>NC_138906.1:41604586-41746515 GCF_965231255.1 Vanellus vanellus
CGTGTTTAGAAGCCCTAAAGCTGTGATTTGTGTTGTGTGATACTGCAGAGTAAAGAGACTTGTTGGCCCATCAGTGTAAATGACTCAAAATCTTTCCAAAACTGTCTTAAATCATATGAAGCCCTTGAGTCTCAGATCTTTAGTATGCAGAGATTTAAAAATGTGGTACAAACCCAATAGAAATTTATATCATCATTCATGACTTACACAGTTGTTCAAGTGTGTGTATTACTGTATTGAAAACAAGACATGTTAAACAAAATTTGTTGGAATCAGATGAGATAGTATTAAATGCTATAGATTTTATTAGGTTGCTTTACATTAGAAGATTTTTTTCTTTTTCTTTCATGTTCTTTTTCATTATTATAATGATTACCACTTCATATCTTTGCAAGTGCACAGAAGGTTGTGTAAAACAATATCTGTGTCTAGGGGACCTCACATCTAAGAGGACGTGTGTATTTTGAAAGGAAATGTCAGTGTTTTGATCCATATTTTTGAAAGTGTTCTTTCAGATCCTAACATCCTAAAATTCAGGTAGACAGCAGGGGAGTGGTTTGAATTTATCTCTGGGGATTTACCTCTGAGCATCAAATTGTCTCATCTGTGAATATATATGAACAAAACATGAAACTGGACAGTGACGCTGTTGATACATCTATTATTAGGGAGGTGAGGTCATAAGAAATTGTTCGTGGACTATGGATTACTTAGTAATGTGAATAAACAGTACAAAATGTTTATGTTGAAAAGCACTAATAATTTCCTAAAGATTCTTACTGGAAGTGCCAAACTGAAGTTGACAAGACCACTGTATTGTTAGAAATTTGTACAATAGCCTTATTTACATACCCTTGTAAGGAGGACAGATGCTGGTCTGCAGGCAAGGTGCTGTTTCCATGCACAAAAACATACACCTGGACATAAAAGATATAAGCATAAGCCACAATGATTTGGAAGTGATCATTGCCATGGAAACATTTCTGTATTTTCAGGTAGACACAAACAAACATTATGATAATGGAGGCACCCTGACAATTTGACTTGTATTGGCTCTGCTACTCCTTCTCTTCATTTGTAGAGACGTGATGTCATTGTTACACATCATTAGCCAGCTTCTGATAGAATGAAAACAAGTATGCTTGTAGATCTAACCGAATTTTAAGACATCTCTGCACCAAAATGTTGATTACTGCTCCTGAAGTTGAGAGACACGGTTAAGACACAAAACCCGATCATCTGAGCATTCCAGATTTTCCTGAGGCCAAAATGAATGACATTGACTTAAACAACTGATGAACTGGTCACAAGAAGGGATCCTTATGTATTGTGCCATGTACCATCAAAGTTAAAGGTAAAATCCAAGAAAGAAGTACTTAACGAAGTACCGAACAGGCTCTATTCTGAAATCTGTTTTTGTGAAGAAACACCTAAAACAAAGCAAGTCGATTATGCGGGATAAAGGCCTTTTAAAAAACACATGTAAGATGATGAGCACAAGCTGAAATACGCAGCATTTACCATATGTAATTCCTTACTATTCTGGGGAGAGCTCTGTAGGCAGCTTATAGCTGGGTCAAGATATTCTGCATATGTGCTTCTGGCAAATATAGTCACTGTTCCACTTCTCAGCTATCCTAAATGAATCTCTTCAGACAGATTATTTTTCTTTCCTACTCTCTGTTTCACAATGAGACTTGTAACGTGGGGCTTCTGAGCACGTAAGAGTGCTAAGAGCACTTAAGAACTGACTCTTCATCTTTTTTGTCTAAGATGTGGTGATACTGTTAAAAAAGAAAAGAAAAAGCCGTGTGACAGATCATTTGTTTCACCAGTAGTCAATCCACACACTGGGAAATGCTCTAGTAATAGTTTTATAAGTAATTTTCCCTCTGCTATGTTTCCTTTCAGAAGTTATACAAAGCTAAAACGACCCTGTAGTACAGAGTATGACTGACTTGTATTGTAGCTACAGTCAGACGATGTTTGTACTGAGGTTTAATGGTAAAACAACTCTATATTTTTCAATAAGATTAAAGTATTTTAATTAACCATCTAGGTAATTTCCAAAGAAATTATTCGATGTTTAATAGTTTACCATACCTTTGTGAGCTTGCATGTGGTCTTTTTCATATTTTTTTTTACTATTTATGGATAATGCCCTTTGTATGTGAATTGTGATCAAGCTGCGTGAGGTAATTTCTGAGAAAAACATTTCAGGTTTCCCCCTTGGAATTGGTCAAAAAATTTTAAGTGCCTGAAGCAGTTGCCCCATTGCCCACTGAATATTTTACTTGTTTGATCTTTTCATTGTGGTAGCCGTCGTTTGCATAAAGTGAACTGAATTCATGAAATACCTAACAACTGCATTTGCTTCACACACATTGATTTAGTGAAAAGTTAAGTCATATGATTGATGGTTCTTCAGTCTTTGTAATTGCTTCTTTCTGCCATATTTCTGCAGGTTCTATTCAGAAAATTACCCATGTAGAAACTTCCACACTCTGCAGTCACAAATACTAACTTCTTTTAAAAGCAGAACTGGCAGTTAATTTTTCAGAAATATTTTTAGTTCTCTGCTTTTCTTTCAAGACTCTAAAGTCTGTATCTTCCTTTGTAGAAAAGCCAATATAATATATTTTAGTTACTCAACGTGTTCATGGATTGAGTCTGTTTTTAAAAGGTAGAGCATAGTTTATGAAAAAGAAAATCATTCCAGCGTTCAGTATGTTATTGTAAAGATCACGATACGTGATGCTTTTCTGGTGTATCAGCTACTGTAGAACTGAGATTCGCTAATCCCTTATTAACACCCTCGTCTTTAAGGAGGGCAACTTGAAAAGATGAACCCAAAAGGCTGAAAATCAAGGAAGCAGGTAAAAGAATGTGACTTTTTATTTTTTAAGTTTGTGGTCTCTTGTTCAGTTTCATGACGTTGGGATTTGAATTCATGGGCTGTCAGCATAATAAAGAGTTGCAATTAAAACCCCTGTTTTAACATTGGCGTGCTGGTCATTCTGTGTGCCCCAGCATGCCCATGGTAATGGGTACAGCAGCCTAAGTATTGTGTTTGGTAGCGCGTACCATGCCAGTGCATTAACACTGACCATACTATACTCCTGGAGGGAGGGACATTCGTTACCACAGTAGCCGTTCAAACCACTAATGCCTTCACATTTCAGGTTTTTTTATATCGATGGGTAATTTACCCAAGTAAAACCGTATTTCCACCTGGGTATGACTTCAATATCCCATTACCTTCCCCTGTAAGAACAAACAGCAGGGAAGAGCAAATCAGCCAGTCGGTTACAGATAGATTTTGGGAATCAGTTCTGCTGTGATCCGTCATGTCTGAGGATAGATCTTGCCCCACTAAAATCACTAAAAATGTTGTCAGTTTTTCAAACAGTAACGGAACAAGGCTGAGAACATATGTCATAACGCTGCCTTAGACGAGGGACAGTGCCACTCCTTACGCGCTGTACAGAGACAAGCATCATGGTGTCCAGTCATAAATAAACTCTTTTCACTGGAGAAATTTAACTGGTAAAACAGCTTAGTGTATTCAGTGGTGACTTTAACACAACAAAGCCTGTGAATTATATTCATTTCACATTAGCAGAAACCTTTTTTTCAGAGGTCCATCATATTACATGAATGCAATATCCTTGTGCTGAGGATTTCAAGAACTTTTAGCTTTGAACTATGTTTCCATTATTCATCTGAATGCTAGTCATCCAGCTAAAGCCACGAGACCTCTGCTTCTTTGAATGCAGGTGCAACCTGCCTCTGAAATGCGGTTCCCAAACTCTGTGACTGCCCACACAGACCAAATGGAGGTTGTTTCCACAATACTCTGGAGTGCTAATGGCCAGGAGAAAACGGTGCTGAGGGTCGCACCCAAGGAAAAATAGGAGGGAGAGGTATACTTGATAGCCAGATTTTCCATTTTAAATGTATATTTAATCCAGGTATTAATATTAATTCCAATAAACAGTGTTTGCTAAAGCATGTTTTCCTGAAGGACATCTGCTCTTGTTCAAAGACCTCAGAGAAAGGAGAATCCACAACTCCCCTCATCTATGGCTGCAGGTGTCACCTGCAGAAGTGATGTCTTGTTAAGACTTTGATACTACTGATTTAAAACATCACTACCCGCTGATTCTTAGTTGGGATACACTGGAGTGCAATTTATCATCTGATATGATACAAACATACTTTTCTGCTCCATTCCAAAATGAGATAAGTATTTATTGAATACAGCTCAAACCAGGACGTTTTTCTACAAGATTATTAATATCTTCTCTCACAATGCGATGCCACTAGCACAAAGGAACTGAAGTTGCAGATTAGTGTTTCTTTCCTAATACATCTAAAATTGTAATTTTCCTTAATCTCGCCTACCAATGATTTCTTTCGTTTCCCAAGCAGGTATAGATTTTCGTGACAGATTTTCTGTAGTTTATATTGATTATTACTTGGTATCTGTTCAGCATTTGTTATATCTTTCTGAAAAAAAAAAATTGCTTTTCCTTCAGCAGCTACAACAGGCTGTTATAAAGATTTGTTATTTTTTACATATTATTATTTATATACTATATTTTTATTATATATTACCTATTTATCATATAAAACCATACTTTTAAGGTTTTTATAACTTAACCCCTGGGGTTTTTTTCTTGTAAACTTTATTTGACTTCATAGTAGCCCTAAGCAATGGATGTACAATAAGCATTACTTTTCTTTCCTATTTAAAAACAATTATCATCTCCCTCACCTTATCATGTCAGCATGAAAAAGAAAAGAAATCGTGGCTAATCGTGGTAATAGACGTTTTGAGGGAACATGCTGATTTGAAAAAATCACACTTCCATTTGAATAAATTGCACCCAGGAGATTTACTAGGAACATCTAGGTTTACAGCAGCAGTGAATAGAAAAAACAAGAGTTTATATAGGGACAGATAAATTGTTCTTCAAGCAATACAGCACAAATGTTTCCTGGAATCTTTCCTAAAAGCCAGGTTCTAATACCATTATCCATATATAATTATATAACATTGGCTCAAATAATCAGATAGATCAAAGAGCTTGGACTTTGAAGAGAGTATTGCTAGCTGAAGACAACCAATGTAAAATCACATAAAGGAAAATGAAAAAAAAAAAAAAAAAGAAACAAGAGAAGAGCCAGTCGGAACATCTAGGAGAGGAAGGTGGTATAGGAAACCGCTCTGAAAATCAATGGGGTTAATATACCTAAATCATCTAGGTCTCAAGCACAAGATTGAATTACTGTAGTCTAGTAAGAGATCATGCATCACCCAATTCCCTGGTTACTGCTTATACGTATACTACTTGCACTGAAGGTGCAGGATTTTTCGACTTCATTTAGTTTGCAGTACACAGAGAGGTAAACTGAGTTATATTACCCGGCATTTGCTGCAATCCAAATATGTGCCATGGGCGGTTACTGATTAATCTGACTAATCCTAAATTGTTATTCTTCTATAGCTTGATCATATGTCTAATCCCAGCAGGATTTATTTAAAAAAAATATAAAGTCTAAAGAGAAAAAAAAAATGTTGGCACAGGAAAACCAACTGCTTCAGGTAAAATAATCCTGTTTATGGGTAAAGAGGTTCAGCT
The DNA here is from genome assembly GCF_965231255.1 of Vanellus vanellus. Lineage (NCBI taxonomy): Eukaryota > Metazoa > Chordata > Aves > Charadriiformes > Charadriidae > Vanellus > Vanellus vanellus. The sequence continues at coordinate 41,610,232 of NC_138906.1, forward strand.
GGCTACCAGATACATTTTTACCTTTTTTTTTTTTTAACAGGGATTAGAAATTGAGACTATACAAAACACATATTGTGCTTTTGAAATCAGAAAAGAGGTATTATTCTGGTAAAACATCTTAAGGATTAATAGGATATTCTGATGAATATCAGTTTATGATTTTCACTCTTTTTGTATCATTTAGGATTCTAACCTGCGTTATGCACTAAATTGAATCTCCATGTTTTAACGTAATATTTTTTTCCCTTTGTTGAGTACCTGTTTAAATTGCTATTTTCATACCATTCACTGAGTGGATTTGTCTGTGTGTGAGTGCGAGCATGGCAGATATCTAGAAAGGCTTGGTAAAGGATGTGGCATGTCCTACAGAGCTTTAATTCAAGAGAGTTCACCAAAGGTTTCCAAAACCCTATGGACTCGCTGAGGGTTCCTAGCTCATTTATGCCCAACTATGAAAAAAGTTGTCTTTTCATAGGAACTGAGCATAGCTAGGGCATGGATTTTCCCACTGGAAACTTCTGAAAAGGGTCACCAACAGGTGAGTAAAAGCCATTTGATAAAACAAATAAGGAAAGGAATAAGAGCTTTTCAGTTACATCACGGTATTGGCTTTAGAAATTGTGAATGAAAATATTACAAAAGCGTGTAGCCATGGTAACTGCAGACTTGGAAGACATTAGGGTAATGTTGGTCCCAGCCTTCTGATGTTTACTGCTGTGGATATTGTGTAAGAGCTTAATCGGAGCAAAATATATAAATAAATTAGGAACTGCAACTCATGTAGATTAACATTTTTTTAATGTAGACACTTTCATAGCTGAGACAGCCGGGTTTTGTTTGTGTACAAATTCATTTTCTCTAATCTTTCAGGGTAGCTTCATAAGTGTTTTAGAGATATCACATTTCTTACAAGAATTTATTTTCTTTTTTAAAAAGGGTTGTGTGTCCATGTCTTATCAGTAGCGGAAATCACAGACTGAGAGAATCCACGCAGATTGAGCTAGTTCGCCATGGGATCCAACCAGAAGATAAATCAGAGTCAAGCTTTAAGTTTGAGGTCGATTGTACCAAATGGTTTTATGAGATTTGTCATCCTCTGTTTATTTGCTCTGCGTGCGTCTTAGAGACTTAGCGCCTAACAGGCCTTCTGGTTTACCGTGTGTGGGGTTGATAGGGGAAGGTGATCAGTCTGCAGGCTGGAGAGCAGGAGGAGTAGCACTGGACAAGCAGCAAGGAGCTGCATTAAGAGGCGCAGGTGGTCAGAGGGTGTGAGGAGCAGAAGCCCACGTTCAGACACAACAGCTCAGTAGTGTTAGAGGATGTGGAGTGAAAGCAGCAGGCGTGTAAACGAGAAGGTGAGGGGATAGGGAGGTAAGAGATTTGGCTGGGGAGACTAGGCAGAGCAGTCTTGCTGAGGGTGGTTGGCCATTGATTTGCCACTGAATTTTTCTTTATAAGAAGTGATTCTGCATGATATGGGTGTGGAAATTAGAGCTGAAAAAACTGAAAAAAATAGTCTATTTAAATCTTGGCGGGGTGGGGGTGTGTGTATGTGTGCGCATGCATAGGTGATATGATTGCTTGTTCCAAACCTGTTGAAATTGGAGATCTTGGGTTCTCCCTGTTGAGTGCTGCCAGGTCATGTTTACCTGTGTTTGACAGCAGCAAAATTACTTACTGCTTTGCAGACTGATGCACTTTGCTTCTGCTAAGCTCACAGGTTCATTGGCGCAGCAGTAAGTGGGGAAGGAGAAAAGGCCTAAAACACGGGTCACAGCTGGCTTAAAATGCACGGGTGTTTGTGAACAAAACAGGTGTATCTACACCGAAACAGGGCAGAAATCCATGGGGAAAAAAAGGCACCTTGTAGTTTATCCATGACTTAAGGGCCTTTCTTAAAATCAGTGGGATAGTCTAGATTTTTTCTTGCTCTTTAATTTGCTTGAACTCTGACCTTTTGCTGTCTAATTTTAACTGAAATTCAGTTATCTAACTCAAAATAAGAACCCAGCTATTTTCACAGTGAAGACAAGAATACAGAGGTTTCACCCTCTCCTTCCTCTCTACATCAAACATAAAGATGATATTTTAGATATATGTGTGCTGTGTTTCAGCACAGAATGTAGCGAGTCAACCAATTTGATATTATCTGGTGTTATTCCTGCTTTAGTTTTAGGTAACTTTTAGTGACATTGCTTGTGTCAGAGACATTTTTTAAATCCCCTATTCTGCTTTCCTGAGCACGTGGCATGATCTATGTAGCTTGCAAGATCATTTAAAATGATGCTTTTCTGGCTTACATGGAAAAAAAATTGCAGTGAGGTAATTTCAGAAATTTTTTTTCTGTAGTAATAATACTTATTAATGATTTGTGTTATGAGAGCTGCTGCAACGGCAAAGAGATTGTTGCTCTTGTCCCAGTCTGAAACAAACATATCAAATACAGCTTTAAGTGTGAAGCTTGCACAGGCTGAAGTTTGTTGTTACAGCATACGTAAAGATAATATATTCAAACATACCTCTTGCAGACAACTTTTGACTCACTACTTGTCCAAAGATATTAAAGTCGCTTCACGTATGCTTAAACAATCAGCCCAAAGATTAAACATAGAATTTGGGTTTGGGTTGGAAAGGACCTTTAAAGGTCATCCAGTGCAATTTCCCTGCAATGAACAGGGACATCTTCAACTAGATCAGGTTGCTCAGAGCCCCGTCCAACCCGACCTTGAATGTTTCCAGGGATGGGGCATCTACCACCTCTCTGGGCAAACTGTGCCAGTGTTTCACCACCCTAATTGTAAAAAATTTCTTTCTTCTATCTGGTCTAAATCTACCCTCTTTTAGTTTAAAACCATTACCCGTTGTCCTATTGCAACAGTTTGCCCCATCTTTCTTATATATCCCTCTTGCCTGCTTTAAAACTGTAATTTGTAAAATCTTTGCCCTTCCTGCTATACAAGATGCTTAAAGCCCACTTCATCGCAGGGCATTTGGAACACAAATTCAGCATCAGCACTAAAGAAAACCAAGAGTTTTGATGCTGTGCTGTTGTCTGGAATCTCCAAAGCTTTACAGTATTGATGTTTGTGTTGAATTTTCAAATGGTTATTTGATAAGTTAATGTCACTGGTGGGTAGAAGCTAGTGCACAGTAAGATTCACAAACAGTTTATAACATATTAAATATTTCATGAATACTTTCAGAATAGATTCTTGTGCAGTTTTTTGATGTTTAACTACTCTTTGTTGCCTCATTTTGCTTACCATTTTAGTTGATCAAAGTCTTGGTGATAAGAAAACATGATATTTTTTTTTTTAAACAGCGATCCCCAAAAGACCATGGAACATGTAATTCCTAGAAATAATAAACTCTTTCAGGAGAAAAGAGTTTCTCAATTTGCAAATTTCTCAATTTGCATTAAATATTTTGTTGTGCTTTTAGAAGTTTCTTGCCTCAGGAGTTCTGTTTTAGGTTTTTTTCTTTCCTTTACAGCTTTCTCAGTAAGTACTTTAGCACAGCAGTTAAGCTGTAAATAAGATTGCCCAGATGAAGAAACTGTTTACACCCAAGTATAGCTCAGAAAGCTTTCAAGAAAAAAAAGATGGATCACACTCACCTACCTCCCTCTGGATTTTTATCTAATGAGTTGGTTGCAGAAAGAAGCACTTACCATTTCCTATTCAATTTTGTATATATAAACGTTATCTGAGGCTGTTGTCCTAAATTGCTTTGATAGGAAGGCAGAAAGGGGTGCTGTGCAGAAAAACTTCTAATCTCTTCAATCGTGAACACTGAATTCCATATGCACATTGATAAGCCTTTGGTGTACTGGATGGCTTAGGGGAATTTAAAGCAAGCATTTATTGCCTTTTCTGCTAAAGCTTTAGTTGTTTAACAAATGCCAATGTGCAATAAGTAAGCAAATCCTTTTTCTAACTTCGAAAACTACACACTGGAGATTTCTGAGACAAATAAGAATAAGAAGTTTCAAAATACTAGTGATGTAAATATCCTGATCTTTCTTTCTTACCTTATATCAAGCAAATCTGCATGAAGTAGTTATGTATGTGGCCGATGCTACCATACTGATCTGAAAATGTGAATAGTAACCAACTCTACGAAGCACCTGTGGAGCTGAACTGACCCCCTCGCTCATTACAAACCATATGAAATCATGATAATTTCACATCTTAATTGTATTAACTAAAATTTCAGAACATTTTTGTATCTTGAAGAATGCAGGGCCAGCTGAGGCTACTTGGGGATCTAATCTAAAATTTTTGTATCTCAGACTGTACTTATATGTTCTGTTCAACGTGAGGATTTTGTTGAATGAAAACAGTAGTTCTTAAAACATGAACCAATTATATCCTGCAAGACCTCAATCCATGGAACAAGATAACCTCCGATATGAGTCTAGGTCACTTTCTGTTAAGGCTTTGCACTAAATCTTGCAAAATTTGAAGGATCAACACTGTGCCAAAACAATGAGGACTCCCCTCAAAATTTCATTAATTTAGGAGATTCAACTCTAATGGGTAAAAAGGAGGGAATGACAGAGATCAAACTGTCAGAAATACCATAGATCCACTGCTAACAGGGTGTAAGTTAACTAGTATATGTCAAATCATCTTAGCAGACTGCCTAGCCTCAAACTGCAGAAGACAGCAAGTAACTCTTTTCCAGACCCAGATCTGGCATTAGAACTGGGCGTTTGATCAAAATGCATCCTAAAGAAATCTTTTCTGATACTTCAAAGGAATGATCCAACATGATCCTCTCTCTGTGCTGAGTCTCTGTCTGCCCTCAGTAGTGTAAGTGTGGGGAAAAAAAATTGCTTCCTGGCTTCTTGAGTGCGAAAGCTAACAGGCTTGAAGAGAAGATCTCACTTTACCCAGTCTTAGTGTGTAGTTACCTAAAGAATACATAGGAAGATAGGAAGATATGTAAATCAAACTCCTCCCACCTCCGCTATGAAATTAAGGGAAAAAGAGTAACTCAGTGCTGCAAAGGATGATCATGACAGTCAAACTTGCTTTTCTTCTCCCTAGCAGATATATATCTAAAAAGTCACCTCATGTACGTAAGTTACGTGAGCCCACGTATCTAAGTGTTGTGTGCCTGAAAGCGACTTAGATATCTTTAGTATGACAGTGTTCAACCTGAATCCAAATGATGTGAGTTTATCACCTCATTTGCTAAGCCACATTTGATTTCCAAAAATGTATTTACCTAACGTCTGCCCTAATGAGTGGATGAAAACAAGTAAAAGTCGGTTCTCCTGTTAGTATTCTGGAGCTGAATAAACCAAGAAAGTTGACTTTAGGACATAATATAAAGTGAACTCCAGGTATTTTTTTGTAGTTCTTCTTTTTCTCTTTGCATTTGTCTTGAGGTATGGGTGCTGAGTTGCGCGGCTGTAGTTGTTTCACCAACAGCATGAACTGTTTTCTATTCCCATGTGATTTTCTCCGCTTTCCTACAGCTTTCTACTAAGCCCATACTGTCACCCTCAGCTATTAGAAATCTCATTTTGTGTCTTTGTTTTCCAAGCCGGAATCTCCCCTTCTACAGATATCTTTTTCCTTCTTGGGTCTTAGATGTGTTTTGCCTATTATGTGGAGATATATGGCCCATTTTATGTTTGGATTTGTATTGGTCACAGTCATCCATCTTCTTTCTTAAAAACTACTGTGTCGCTCTGAGCTTAGTCAGCCAATACGAATCCTCTAGAAATAGTTTTGTTCACAAATAAACATTTTGAAACTGAGTTTGTTTTCTGGATCATCACTTCTAGTGTTTTTTTTTTCCTTCCCCTGAATTATTAAAATTATCATGGCAAAATCTATTTCCTTGACATTTTTCCAATTTTCTGAGATTTTAATAGAAGTTAATACCGGTGATTCAGAAAGTGGCTCTCAGCAAATTCTCCTTAGAATATTAGGTGGAACGTTGTCTTCAAAAATCTCCTTGAAATATCTAATACCTCCTTTGTTATATGATAAGCTTCTGTACCATCTGCGGCATCATTTAGAGTGATAAATCTTCCTACTTCATTCCAAAGCCAGAGTTTTAGTTTTCTTCTTTTTAGAAAATAAGTGGATTGTAATATTCTATAGATGTCTTCAGTTTTATTAACCATTTAAACTTAATTATCTTTTGTTTTCACTTTCAAACTTGTAATTTTGATAGTCACTGATATTTTCTGCATTTCATTTACATTTTATGGGTTATTTTGTGTCTTACAATTTTGTGACATTTTTTGTTTGGTTTGTTTTTTTTTTTAAGTAGGAAGGCTTATTGTTTTTCCTTAATGTCCTGAATGTTGATTCGTGCTTAAAACTTGTTCCCAACATATGTGTTGCTAAAGCACTTGGTGTTTTCAAAAGTTTCTTTTACACTTTCAATTCCACATTTTGGATTATGTCATATTTTTACAGTGTCAATGTATGTATGGTAATATCATGTTTTCCAGATCCAAACAGTAACTTATTTTTAGTCAAAAATAACTGCCCCCCACCATTAAAATAGATTGCAACACTAATTTATCCCAAATTACAACAGAACATCTAATCCTATGTTAGGTAGTTATTGTTTTCATGAACTGTTAGGAATTTTTATTACTAAGCATATAGAACAACCAGTATATATCCGAAACTGAAGGATGTGTATTTATGCTGTGTTTATCATCCTACACAATACAAATAGATAATATTTTTCAGTAACTGCCTCTGGTTTTGTGGGCATAAGTTGTCCTTGCAAAAAAGCATACATTCCTTGTCTGTGCCCATGTTTCACTGGCAAAGTAGAACAGCCATAAAAGTGAAAGACAAGATGAAATACAGCAGAAAAAGCATTTCTGCTATCCACACTGAAGAACTTGAAAATAGTACACAAAATACCAAAATGTTTTAGGACCGGAGCTATTAACATTTATTTGTTATAAAATTGTGAAAATATGAGGCGGAATTATCCTTTCTTTCAGGGTGAGTAATTATCCTTTCTTTCAGGGTGAGTAATTATCCTTTCTTTCAGGGTGAGTAATATGTATATGAAAAATATGCATATGGCAATAAAATTTATTAAATGTGCATTTATCTATTTATCTTTATACACGTAAAATGAAAGCCTAATTAATCATAGAATCATAGAATGGTTTAGGTTGGAAAGGACCTTGAAGATCACCGAGTTCCAACCCCCCTGCCATAGACAGGGACACCTCCCACTAGACCAGGTTGCCCAAGGCCACGTCCAGCTTGGCCTTGAACACCTCCAGGGATGGGGACTCAACAACCTCTCTGGCCAACCTGTTCCAGTGCCTCACCACCCTCAAAGTGAAAAACTTCTTCCTAATGTTCAACCTGAACCTGCCCTCTTCTAGTTTAAAGCCATTCCCCCTTGTCCTATCGCTACATGCCCTTGTAAAAAGTCCTTCCCCAGCTCTCCTGTAGGCCCCCTTTAAGTACTGGAAGGCCACAATAAGATCTCCCCGGAGCCTTCTCTTCTCCAGGCTGAACAGCCCCAACTCTTTCAGCCTCTCCTCATAGGAGAGGTGCTCCGGTCCTCAAATGATCCTCATGGCTCTCCTCTGGACACGCTCCAGCAGGTCCATGTCCTTCTTATGTTGGGGACTCCAGAGCTGGATGCAGTACTCCAGGTGGGGTCTCACGAGAGTGGAGTAGAGGGGCAGAATCACTTCCTTTGACCTGCTGGCCACACTTCTTTTGATGCAGCCCAGGATACGGTTGGCCTTCTGGGCTGCGATCCCACCTTGCTGGCTCATGTTGAGCGTCTCATCAATCAGCACACCCAGGTCTTTCTGCTCAGGGCTGCTCTCCAGCCATTCCCTGCCGAGCCTGTATTTGTGCTTGGGATTGTCCTGACCCGGATGTAGGACCTTGCACTTGGCCTTGTTGAACTGCATGAGGTTGGCTTGGGCCCACCTCTCCAGCCTGTCCCAGTCCCTCTGGATGGCATCCCTCCCATCCACTGTGTCTACCTCTCCAAAGAGCTTGGTATCATCGGCAAACTTGCTGAGGGTGCACTTGACCCCGTTGTCCATGTCACCGACAAAGATGTTGAACAGTACAGGCTGATCTGTCATAGAAGCACTTCTCTGATTATGTTAAAAAACTTTATGAAAAACTCTAGGGAGATGAAACTTTGAAACCTGGTTGAGTTTTTTTCATTTAAGAGGAGAAAAGAAATTGAGTCTATATAATGAAACTTGACTGTTTCTTAGCAGCTATGAATTTCATCAGATCCTTTTGTGGTTCAGAGCATCATCTAACATAACACAAATTTCAAAATGGGTATCTCAATGTAAATCTGAGTAGAATTAAACAAGAAGGTAACATTGACACTTCTGTAACACATTATACCAATGTTTGGCAGTGCCTTAGGCAAACATTCTTGTACCTTGTGCCCCAGAAAAGTAGAGAACTTTAGCTCCAGTTCTTCATAGCTTGCATCATCACAATGGTCAAGCAGCATATCACAACAAACATGGAGGAAAACATCTCTATAAATATGCTAAAGGAAACAAAGTTTGATATTGCTGTTCTTAAAATGGAAACGCTGTTATAGATACTGAGTGACTGCAGCAGATCTCCTGCTCAAACCTGGATAAGAGTTAGAAATTCTTTTGTGTCAGCTACTCCATTATATTTAAAATGAAGTGTAAGCAACTGGGTAAAGTTAGTAGGTGGACGGCTTTAATTTTCAAGCTCCTTTGCAAGAACAATAATGTAAACTCTGTTGTAGAACTTCAACAGTAATTTCTGCACGGATTGTGCGGCTGCTCTATTTGAGTACCTGCGTTCATAAGGCATGAGAAAGAAGTTGTTACAAAATACTGGATCTGCCTAGTCCAAACATATGCAACGCTAGCCCTGAGCATTTGAATCCTGTAGGTACCACTCTCCAATTCTGTCCTGGTATGCTGAGAGTCAAGCAATTTCCATTTTTAATGTTCTTTAAATACCAAAAGATTCTAAAAAAAAAAAATCTGGAAATGAAAAATTGCTTTAATATAGACTAGTGGCAATCCACGCTCTCTCAATGAGGCAGCATTTTCCTTTGAGCTTTTATAATGTATTGGATTATTTTATATCAAGTTAATTTACTCAGTTAAGATGAACGTGGTCAGATACTTTTTCTCTTGCTCTGCTTTACAGTACTCTCCTTTACTGTAAGTCTTTATGTTGGCTGTCCTCATTATACTAACAACATTGTTGAAAAGTGTCATTTCTAAAGCATTCTTTATTCAGAAGTAATGGCACAGAAAACAATAAACTTCAATAAAAAAGAGAGAAAACATGGGGAAAAGTGAAAAAAATTGTTCTTGATAAATGGAAAAAATCAGGAAAGGGGAAAAATACCTAACCACCACAATGTAATAAAATCTGGCTTATTTAAAGAGACCTGCATATACATGTGGGTATAGCAGGAAGAAAAGTTCTCTGGTCCCAGAAACTGCCTACAAAACCAAGAGCAGATGAATCTACTACTCCTACTAGTATTCCTACTACTACCCTCTTTTTACTTCTAACTTGATTCGCATTAAAACCAAGTTAGAAGACTAGTACTGTTAGTGTTCATTATGTTTTTAACTGTGGAGAGACAAAAGTTGAGATATGCTTAATTTTTAGGACTTCAAAGCTTTCTTTTTTTCAAGGAATGTGCTGATTTGGAGCAGGCTTACATATCACACAAGCAACTAGCTGTGAGGAAAGGAAATATCTGCATCCAAAGAGAAAACAAATCCCTTTAGTAGACTGAAATAATATGTATATTCTGTGTTTATTTCCATTTGCAAGAGGCAAAGAGGAGGCCAAGAGGCTGAATTTCACCTGCAGGTGCTTCCATTTGACATTTCGACCTCTGCTTCCACAGAGGCTGTAAGAAACATCTGTTTGGGCAGGAAACACTTCCTAAACATCACGCTCTATACTGTATATGGTGTGAAGCCAGCCCGAGCAGCTCCTGCTGGCACCTCCCTGCAAGAGCAATGTGTAGAAGAGGCAACTGAAGACGTATCCTCTTGTGCATCATTTGGCAGATAGAAGGGAGTCAGTGCTGCCATTGCTGCCATAGACAGAGGCAAAGTGCACAGGGAATACGGTTCCCACCTTGTAACACTTAATAGGCTACCTAGATTACAAATAACACAGCTGACAAGTTAATAACACACTGGACTAGCATCTAGAAAGCTGCCTATCATAACCTGGACATTAAAGCAAGTCCACTGGCTTTCAGGCTGCCAAGACAATCACCCTACGGTTGTTATTTTTTAATGAGAAAAAAGTCAATCACACTCTGGAATGTCTTCCTAACACTTGGGATCACTTCTTTCTCTTTTATGAGATGGTCTTCAACATGAGGCATTGGAATTTGCAAGGCAGCCAGCTAATTATCTTGCTGTAAAACACCAGCCTTGACGGTTGGCTGCACTCGTTTCTGACATTGTAAAAGTTACACAAGTAGTTCCTGCTAATATTGGTAGAAACTGGGTGCATAGCTCGAGGACAGATTATAGTCTTTGTCTTATAGGACATGAAAATAATTGAGACTCTATTGTCAAGATGTGAGCTTTTCTTTGAGTGTTAATGTGTTTTGGCAAGACATGTCAAAACTATATCTCATATTGAAAGACAGTCATCCGGGAAAGTTAGATAGGAACATGCAAAATGCACAAGCTACCATGCAATTCATATCTTCACCATAGCCCAAAAGCTGTTTTTTCAAGTGGGTTCAGCAATTTTCTGTTGATAAACAAGCGGTTATCCTTGAGGATGACATTTGTTCTCTGTGCTGGACAGTTATCACAAAAAGAAAGTCTCAATTACACCTTTTAAATAAAGTAATTAATGATATTTTTAATCTCAAAAGAAACATAAATGTGTTTTATGCACAACAGTCATACCTTCATTTTTCATTAAGAAAAATACTGTACCAATATTTAATACGTTTAAAGAGTAATGTGGTTTGGGTTTTTTGTTGTTTTTTTTTTTTAATTCAATCTCCCTTTGAAATCAGTGAGTTTTAAATGTTTTAAACATTCTTTTTATTCTTTACAAATAACAACTTTGTGTATCAATTGGTTTAACTCTATGTATGTGGATCACTTACCACTCTATTTTATTTGTTTCTGTATTAGATTCTTCATCTGGTTTTTGCCATGCATAAGAAAAACAACCAGTGTTATGCTGGATTCCTGGTGTTATCCCCAGGAATCAAGAAATCACTGTCTCTGATTCTGTTCATTTTTTGTCAAGCAGATATTATTTTAAATTTCCGAACAACATATGTCAGCAAGTCTGGCCAAGTTATATTTGAAGCAAGATCTATTTGTATCCACTACGTGACTACCTGGTTTATCATTGATTTAATTGCTGCACTTCCTTTTGATCTTCTTTATGCTTTCAACGTCACTGTGGTAAGTACTAACCTGTCTTTTTTAATTGTTCTTTTTTCAAGAGGGGATTGTTAGGGATTTTTTTCTCCAGATCTGGAGACTAAAACTGAATGAACTAAAATACCTTGGTATCTTTTTCACATTTGGTAGTATATTTTCACATTGGATGCTGAAGGAAGGAATACAATGTAGTTGTACATGTTGATTAAAAGTATTACAGGATTGGGTGTCAAAGTGGCCATTCATTATTATGAAAGACACATGTGTACCATGTTTTTTAATTCAATTATCCTTACTCTGTAGACAGTTGCACTTACGTTAGCTTCATTTTTACTTACTGTACTCAAATACATGTTCCTATAGCTTTTGCTCTCTTATGCTGCGTAAGTTCAATTAATTTTTCAAGATTCATAAATTGTTACTGTGGTAAAGTAAATCATTGCTATGGTTGGTATAGTCAGCATTCTTCACTGAACCGGGAATCTACTTTCTCTTTACCTCTGTATTCTGGTGCAAAAATTACAGCATGGTCAACAATTTTTGTGTGTTCTAATATCTAGTACTTACAATTGTCATTAACTTTGGCTTTGGTTTCAAATAATCTTTTTTAGGAATATAATGACAAAGTGCTTAAGCAGCTTTGAAAAAGGTGTGGATCTAATGTTTGGTGATGTCACAATCATCATGGTTTACATTTGTATTGGTTTACTTATGCTAGGACAAAGGTTTTTCTATTGATAGTCCTATTAGATTTAATAAAATAAAAATCTACTAAGAAAACAAACAATCAAAACAAACAAAAACCCACAAACACACACACATACACACACTCAAAATCAGAAAGTTTTATTTTGGAAAAAAATGTTGGCAGAGGTTTCTCAATTTTGTGGATTTTTCACATAAGAGACTTAGGCTTTTAAGCTGTCCACTTTCTAATTCTCAGAATTTTGATCTTTTATGAACAGATGCACTCAATCTCATTTTCATTAAATATGAGTTACAGACAAGTACATAGATGATAGGATAGACACATACCAGAAAAAAGCATAGGAAAACACTAGACAGGATGCCTCCCATGTATCTTCTTTGATTTTATCATTTCGTTCCATTTCCTTTGGCGATCTCCCTTTTCACTCTATATGTTACATTAAGAACTGTCAATCCAATGCTAGCGCAGTAGCTTTTAAAACCAGACAGTTAATAGTTCACGTTCTTCAGTCACTGTTTTTTTATAACCAGTGGGTAATCTATTTAAAAACACTACTGTCTCAGTTTATCCCTTACATTAAAGCCAAACAGCCAGTATAACTGTGTTGCTTTATTTCCATTAAGAATTTTTCATTGAATGAACCAGGTCTGATCTTTTCCTTCAAGAGAAAATTAAAATAACAAAATTGATATTGTTTTCTTCTTCTTTTTTTTTTTTTTAACTGGGAAAACTTTTATGCTTTCCATACTGAATTCTGGAAAATAAAGTATTATCCAATAATTATCTTTACAGTTAAAATGTCACAATATTAAAAAATCCTACTACAGTATGATTGATACACATCTTCTATCTATTGTACTTTTAAACCTTTTTATCCCTAATAAGATTGCTAATATGGTGACTAAGAATACCCAGGGGCATTGAAATGTCCCTCCGTTAGCAGTGGATCCTTAATGCGATAATTAATTATATATTAAGTCCTAACAATAAGGCCCAAGTAATAAACAATATATAGCTGTGTTGATCTCATAATTAACTTTGACTGACCAGCACAGCTCCCTGCATGCTCCAAGAGTTAAATGCCTTGATAAAAGTTTTTGCAAGGTCCAGTCTGCTTCCTTCATTTGCTTTGGCTGACTCTGGTGGCTAACCGCTCCATAGTCAAGACCACTACACAGTAGAGAGTCAAGGGCCAACGCCCTCTTCTCTCTGGTAATTGCGAGCAAATCCAGAATTCGGGAGTCTGCACCCTGCGTTCACCCCAGCAAACTCAGTCAGTTTGCTCTCTCTGTGATTCCTCAGTGAGAACTCAGTGCCTTACTATATCATATTCCTTATCGTGCCAAGACTTGGCAACTGTTAATGTGATCCTCAAGATAACATTGACTATCAACTGTTTCAAGAGTGGGGGGAGGTGTTAATCACATTCCACTGTTTTCAGACTTGATGATTTAATAAGCCATTTCCTCATGTCTGTTCTCAGATTTTCACTCCATCGACTCTCAGATGTTGCCTCAACAGAACGGTGAGAAGGGGCATCAGGGAGCATCTCACTCCTTTGCTGTTCAGGCCCCGGCACAAAGGCCAAACCTTTAGGGATGCTCTAAATTCTGGAAGCTATAGGTATAGTGCCATACATACCTGTGTATGTATGGCACATAAATGTCATCCTCCAGTTGGAGATTTGTGGAGTTAGAGTGCGAGAAAAAGCTGTGGTCTCTCACCATCCCTGGAGATATTTTGAAAGACAAAAAGTGAAACTGTATGAGTTGGCTCTACTGCGTCGCTCTTCAGAGGTCTGAGACCTCAGGCACATTCCTGCCTAACCTCAGTGCCTGCTGAGATCCCAGAGCCTTCCATGCTTGTATTCATCTGACATAAACAATCCCTTAGTCTGTGGAAATGTGGTGCAAAATGCTGTCAAAGTAAAAAACAGGCCATTAAGCGCTAATTATAATGATTGAATCTGCTTCTCTCTGAATAACTATTGGTGGTTATAGAGCAAGAGTATCATTTTTTGAGGAAAACCAACTAACCAAGCAGACAAAAAGGATTAAAGATCCCTGTTAATAGTAATTTCTTAAAATGTATCATGATTCCTTATTAATTCTTTTTTGCTGTAGTAGATGATTCTTCCAAGCAGAGAATTTCATCACTTCAGTTTGTAGCAACTTCATTTCTCAGTATTTCTCAGCACTATGCTATGATTGAATTTGCATTACTTTTAGATAAGATTCTGTCTCTGTCATTTTGACAGAAAAAGGTTAACGCAGCTAGTCTAAAATGATTAACCAAATGGAAAATTTAGATGGTTTTATATCTGGGGGCAAAGCAAAATCTATGCAGGCACAAGTACGAGTGCTGACTCCTCATTTTGTCTTTCTAAATTTGTGACATAGAAAAGAAAGCTGCTTGATGGCATTTCGGTTCTTCCAATGACAGATTGGACACAATACAAGAAGAGCGTTTGGCATGACTAATGAGAAAAATCGATGCAATTACATATGATTAATTACATCTGTGGTCAAATTTATGCAGAAATTATTTTGAAATGAGGTGGTCTTTAGGCCTTAAAACAATATATGTTTCCGCACTAAAAAAAATGTCACTGTTTTTACATCTTTCAGTGTTCTGTAACTTAATAAAAATGGTCAGAATTTGTCACAAGTGGTAACTGGCAGGGCACACTTATTCCTTATTTGTAAGAATCTAATAAAAAATCATTTCACCTAAGTTATCATTATTTGGTTGTGATGCGGTTGAACATAAGCACCCATGTAAAGATGAAAGCTCGAATGTGAAGGCCGTAGCACATGTATAATCATTCTATATACAATCATATATAAGTTTATATTACTACAAGACCTGGAAGAGTCAGTCATGAATGGGGATCCCTTTATGTTAAGACTGCAACAAAACCACATTTGGTTCAAACAAGCTGATGAGAGATAAGAAAAGGAGACTTTGGGAAATTAATTACCACAGAAAAAGAGGCAGTTTGTATAGTGGCATGGCATTCAATTAAAATAATTACATTTTAATAGTTATATGATTATATTAATACAAACATAACAATTGCTTCAAATATTTTACAGCCTTCTGCCTCAGACTTGAAGATATTCTTGTGCTTAAGGCCACAGACATAACTAATTTCACTGACTTACTGTAGATGACGTAAGATGGATAAAAGAAATACGAGAGAAGACTTTGTAATTGTTTGTGTGCCCTAATGTCAGATCTTATTCCTGACAGCAGTGAACTTCAAAGTATTTTAAAACGTGTCATGTTTTTGTCAATTTTATTTTTTCCCCTGCTACATGCATGAGAAAAAATGTAAAGTTTCTTGTGAAAAAAAAAATTGAAATCACGGGCAGTAAATACTGCATGAAGAAGCTTGTGGGAGAACTGCTTATGCACTATCAAAACTATAGTGGAAAAAAAAAAGAATGTTTGTAGATTATTTTTTTTTTTTACAGGTTTCCCACCTAAATTAAATAATTTCCCACTGAAATAAAATCAATGAATTGTTAAGTCTTCATGAATAAATCTAAAATACCCCATGTTACAGAACTTATCAGTCAACCTGGACCTAACTGTTAGTGAATGCACACCTATAAAATTAAGATTTCAGATTATTAGTTTTCGTAACAGAAACAGAAAGGCTTATCTTCAGGTTATTCTGGATTAGCAAAAGCTAAAGGACGTTGATCGAGCTATGCTTTTAGACTTTCCTTTCAGAGAGCTCATTATTTTGTTCTGGGAAGGCTGTGGGAAGACATGTCAAGTTTGTTGCTATTTTTCTAGCTGATGCATGTATCCTGTATCAGCCAGGTGCCCAGTAGGTATTAATCCTAATGTCTCATTAATGAAAGGGGGGGAAAAAGCTTTCTGTTCATGAAAATTATACCTATTTAATCTTCAAAAAATTAAATTAAAAATATTTAGGATCTTAATCTGCATATTGTTTGATAAGTCTACCCAACAGCTGAAACATGAGACAAGTATATTCCATGCAAAACTGGGAGCTGTGCACACTCTGGTGTGGATGTAGGATGCTCTGGAGGGGATGGGGTCATCCAGAGACTCCTCACTTTGTGTATTGCTGCATCTCCTCTGAGGCCAAAGCCCATACACTTCATAAACTGATGTATACTTACAGTGCTGAGCAGATCAGGTGCTGCTTTTGCCACATACACTTGAAAGGAAATAATATTTTAGGTGAGGAATTTAAGTAGCATTAGAAGTTTTAATACAATTTTTTTTGGATTCCAACTTAGTGCAGAGCAGTAAAGTGTGCCCAGGCCCCCAAACACGGGTTTAAATTTGAAGAACAAATCTGAGTCTCCGCTCATTTCTCTGCTTCCTTATTCTGCAAAATATCTGCTGTATGTTGTTGCCTCTTCCAAGCTTAATTATTCAGCTGGTTTCGTCTCATACGTAGTTGAGTTAGGCCTACTGTTTGGTTATTAGAAGAAACTGAAAAACAGCATGTACTTGAAGATGTTTGTCGTGTGGTATCATATTGGAATCAAATGAACATTAGTCAGTTTGACAATTACGTTTCTGTTTCAGAGCAGGGAAGGATCCATTTTTTGCATGAACATAAATTTTTAAGTTAACTCCTAAAGAAGACTTTGCATGCAAAAAGACAAAATGAAAGATCTTCCAATATTTCAGTTTGTTTGGTTTAAATCAGAAACCATAAATATGTACGTACACAGTGAAAGTGAACATTTTTTTTTAGCCATCTTCTTTGCTATTCTCTGCTGTCTTAAGTTTTAGCCTAAACATAACACGCAGCTATGTAACTGAACGAAGAGCGGGCAAAAATTCATAGAGCTTTAGAATTTCCTTTCGTTGAAACATGAGAACTGTGTGATAGAAGTCAACTGCTGACGAGCTGCTTTCTCTCCCTGTGCCCCCAGGTTTCTCTTGTCCACCTCCTAAAGACAGTGCGTTTGCTACGCCTCTTGCGTCTCCTTCAGAAGTTGGATCGTTACTCCCAGCACAGCACAATTGTTCTCACGCTTCTCATGTCCATGTTTGCCTTGCTTGCTCACTGGATGGCCTGCATTTGGTATGTCATAGGGAAAAGGGAGATGGAACAGAATAACCCCCTTACCTGGGACATAGGTAAGTTCTTCTTTCCACCATATACATGCACATATATATGGACACATGTGTATATATGCATATTTATGTATGTAAATATATAAAAATACATGTATATGTCACTCAATATTTCCTTTTTTGTTTAATCTTATACAATAATTTAGTGCTGTTTGTAGAGAAAAGGAAGAGATTGGTAAAAGGAAGGATTTCAGGTCAATCTGAAAAAGAGGGTTAAAGTGAAAAGAAAATGGGAAAAGTAGAAAACAACGAGATTTTTAAGAGTCAGTGTTTGGGAAATTGAGGATCTGGATAGGAAAGGGCTAGATAGACTGTGTAGAAGAGTAGATGAGAACGTTCATCCTGTTTTTGCAAATTAGGCAAATTCTTCAACAGAGGCATTCCCTCGAGTGAGCTGATTATTCCTTACTATACATTGAAACAGATAGGCCCTGAAACACCGTCAGGTTAAAAACTCCCTTCAGAAATATTGTATAGCTGGTTTACAGGCTTTGCTTTTTGCACAGCAGACCAGGTGTTTATCAGTGGAGAGATGGTTTTGGACTGCTTAATTTTGATCCAATGTTTAGTTTCTACCCCAGCCTTCATTCTGTTTTCATTGAGTGTTCCGGATTGACTCTACATGTTAAGCTCCTCCTTTTTTTTTTTTAGGTTTATTATTACTTCTAGGGGTTGTACCCATGTATGTTGGGGGAATATGCCTTGTACAGGAGCCTGTCATCACTAGGTACTTGTACACTCTTGAGGGTGTGTTACCCGCTAGCGCAACAGCTGATACTCCACATCTTCCTACACGGGTCATTCGGGCTTTACTATAGCGGTGCATTTCTTTTGCTGTCTCTCTCAGATACCATATCAGTATCAAGTATCCCTTTTTCTCCGTTTTCTTTCTGGTTCCTTGTGTTCTATCTTTTTAATTCTACTTGTATTTACCTTTAGCCTAAATCTATTATGTGGTCACTGAAGCAGGAGAGGAAACAAGGCCAGCAATAAAATTAACTGGAAGGGGGGGGGAAGCCTTGCTAGTTTTCTTTATGCTGTTAGATACTAAAGACATGATTAAAAACCATGTGAATAATTTAGAATATGTAGGTTATCTGTGAGAGGAAAAGAACGCGCATCTCTCATAAACAAAGAGTATGTAATGGTGACACAGAGTTTCCCAACAGAAAAAATATCTGGTGGGGGAAATGATGCAAACACCTGTGACCAAAGGTTCCATGATGTGCATTCAAACTGCATTATGCCCTGTTCTTGTCTCCTTTAATTTTTCTTCTCTCTTCACCCCATTATCATCTATCCAAATATCACCTAATAACTATAAGTCTAAAGGAAAAATGACAAGTATGTTACAGGTGCCTGACCTCAGATGAGGTGAGGATGCTAGGTCAGGAAAAGGAAAAGAAGAAAGAAAGTCCAATAAATACATCTCTCCAGTTTGTCCATCGGTTACTGAAAGCCTTGTGGAGTCTTTTTATTTTTCTAGTTGGTTGTTTATTTCTCCTTCCCTTTGTAAACCAGGTCTGTGACCTGCTGCTGAACTCCTCATAGAGTGCCAACTCTCAAAGAAAAGACTGCAGCTGTAGGGGAGAATATACAAACAAAGCCTATGGTGCACAAATTGGTCAAATACTGCTAACAGAAAAACAAATCCAGATAATAACAATAATAATAAAAAAAAAAAAAAAGAAGACGACTCTTTCTGGCAGGAAGAAGCTAGGAAGACGCATTGTCATCTTATATAGGCCAAAAACGACAGCTGATTTCAAAGCATTCATTGCAGTCCCAATGATGAGGATGGGCTGCATCCTTGCTCCCCTGTGGGGCTGCTGGCCCCGCTCCCCATGCAGCTTGTCCCTCTCCCTTTTCCTTCAGCTGAGGCCGCATTCAGGAAATTCTCCTTACATATCCTGGGGCTCTTGGCGTTTACTGCTACAGAAACATTAACTTTCACCCCTCAGTTTTGTCCTCTCTTGGGCAATGGCAGTAATAAGCAAATGTCCCAACAACCTCATCAGAACAAATCCCAGTTTAACTGGAACAGAGCCATTTCACAGAAGTCCTACCCATGTCTCAGTGAAGAGTATTGTATCTGGGTTATCACGCACTGATCATCTTCTAGGGGGCTTCCTAGGCAGGAACTGCTCCTTAGCAGCCTCTCACCACTGGCTCATCTCAACGTGAGGCCCGGTGACCTCCCCTGGGCAGCTGCCGGCGATGCGCCTCCCCATGGCTGGGCCAGGGCACCTCTTAGTGGTGTGTTCTCTTAGGCTTTAGACTCCTACCTGGCGAAAGGGCTTCGCTGTTGAGCTTACAGCCTGATCTTATTTTAGGCTTTCTCCAAAAGCGTGTTTTTGCATTTTTGTCTGGAAAGCTGTTCTACCACCTTCATGGATAGTCTCTAAAATATTTAGATGCTATAAATGTATAATAAATATTATACTGCAATGACTCCTGCAAAGCACCTAGACATACTAGTTCTGTATCTGTCAGAATGGTTATTTCTAAGTTCTCTCTAGCACTAAGTTAAATATTTTATGGCTTTGGGGATATTTTAGTTGTTTTGTTGTGTTGGTTTTTTTTTTTTTTTTTAAGGGAAACACTTTTAAAAAGTTAAAATATTAGAAACTGATTTTTCAAAAAAGAGCTCAGAAAACTCCAGATACCTGACATGAAGCCACTGTTTTGCAAAGACCACTTCAACACTGACAAAATTTCTCTTTAAGCTTATGTGTCACATATATGAGCAGAAAAATACGATTATGTAATTTCTTCAATCAGTGCAAATTCTATTGCTCTCCACTTGCAAACTACTTGCTGGTGAAACACAATGAAGTTAAGGCTTGGCTCTCTGTGTGCTATAATTTTTGCTACTCTAGTGATACACAGCTGATTATATATAGCTACCCTTTCTTTTCACCTTAAGAAATCTTCAGATGACCAGTCTACTACACCTGCTGCAACACAGCATCCATGTAGGCGATATATCAGGGGGAGAATGGTAGTATGGGAGGGGTATGAGTGACCAAGCAAAGTAAAATGAGATCTGGAGATCATAATAAATCACAAAAAAAATAATGCACATGAGAGATCTTGCTTGGGGTATAATAAAGGTAGTGTTATTGTAAGACACCAAGGATATTATGAAGGCCCCAACTGGAAATTTTTGTGCCACTTTGGAGAGCATGTAAAAGAGATTTTTTACTGCAGGCAAAGCAGTAGAATATGATCCTTAGTCTTGTATTTACAGGTTTTAATTTTTAAACTTTTAATTTTATTACATTAACATCAAAACTGGAGGCTCAAGTTTCCATCAATAGGTCTTATACAAAGTTCATTCCAGGCATTAAGAGGTTTTCTAATTGGTGGCACCAAAAATACAATGTAAAAAATAGAATTCCTATACTTTTTTTGTTAAGAGGAATGTGTCTCCCCCTTGGAAAGTACGCTTTTTATTCTTCACTGTAGTGTCTCAGGTGGTGTCCACCTGAAAAACCAGTATCCTGGGTATGGATGCTGCAATGCATACAACATCTGAAATATAGGGACAGGTTTGTTCTAAGAAAGGAAAACTATGCCTGGAATAAAAAGATTTATTTGCTTTTTATGTTTGCTTCTATTTTGGGGGGAGAGGCGGAGGGAGAAAAAAAGCTTTTAGCAACTTCCTTACTCCATTTAGCGCTTCTTCAGAAAGCCTGCAGCACAGATTTCAAGACCAAGATTTTCCTAACACTTAAAGCAAACATTTTAAAGCTGCAGTACTGTTAGCATAATACTTTGGACCTTGCTGTGCCATCAGATATGCACCATAGCCCAGATCTCACAACACTGACTTTAGTGGGAGCAGCTTTTGCTTCTGTGTATCTCTTTCTCTGGCTAATTTAAATAAATGAGGTGCTTAATTTGCATTTGGATTGGGGCAATGGGAGTGATAAAGTTCTCCCTATGAAAATACCCAGTACTGAAATGTGTATTTGCTTTGTTCTTTCTGGGCCTAATTATGAGCCTTTATTTCATTTTTATTTTTTTTTTCCTTGTTCAGGCAACATTCTCCTTGCAAATAATTTAAAAACATGGTTACATTCACAAATTTAGCTGTGTGGTTGCACAATAAGAAAGATATAGTGTCTGGGAATATTATTCATGAACTGTCATGACATAGTGGCATTGGGACACATACCAGTGTAATATAATGTTAAAATCTGGATCTCTTGCTTAGCTCTAGTATTGCTATTTTAATGGATTACATGAGGTATTTGGAAGATATCCAGTATGGGCACTGTTTTCATGTGCTAGAAACCTTTACCTCAGCAAGTTCTTCCATCTCAGGAAAGACTTGTTCCACGTGCAGCAGCTTGACTCTCATATCTGATAAAAACATGACTCCTGGACCGGCCATTCTCACCCGCCTAAGGCAGCGGTACGCTCCTTGTCCTGCTTTTCCCTTCTAGCTTTTTCAGATGCCTCTCCGTTACATTCCACCTTGTTCCCCTCATTTGTTCTCATTGATGAAACAGATGTTTCCCTGAGACACGGCATGGTTTTCGGCAACCTGTAGAATAAGATTAATTTTCTGTTAGCTGATACGGGGTAGAGGCTAGACTGTGTTGAGGTTCTTGGCTGATCTTACCACTGTAATTCCATTGACTTCAGCATATTGGCTTTCGTTTCTATAGGTTTAACTGGTATCGGATTTAGGCATAGGTTCTTTATTTGCTGGCTGCTCTTTTGAATTAGTATATACGGAGCTATTCCCCTTCAAGTTCTTATCAAATATGAGAAATGACTTTTCGATCTGTCTCTACGGGAAACAGATAATACTGAAAATGTTTCCTGTTGCTAAAGGCATTCGTTCCGTGGGAACCATATGAGCTGTTGAAACTCAGCTGTCTTGAGTGTAGTGAGGAGATTAGGAGAAGGCCAAGAGTCAGGATGCTGGTTCCCTTAGATAGTCAAAGCTGTCAGGTATAATTTGTGTAATTGTCTTGAAAAAAAAAAACCTTTCTGTCCACCAGAAATTCAGCTGCAACTTTTTGTTAGTCCACCCACAGTACCACTTACAACATTTTGACTATGGAGGAGTTGTTATCAAAGCAAAATTTAAAACAAAACAAAACAAACCCAAAAAACTGTGCTTTTATAGAAAAAAAAAGTATATGTGTTTTGTTTGGGAGAAGCTTTCGAATCAGGAATGTAAAGGTTATTCTTCAGTTCTTTAAATTTTTGTTTCAATAAAATGCCTCTACTCTTATCTCAAGATTTTACTCATCTTCTGTTTCGTAATTTACAGCACTTCTGAAAACCAGAGCTCAGTCATGACTGAACCACTGTACTTTCACGTGGTCTGCAATAGAAAACTTCCCCCCGACACTTCGTTTATCACACACTTGTGGTCAGAGCCTTTAAAGGGATACCTGGCTCCCAGTGAAGGATTTACACCGAGTTAGCTCTCAGGGCAATGGGTGGCAGATTTAGGCACAGAATGAGGTGCATAGCACCCGAGTGGAACCAGTAGGAGATGCTGAAAATAGAGTTTCGTCGTCAGGCCCTTTCACTGGAGGTTTATATGCCTCACGCTGGGCTGCAGGGAGGTTATAAGCCCTTCTCACAGGTACTGAAGGACATGTGTGTTTCATGTAATGGAATTTAACGTAGAAATCCCTCAAACAGTGTTGATCCAAACTGGTAAATCTAGCAGTGTTGATTTTTCTGAAAGTTTACCTGTGTTTGCTCAGTGTGGCACCTGTGCTAGTAAGGATTGCCCCTTTCTGCAGCGGTTCGTGCACTCCTCTGAGTCTGCACAAGCAGCTTGGGGTTGTCTCCATCTAGAGCACAGACGTGAAGCAGATTGTTCTGGTGAAGAACAAAGCAAAAGGCCAGTGATTTCTTTTGGTCACAGAAGGAGGGAGGGGCATTTTTACCAAATGTCACTTTTCTTCAGCATGGGGTTCAGACACTGGAACTTGTGTACAGAAGATAGGTACAAGGCAAATATCTTTAAGAGGGCACCATGTCTTGGTGTATGGGTTACTTGACTCGGCTTTCTTTCTGGGCAGCTCTCTTCCTTGAGTCCTGCTTAGTTTTTTCCTTCACAAACTGATGTGATTTCACCAGAGGAATGGCCAATGCCTGAGTCTCTACCCAGAGTCTCCAGTGTCCAGGTGAATCTAGAGATGAAGGTTTGGAGTCTCCAAGGCTGAGGAGAACAGACATCTGAAGTCTTTCACGTTTCTTTTTATTAATAAGGTGTTTAGGTGAAATGGCAATCCACGTACTCTTTTGCAATTAAATTTGCTATACACTGATGGCTGAGAGGCGAAGAACAAGAGTTCACAACTACCTTCCCCATTGAGTCCTTCAGGGGATTTAGATGCAGGGGCAAGGTGGCTGAAGGACTTCCACCACACGCAGACAGGAGAGATGTTCTGGGTGTCTTAATCATGTAGAGGTGATGGTATTTCTGGTCTGATGCAGAAGTTGGCTGATACAGACTGTCCAAAATGTAGGTGTCTAGTGTCTTAGAAAAAAAGTTTATGTTATACTTTTGAGCTTGGGTTCTTAAATTCTGTCCAAGTCCCGTGTGGCTCCCTGGTAGCTTCAGTCTTATCAGAATTCTGTAAGTCAGCATCAAGCTGAAATATCCGTTAAGTAAATCAATGCCCTGTAACTCTCTCGAGTTTCAACAGCTTGGGAAGTTTTTGCTGCTGGGAAGCTTTTTCCAAGCTTATGCTAGGAAACGTGAGGCAGCCTTTGTTAGCTTTCTTAAGGTCCTGAGATATTTTGCCAAGAATTCTGAAGATGCAGATCTAAGCATATCCTTGACGAGATATTTGCATCATAGGTACATTTATTCAGGTTAAAACTCAGGCTATCTTTTCAGAAAAAAGACTATTTTTAGGTATGTGTATCTGCTAGTTTTTCCTCAAATAATGTATGTCAGTGAGCTAATACAAGTTTCTGGTGCTCTTGGACCCAGGAAAACCATGGAGTAAATAAAAGTAGAAATCTTATTGGAAAAATCGGCATCATTACTCCCATTCTTGGTCAATATAATGTATAATTTGTTAAAGCCATAATTAGTTAACTCTTGACTCTTCATATTTTTATGTTATATTAATCCTCACTATGGTAGAAACAGGTAGATATTTATGTATCATGAAGTTTTTGCAAAGCAGTTTAACGACTGAAATGGCTAGATGTGATGAAAGAGGTGCTATCAAAGTTGAGATAGAGGCTTGTTTTTTATTATTTTTTATATATGACTTGTCTTAACTATTAACGGTCCCGGATCATTCCAGCTCTGTCCCTGTACAACATTTTCTTCTGTTAGAGAATTAATAAATTTATTTTTGAATGTGATGTGAGCAGTTTTTACCAAATCCAAGCATTCAAAAAACAGAATAAAAAGTAGTATAAAAAATGAGATTTTGAAAATGTGTGTGTGTCCGCTTTTGAACCCTCTGAGATTCTTATTTTCGACATATTCTTAGTAATATTAGCAACCAAGAAGTTAATGTTAAAAAGGTATGAAAACTGAGATTTTGTGTGATCACAGCTCTCTAGGTAGTACTGGGGCTGTCAGGAAGATCAGCTGAGAAAAGATATGGGGTAAAACTATAGCGCTAAGGAATGATCAGGTTTCAGACCCAGTTGATGTGTTTGGTGCGTGCAGGTACATGTACCTGCTTCTGGATTCCAGCCCTACCTTCTGGAGTTTGAGTCTGGACCTATGACAAAACAGTTTTGAGTAATTTCAACAAATGTTCAACTTATTAAGAGCTAGTAATAACGAGCTACAACCGGAGTCTTGGGAAAGACTGTAGCTGGCACCTGCTTTTGCATTGCCGGGCAGGTGGCAAGGTTCAGCCCAGGTCCACAGCACTTCCTGCTCTGCTTTGGTCATGTCTGTGGAGGGTGGGAAGAGCAGTTCGGTTTGTTTTGTTGCACTGATAGAACTAAGTGGATCCTCTTCACTGCCAGAGAGAGCACTTGGAAATTTCCAAGGCTCTTGGCCGAGAAATCTGTATTCTGCTATAAAATATTGGTCTGGTTTCACCCCTCCAAACGCACGCATCCATCAGGTTCGAATCAGCATGTGTAGATTTATGAATCCTTGCAGGGGAGGAAACAACTTCATGCTGACTAAATTGCACAGGACATCATTCACTAGTCGTGATTAGTTCATTTCAATCTTTCATCTCTGTACTTGACTGTTTTTATTCTCTCTTTCAGTCTGCTTGGATATGTTTTTGGTTATTGATATTCTTAATTTTTTGTCATTGGTTATAACAGAACCTGTTATTTTGGAACTATGGTCCTTTCTGGTTTTTATTAAGCAACTTTAAGAAAAAAAGACTTTAAAAAATACAGTTGTGTCACGCATGAGTCCTGACATCTTCAATTTAGTAAAATTAATTATAATGCTCTGTTGACCTGGGGTATCTGTATTGATGGTCCATTGCTGGGTGGAATATACATACCCGTATACTCAGCTGCTTTTTGTGTATGTTGGGAGGGGTGGGGCTGAAAATTCGCTTCTAACTAATATATGAAGGAAATGGTTGATGGTTACCACTCTTGTGAAGTATTTTGGGGAATCAGTGTCTAAGAGACTCAGCCAACTAGTTTGGGTTATTTCTGGCAGCACTTACGTGAAATAAGTGGCCCCTGGACTGTCATACACGACTAATAAATGGGAATAAACTAGGCAACCAAAAGAATATGATTGCTTTGAAGCTATGAAACTTTTTAAAGTACTTATCTCACAAATAATTACAGCAGCACTTGTTACATTGTACATCCTTTGAAAAAGACAAGGGCGCACCACAGTACTGAAGCATTTCACAGTGATGATGTATTCTAAGGCAGCTGAGATAGAAACTTTAAGCCCTGGGAGAATACCTTACACTAGAAAGCTTTTAAATATTTGCAACATTTTTTGAATCCTTTTGAGTTTTACTCCTCAGTAAAAGTAATGCTTTTATTGTACTCCCAATGTGTAGATTTTCCACGAATTGATGTTTGAGGTTCACAATTTCTAGTCTTGTAAGAAATAAAATAGATAAATTAGATAAAATCATGAAGAAATTATAGTGACTAAATGTACATATTTGTGTCTAAACAACTTCAAAATGTTTCCATAAAGTCTGCTGGATAACTTACCTGAATGGTTAAAACAATTCTGGTGTAGAATACTATATATGAGACTCAATTTGGAGAAGCTTATAGTGTGAAATATATATAAAAGAAAACTTTTTCTTTTAGCTGATTGGGTTACACTTTTGAATAAGTATAACTAGGGAGGGAAAGTTCATCCTGTTTTTGAAGAGGAAATCCCATTTGCAGGGAACCAGAGTTATGCACAATTTTTAGTACAATACGAGCAGAGGCACATAGTATTTCACTCCTTTGTCAGTCTGTTAGAATAGACACAGAAAAATTTAACAGCTACAAGGGGGTTTTATATGCACAGCTGTAATCACCTGGACATGTGCTGGAACTGTGTGTGGAAACGTGTCTGACAATGGTAAAGACCTTCACTTACAAATGAAGGTCTCATAAAGGCTTATCTGAAAACCTGGCCCTACTTTTCTGCCTGCTTTATATGTAAAACATACTTTCTAGGAAGGGTTTTCTTTATTAATATTCCTCATTTCAGACCTGCGTATACCGGACCTTGTCAGGAATTAAAATAGAAATTTAAATTTTAAAATATCCATAGAAATTAATTTTGCGTAAATAATTCAGTTTTGCATTTGAATACCCAAACCACTATTTTTGTGATGGAGAGTTGCCAAATCAAGATGTCATTTGTTGAACTGAACTGAAGCTTTTCCCTTGCTTTACATTTTAACATTAATTTGTATTTCAGCTGCTTTGAGCCTTAGTAGGTTTTATTCTGCCATTCTTCCCTGCTGTTCTTTTCTACAGGCTCAGTTCCTTGATTAAACTGTATTTTCCTTTACACACCGTACTTTGCCTTCTGATTGAACCATTTTAGCAATCACAGAATACCCCAGGACTGAGACACCCCATTAGATTTGCAGCCCAGACAAAATAGGGATGAAAGTAGCTTATTAAAGGGAGTGTGAAGGTTTTATGTAGTTATTAATACATTTCCAATATTTTGTACCTATGATGAAAATTTTGGACAATTTTTAAGTGACAAGTAAAAATCTGGTGTGTGGACGAAGCCCCTGAGATTTGACAAAATTGAGTGTCCTGCTGCATTTACGAGCAGATTACCTACATATCATTTGTTAATTCAACAAAGCAGTTTTTATCTCAGTGGAAAAGCTGCATCCGGACCAATTTCTGCAGCCATAATAGACATTCTCAGTGCCACACGTTGGGGGAAAATCTGCTCAGTATACACCCCATAAGAGGCAATAGTCCCAAGAGGTAAAATAACACCGTGATCTTTCCACGTGACATCTGTAATGGGAATACCATAGAGTATGATTTATTGAAAGATGTGCAAATAAAGTGCATATAAGCCTTGCTCAGCCAATTAGAAATTACATCAGAGTCTTTAAAGCTTAACTGCTGTACTTTGAATCGTAGAAATGTTGCCTGGAGAAAACATTTGGGGTTTATTTTGTCCAGCCAGCTAGCTGAAACAGGACAATCACCAGCACTAAATCGGGTGAGACACAGCTTGCTCCATCCAAGCCCTGAAAGCTAGCAAGGCTGGAGAGGCCTCCTTCTCTTTGGGTAGCTTGTTCTAGGGTTACGGTACCCTCCTTGGAGAGCTTTGTACCAGTTTGTGAAAACATTAGTGTCTATTACGCATTGGTGTAATAGGATGTTTTGTTAGGATTTCTCAGAAAATTCTACTTCTGGTTTCACAGCTCACGGCTTGGCTGTTCATATTACAATGTCTCAATCCAGTTTAAACCCACAAAGCCTTTGCTATATATTATGAAATCTTTTCAGCAGCTGCTTCAATATTTGATTGGACTACCTCTTTCAGCTCCATCACATAGGTAGAGATCCCAGGGTGTTAGAATGCCATATTGCGTTCCATAGACATCCCATAATGACTAAAATTGCTTTTTTCCTCTATAGCACAAGCATGCTTTAGATTTTTAATCTAGAAACATCCTTTATGTATATTCCTGTTTTCTATTTATTTATTCTTTTTCCTGCCCTTTAACAGAGCAGGTGCTTGATAAAAGAAGGGTTTTCCTGCTACCAGAATAGAAAATCATTTCCATATCAAAACGAAGAAATTATTCAAGACTCTTTCCTTTCGAGGCTTTCTTCCATTTTCACATACCTTGGAAAATATTTGTGCTTCTTTTGTACTTTCAGGTGACAGTGCTTAAAGTTAACTAGTAACTACTTTCAGCAGAAGAAACCGATGTGAAGTTGTGAGAGTATGTCATGGCATGCTACAGTCTGTAAAGTTTTACACAAGACAGATTCTGTAAAACTAATTATACTTAATTATTCTAAATAATTTTCACTGTCAGATCTAAGATAGCTATAGATAAAAATGGTAATGCATAGGATTTCCTTATGTCGCGCGCTTTGAAAAGACTGTCAGATCTGCAGACACAGATGTTTTATTTCAGAACTGCTGTAAATTACACAATCTTTAAACAAGTAGTGTTCTCTCTCATTAAGTCACTAGCTTTCTTCTTTACTTTTTACTTCTTGTTTACATCAAGCATTCATTACATTGCAAATTCTTGTTTTGCTATTATGTTAAGATATAATCTGGAACCAAATATCCCCTGATGTTGATTTTCCCCTCTCAAAAGCCAAATATCTTTGGATCTCAACTTCCTTGATTCAAATGACACATAGAAAAAATCATATTAAAAATGTTACTGAGGTTGTAGATTCAAGGATCGCAAAATTAAGACAAGGCAAGAGCAAATAAAGTGTGGATACAGTTTATCGTATGGCTGCCTGCCTGGGGCAGGGTCCTGGTCCAGAAAGTAACACAGCGGCTCCTTAGGTAAGAACGCAGAGGAAAAGACTTAGGTGATATTGCGAAACCTATGGAGCAAGCAAGGAGAGGATTGTAGTGAGGGTTAGCATACTTAGCCGTTACCTAACTAGCGTGGACGCTATTAGTGTAGAAGACAAGGAGAAATGGATGTCATGTAGACTGCAACGGCCTATACTGACCCGAACTGAACTCCATACTGCCGTATCATCCCCCGTGTGATTACGCAGGCGAGGGGGGCGAAAACTGGCATGGTTTTGTTGCAGTTCCACAATTACTCTTTCATTTGTGGTTAGACCTGCTAAAGGGAATCACTTCTGTGCTGAGGCACCTGCCCCTGTTTTACCAAGCTGGGAGGCTGCGTTGGAACAGGTGGAAGCTGCTGAAAATTGTCTTGATTGCCGGAGTGGGGGAGACAG
This sequence comes from Vanellus vanellus, assembly GCF_965231255.1. Classification (NCBI taxonomy): domain Eukaryota; kingdom Metazoa; phylum Chordata; class Aves; order Charadriiformes; family Charadriidae; genus Vanellus; species Vanellus vanellus. Next base: position 41,639,862 of record NC_138906.1, read on the forward strand.
CAGGAGTGGGGGAGGTATCGACTGTCAGGGACCACCTATTGCATTATTCGGCCTTAAGAAGCAAAGAAAACGCTTACAGAGGAGTCCTGAAGTAAACAGCCCCACTCTCACAGATTGCTGGACATTAAACAAGCAGTACGAAAATAAGTGTAGCATATTTCACTGCTTTTATAAAAGCTCTTGATATTTTGCTGTTGCAAATAAGTAGTACTTTCTTTTACAGAGATTTTAAGGTATTGATTAGCAGCCTCATTGCCCCCAGGAGAATCTATTTGCAGATTCAGAGTCAGGACTTTTAATATACTCGCAGTTAGGACTCAGAAATTGCCATGTAAATAAAGTACTGAAAGACTTTAGCATGCATTTCTCTGATGGTGAGACCTGGGCAGGTGAGAAGATCAGGCCAGAGGTGAGGTTAATTTAACAACTGTGCCACATCGCACACATACAGACCCAAGTTTTGCAAGCAAACTTAAAAATGACAGACATCAAGGTTTTGTTTTGTGGGATTTTTTTTTCATATTTTGATAAAAAAGGTTCCATTTTAATGTAATTTGTATTGCTTGTGGAGGAGAGTACTTATTTCTTAAAAGACAGGAATGTATCCCCTGTAGTAGCTCAAATCCTTTTTGGCACGATTTGGACTCCAAACACATAAAACTGCAAAGCAGGTTTCTAACACTTTAGCTGACAGCATTAAAAAAAAAAAAAAAAGTCATTACCATTAATTTTATTGCAGCTGCACCTGGGATCCTCGTTATGGGTCAAGAGCCTCTTGTCTCCATTGCTGAATTAACACGGGGTAAAAAGGCTGCTCTTGCCCAAAAGGGTATTACACTCTAAATATAAGACAAGAAAAGCTCTAACAGATGGATACAGACTGTTGGAGCACAGGGAAGCAAAGAGGGCAAAGAGCGACGTGCTCTCTGCACTGAATGGACTAGAAGCACCAACATTTCTAATTCCACGTTTAGCTGCACGGCATTTGATAGCCGGGAAAAGGACAGTAACAGCCAGCTTGCCTAGGGAGCAGTAATGTTAAATGCTGAGACTCTTCGTGAAGTGACGGTGTGACCATCTCCTTAAAGGAGATGATTTGCAAATGATTTGTATGGTTCTAATGATATGCTTGCAAATATATTTCTTAAATTAGCTATATGTTTAGACTTGCATGTTTTACCTGTAATCTAAATATTAAATTAACATTATAAGGTATTCCAAAAGAGCAGTTAATTTACTTACGTTATTAATTTCTCCTAGGTTACAAACCGTAAAAAAATCTGTGGGTTTCTTTGGGGGGAACAAACCAGGGTCATTTAAAAAAAAAAAAATTAGAAGGGATTTGTCTTCACTACAAATAAATTAATGACAATAGAGCTATTTATAAACTCTTCCTAGTAAAAAGAAGTGTAACTAAAATAATTAGCTATATATAGTATGTATTTACTGCCACAGTCATGGAAAGTTGGTAATTGAAAATATCCTTATCTCGTCCTTCAAATGAAGTGGGGAAGAGAAAAAAACTGCTGACTTGCAAAAGCAAGAAGGATTTAAATCTCCCACGTATCTATATATAGTTTTCTGACAAATTACTGTTGAGAGGAGCTGTACATGCTTACCATGGAGAAGAAGAGTTTCCAGTACACTTCTTTTCTAAATTTACTTACTCCTTGATAAACGAGACTGAAGGATTTTATGACCTAGTTCTACAGGAACGCAGGTGCACTTACCATGTACGCTGGAGCTTCTATGCAACAGTAAGTATAAATGTTTAGAGAATTATCGTAAAATATGAAGAGGAATATGTTCCTTGGAGATCTGCTGAGTTAGCTTTTAAAACTCTCATACGTAGCTGTTATACTTAATACAGTCAGGTCTCTACCTTGGAATAATCATATCTCTACTGTAAGGGAAATCTTTGTTGTGTGATACTGTGAGACTATTGCAGAGGTATAGTGGAGGCTTCCTACATCAATATGAACGAAAGAGCTGTGCAGCTGTCCGATTTGTTTAGACATCTGCAGAATCACAGTTGTGTGTCCCAGAGATACAATCTGCAGCCTTATGGGTCAGCAAGGTAGCACTGCAGCACAGGGGTGAGAGGGACAAGCCACCCAAAACCTGCCCTGCCAGCCTGCATGGCTGACCCACCAAACAGGACAAGCTCAGCCATCCAGTTCCCATTCCACATGGCAAATGGTCCTGGAGGAAAAGTCATCCAGTAATAACCGCTACAGTCATGCAGAACACCAGCTAGTTTTTTGGAGATTGTCTTGGAGCTCCACTCAAAGGGACATGTCTCTACGTGTACCACACCTTTCTTTCCTCTCTCACCAGAATATACTACAGTTGTAGGCATAAAATAACTTCTCTGGAAAGAGTTTTTTGCCATGTGGTGAAGGAGAAACGTAAGTAGCTAATTCACATGAACTATTTACTCTCTTAAGAAATATTCAGGGCTCTGACTGTAGAACTGTATCTGGGCTGGTCCTCAGGGATTTGTCCAGCCCAGTAGTAAAAAAAAAAAAGTAAACGAGCAAAACCTTACTTTGTAGACAAAAGAAGATAGGTCTTAATCTAGAAATGTTAGTGAGCGTAGTTAGGTTCTCGCTAGAAACTGGAGCTTGAAATGTGTGAAGCTGTTGGTAATTCACGTACGCTGTGTTTTGTGGAATGTTTATGTAGGGTTTTGCATTAGGTGGAAGAGCTGCGGGACTCCACCCTGTGCTTACTTGTGACTAACCAAATATTTTTTAAAAGATATCTTTCCAACATTGTTTTCTAACAAAATGGTAGCATTGCAAGTTTTTCATATCGGGCCTATTGCTCTACCCCTTACAAGCCATGAACGTGCCAAGGAGTGATCAACCACAGAGATTTTGGAAATCGCATTATAATCCATGCACATATAGTGCCTTCCACTGGGGTGGATTACAACCTTCCTGTGGGATAAAAAGTATCTTTCTTTGCACTTATGGCCTTCCAAAATGAAAATATAAAACTGTTTAACAGACCACACCTTGCTGATGAGAAGAAATTAAATGGTTCCTGCAAAGGAATTTTGTCATCTCCAAGGGCTCATCAATTTTACCTTGAGAATACAGAAATGTTACTTTCCTATTCTAAGCAGTGATACTTGCAATTTAGACTTGAGTTTTGTCAGATAATTAAAGCTTAATTGTCAGGTTTTCAGCACTTCTGTGGGCTCAGCTGTGTTTTTGTTGTTATCAGCAACATTATAATTAGATCTTAGATTTTTTTCTTTTTTTAATCCCTTGATTGAGCACCTCTTCTTCCTGAAACTACTTAGTTCATTGAATATTTATTGTGCCATGAAAACTTCATTTTCAGTGAGCACAATGGGTCAATATCTTGTTATGACTTTGTCGAGTTACATGAGTTGAAGGTCTACAGAATGTGTTTTCATGATAGCCTAAGTATATATTCAATTAGAAATACAACAACCAATTTATTTACAAAGGCTATTAGTCAGCCTTACAAAAGAATTACACAGAATGTTACCTTTCAAATTAAATGAATTTTTGGTAGAGCTGGCAAAGGTTAAGCTTGTATCTAAAAATGCTCTAACCAAAGAAAGTATGCATTTAGTTTGGAAAACTACATGGGTTTTAAAAGTCTTTAAAACATCTGTCTCTCTCACTGTATGTATCTAGATGGTTAAAACCTTTCCCTAAGGATCTAGGGAAAGATACAGCTTCCTCATATCAGTGTCCAAGAACACAGGTCAATTTATCTGCCAAGGGTACTCCATCATTTAAGGCAGGCATTCAAAAGGAACCGGATATGGAGGTAAACATTTCACCTACATGCCTTTGACTGCAGAGGTTGGTGTATATTGAGTGTGCAAGCCTCATGGAGCCGTGGGGCATGCCTGGACCTTCAATTTTTATCTTTCTTCGTCTTTTCTGACTGCGCTATGTCCAAGTCGAAACTTTCTCTGGATGATGCTGCAGGTGCTCGAAAATCTGTGGTAGAATTCCATAAGTCTAGCAGAGATTTAGAATTTCATCTGACATATGTTCAAATCCTGATTTTTCTTATTTGATCCATAATAATGAGAAATTAATTAGATGCAAAGGTATGGCCCAGATCTCAGCATAATTAGGAGGATGTTTGTGCCTTGGATTTTTGGCTCAGGTCCATCTCTTATTTCATTTGTTAATTTGGGAAGACATGTAATAAAAATTCTATCCTGTTTCTCTGCAGTGGAAGTCAAATGACATTTTTATTGAATCTGTCCATTCCTAGTGTCCACTTCTAGTATGACAACAATCCTAAAATTTGCTGCTCATGGATCCTTGTGTATAATTTTGGAAAAAAGATGACTCACCAAGGTTTGTTTCTGAGAAGGACATGGTTTTGAAACACTCAACTCTTTCTTTTCACTTTAAAATACTACATTTCTTGTCAGTGGCATAGTTTACAAGCTCCCCAAAATATGCTGCTAATGATTTCACAGGGAGGTTTAAATGATATATATAGCACTCACATGAACGAAGGCTTTATTTTGGTTTCTGCATTAGGCTTTAAAGAGATGAACATCTCAGATCTGAAGGACAAAATCTTCTTATAAAAATTGTCCTCTCCCCTCTGAAGATTTTATCTACTTAATAGAAAGAGGCATAGAATACTTGACAGAAAAGGAGTAATTTTTCTCCACTTTGATTACATATGAAAGGGATTTTTTTCTGTGTTTTTTATTGTCTATAATGTGGGCGTTCATCAAGCAGAAGTGTATAAACTTTTATATATATCTGTAGAAAATGTTCTGTAGATTCCATCATAGTAATATCCACGTGCCTTGCTTCTGTGGGCACTTAAAAGTCCACTGAGCCCAGAGGTTAACTATAATCTGCTTGTACAAGGTTAACATAGTTAACTCTTCATTATCTGGATAAACTGGTGCAACAGATGCACCAGAATGGTTCCAATGATTATGACCCAGACAAAGAAAAGCGTGGGAGAATATTAAAATAGACATACATTAGATTTTAAAATACACAGTTAGTGTGTCACAAAGGAAAGAGAAAGGTGATGCTCTGAACTGTGGAGGGTAGATACCTCTGCCATGCATTGGTCTGAAGCACTAACCCCCATACTTGCTGCGTGCATGGCAGTTCCCAAGCAGTGGGGCTGGTGCCTGGGCTCTGGTCCCAGGGTCACAGAGGGCAACCTTGAGTGGCTTTCTGTGCTGCTACCACAAGGACTCCAGCCACAGGCAGTTGAGATAAAGCCATGTTTCATATAGTCCAAGTAAAATCTATTTCTTTTCTATGTCATGTCAAGAATTTCCCTCCACAAAATTTGATTATGTGGATTTGACTGCAGTAGATGTTCCTCTAGTTCTGTCAGTCTCATTCATACCCATTTACTATCCTTTGAGTTTAAGAAAAAAACTTATAATTAAACCCATCATAATAAAGAACATACACCATTAAGGACCGTATTCCACAAAGCAGAAAAAAGAAAACACATTTTTAGAATAAATTATTTTGGTAATTACTTTAACATTTTTAAGCAGAATTTCAGTGCTTGAGAAAAATGTTAATGTCTTTCTTTTGTATTTGTTTTCTGTCTCATTTTAGGTGTCTACTGTTTACAGGAAAGTGTGCTAGCAAAATAAAGACCAAGGGGAGTAGATTAATGCCAGTGGTTCCTCATTGTCATGCAGCCGTTATGCTTATGTCTGTGGTACTAATATTGAAGTCTTTCTAGTCCTAATTCCATGCACTGCCACTTAACTTGTACTTATTTTGAATGCCAGCTACTTCTCTTCTTCAAACATAGCCTCTAGGCCGGAGCTGTTCCTTTGTAGCCTGTACTTGTTGACACATTATATAGATTGCTCAGATTTCCTCTTACACAAATAACGTTTATTTATTATCTTCATTTTGAAAAGAGCATAGACTCATACGCTATATATTACTATTTTGCAATTATGCCATTTGGGCACACACGATGGAGCTGCATTGTCACACTCCCAGAACCTGCAGCTGTATGACACCTTCATGATTGTGGGTTTTTCTATTTTTAGTATATATTTTTTCTAATCTGCGTAAAATAAAAGACTGGTTCATGTTTTATTTGTGACCTGGTGCAATAAGGTCTGTCCCGCTTACTGTCATCCAAAACAGTGGTTAAAAGTATGATTGCTCCTGCCATCTCTGGGGGTCTTTAATCCTTAAACCATCTGCTCTGGTACCTGGGAGCCTCTACTAACATGACAGGCAAAATTCCATCGTAGATCAAACCTGTAAACAAATGATCAAGTTTTGTGACACTAAAAGGGTAACAGCAGTGTTCCACGGGATTAAGTAGTAGGAATGGTGCTGTTTAGTGTATTAATAGTCTGGGGGAAAACGCAAATGTTTTAGCCGGAAGAAATTGCAGATGTCAAAAACATTTTAGCTAGACAGGGATTAAAAAGGCTTTAAGGATCTTGAGAAGAACTTGAATACCTTAAATGAGTAATCACCATGAGAATAGAGGCAATGATTATTCAATAATGCAGAGTCATGCACACCAGAAGTAGTAAAACGATTCGGTCGTCTTATACAGCTCTAGATTTTGAATGCATTGTATCAGCCAGAAACAACTAGAGAGTAACTGTGCAAAATCCTTTGGAAGCAATCTTAAAAGCAAGGCTAGTATTTTAAAGTCTAATGAATGATAATTAGAGTTTGATAAAGTAGAATATTTCATTATACTGTTATGTAAAATGATGGTATCATCTCATTTAAAACACAATATTACTCAGGGTCTCCCCTCCTCAAATGATCTGTAACTATGACATGAAGAAGCACGTTCTGAAGAAGCAACACGGATGGTTGATGAAAGTGATTCGGACATGTAAAATCTATCTCACAGAGACTGTAATCACAAGTGCTTTTACACAAAAAGAAGGGGATTCGCTTACTTGTTCTATCTTAGCAATTGTCTTGCCCCGAGTTTTATTTTTTGAAGGTTAATATTTCAAGGACACAGAGTAGAGACATATGCTAAAATCTTGGCTTTGTTGAGATCAGTGGGATCTTTGCAACAGTTTTCACCCATTTAAAATTGAAACATGAGACGATCTTTTGCAGACTCGAGAGTGCAGCTATGTAATGAAGGTGTGGTGTGATTTCCCGTGCAAACCTACAGCTCCTCGCTGCCTCACTCTAGATCTGAAATGAGGAGCAATCAGCAGTGACCAGGGACTCTCGCAGTAGGAGTTAACATAGGTCTCAGGGCACATTGTGATTTTCATTTAAAAATGCATTCCAGTGATGAAGGATTTTTCTCTCATATAGTTTTTGTATTTTCCTTAATGACCCTAAACCGTTCACTGCAACAGACATTAGCAGGCATAAAACATACAGACTTCCATGTTAAAAGTTATAATCTATTTATGTCAGAAGGCTGTTTGTGCTCCAGTTCAGGACATTTTTTATTATTATTTTTCACTGTTTGGTTACTTATTTATACTTTTTGTCTCTTTTTTTTCTCCGGTATTTCTAGGTTTTGTTTGGGTTTGGATGGTTTTGTATTGCCTGCTGTTTCATAAGGTGCAGTTCTAGGTTTTAGAGAAGTATAAAGATGTGTCATCTAATAAAGACATTGCCATCTTCTGTGTTTCCATTTAGAGCTCCAGAGTTTTTAAGCGGAACCAGAAAAATATAACTCAGTCTGAAATATAGCCCTTAAAGATAACCCACACTTGACTGTGTCCCCAGCATTACTCAGTACATGTTCTCTTTCCCTATCAGCATAACATTGCTTACTCTCTTTCCTCACTAGCGTGAAAGAGCCGAATATGGTCTGGCCCTAAATGAGGTTCAAATACTGTTTAAATACAAAAAGGCGGCGATGAATAGATAGGCTTTTCTACCTTAGCGTTGCCCTTAGGACTTTAAAGTCCCTGAATTTGATATGGAACCACAGCTGAGAGAAGGTGGGGCTTTGTCTCACCCTTTCTCTTCTAATATCATCACCACTGGTCTACTGGGGAACCAACCACTCCTGCTTTCAGGTTTTCAGGGGTGCTCGAAGACATACTCCTCATCCATACCTCTTTGTACTTCCAGGTACAGTAGTCCAGAATAAACCAGAGAGTTTGGGTCTGCTTTTTAACTGGAAAAAATGTATATCTGGTCTATAGAATAAATGTTGTAGGTAATTAATACATTAGAAAATGCAACTATTTTCTAAGTTGTTGAAATGAAGTACCAGACAGGATGTTGTTATGTTAAGTGTCTGGCATATAAGGAAAATATAAGTAGTAGTATTGAATGAATCTGCAAATTATGAGGAGTGATGTACCTGCTCAATGCAGCGCAAGCACCAGACTGAGGGAAGACTGAGTCTCTGAATGTCCAGTAAATGAGATAATGTGTTTTACATCCAGTTATAAAGTATGTCATCTATGGATGCTTAAATGCTTGTTTATATTTCTGCTGGTACTTGAGCACTTTCCAGATATAAGTAAATGAAACTCAATACAGATTCTTCCAGCAATTTTCAAAGTAGCCTAATGGAGCTAGATATCCAATTCCTACTGGCTTTTCCAATGGGACTTGATTACTTAAGTGCTCTTTTTCCCTTTGAAAAATCTTCCTCTTAATTATGTTAATTGGCGCTTAAAAATGTTTTCAAAGTCACAGAGCTATATCTAGATAATGCTAATTAAGAACCAGACAAGCTTCATAATGTTAAATTCTAGGAAGCTCCCTCTGACTACAAGGTAGGTTTATTTTTCTCTTCTTCCCTGAGGGCAGAAATTAACTACACAAGTTTGCCAGAGAATCTGCTGAGAGCTGTTACCTACAGGAACCAAAAAAAGTGAAAAACATCAGTCAGTCATGCTATCTCATGACTATTTCCATTGGATAATGAAAGTATTTACAGCCAACAGTATCTTGTCTCTACCCCCAAATGGAAAAAAAACGTAGTGCTACCAACAAAAATCGGAGAAGTATAGTTGATCTGGAAGATCTTGCAGCATTTTATGTACTTTGGCAGAAACCTCATCCTATATAATTTCTTCAAAAGGTCCTGATTAGGATAAAATCTAATGGCCAAAATAGAAATGAGAAGCTGTAAACATGTCCTACAAATCAGAGGAATATATTTATTGGATTTTCACTTTCAGATATACGTTTTCTGTTCCAAGTCTTATTGTCCATCTCTAAAGAAAGTTACCTAATAGCTTTTATTTATATAGTGGGCATTTTTTTAGCAATTGTTAACAATTGCTAATAATTGCTGACTGTTACTGTTGTAGCTCAGTGATAAGCCATTCATGTTACTGATTAAGATCATTTGTCTGAACCTCAATTATGCCACAGAAGTGGGCACAGAGTACTGCATGAACTCGTCTCAGACACTGGTGTCCTGGCCAGAAGTGCTTGCTAGCACATGTAAAATGTTAATATTGTATTTGGTACTTTGATAGTAGAATTATATTAGAAACATTATAGAGACTTCTACTGTTTGATACAATGTAGGCATTTATTTTTATGCCTTGCCTCTACTAGCAGTAATGCATCCTTTAGGAACAATGATGTTTCCACAGGGTTGGGGTTTTTGCTTGATAACCTTGACCATAAAACGTGTTGTAAAGGAGAAACCCGTTGACTTGTATCTATCAGTTAAAGAATGGAGTCATCTGCCTTTTTCTGGATAACAATGAAAATGTATTTGTGAGAGAGTGAGTCCTGTAATGTTTCATATAAAGTTACAATAGGTAAACTCATTTTTTTGTTGTTTGATAGCCGAAACTGTCCACCAACAAGGTGGAGAAACGTGCAATCGGATGCAATATGACCACCAGGAACAATGAATGTGAAATTCATTCAGAAAACAAAAGGCAGAAAAATGGGAATATGGAGGCCAAGAATCGGTGGCTTGTAGAATACTCCCAGGAAAAAGGTTTTCTCCTAAGAGGCATTATTTCAGTTTTCATACATCAGTTACAGTTATTTAAAATAACTTATTTAATGTGTTTCAGTTTTGCAGTTCTTCAAACGCACTAGAATACTTTCAAAACCTGACGTTGAACTTTATGATTGTAGTTCTCTACATTAGGTTTAGATAGACTTCTTTTAACTCTGCCTCCTCTCTGCCAAGGATTTTCTTAGGTTTTTATTCTTTAAGGTGTGGGATTACATTTCCTAACATGAGCATAGGAATGAAATCTGCTGTACAAAGGGCCATATTATTGTTGGGGAAAGGTAGTGTCATCTCAGAAAAACAGTAATACACAGAGAGAGGACCGGTATCAGTTCAGCAAGTTGTTTTTTTTTTTTCTAGTTTTGCTTTTCTTTCATTTTAACTAATAGGAGACACGAATATAAAATAGCCTTATGTGATTGATACTTTCTATTAAGGCAAAATCAAGGAGATTTTCATATGCTTTCTTGTCTGTTGGCAAGGTAAACCAGCCCACCCAGTACTTCCATCTTGTGAAAATGCCAAGAGTGCTCATTTATGCTTCTGATTAAATTCACTGGCCTGCACAGAGTGGGTCAGCGGGGTCATGGCTAGAACTCACGCTGTCATCAGCCAGCCCTTCTGGCTTAGCTTTGTCTGTAGGAGAGCATGCAAGAGAGCTTGGAGCTGACGATGGTAGCAGCCATGGCTCAACAAGGCTGCTGTAGGTGGTAAATTCTTACAGGCTTTTTCCCCAACTTAGTTGGAAGTACGGGGACAGATGCTTTTGCAGATATTCTGTACACGGGGATTTCCCCTCGCTCACACTTGGATTCATCCAAAATGAAGAAAGGGACGCTAACTGAAGTGGAGAGAGAATAAGCTTCGGAAGGTGATTCAGTCTGTCAGCTCTCAGCTTACAACAGGAGGACCCCCAACCAGTTTTTCTAAAATAAAACTCAGCCTGCCAGGAATGTTGCGCTTTGGAGGTTCTCCCTGAATATCCGGGAAAGATTCCCTTTCTCCCAAGCAAACTGCTTAACAGGCAAAACTGGGCACACAAAATGATTTTTATCTTTTTTTTCCTATCTTGATTTTTATGAAGCATTGTGATTATGCAACTCATTCAGGTTGTTCTCCTTTTCCAAAAGAGGAACTGCATACTTTTTCCTGGTTTGCTGCTTTGGTGTGTTTTTTGATGGTTTGTTGATGTTTTTTAAATATCTATCAGGCAGTAGCTAATTCTCCTTTCTCTAGCACACATAGACTCATTTAGCAAAATGAAAGGACAGATTAAATGAATAATTTAGAAAATACTTACTGAAGCATCTTTTGAAAATTTATTCTGGTTTGTAAGTTATGTTTAGGTTTAGTTGTTTGAATCTTTTCTACTGTAAAAAGATGCATGTAAAAAGCTCTAAATATGTAATTATTATTATAACAATTCAGTCTTAGAATCTCGAAAAGCTTTCCAAGCATTAATTAATGGAAAGAATCAAATAGATGTTACATTCTTTGCTTCAGTGTGATGATTTTTTTCTTTTCAGTGTCTTAATGGATTTTGTGAATTATCTAATTAGACCTGTAATATGCAATTCAAAAACACTTGATTTCCATACAGAAATACAGTTCTTATCATAAATAATCATGCATAAAAATAAATACTCCAGAGACACAATACCTAACGTGCTGTATAAATTCCTACAGTTTAATGCTCTTTTTATTCTTGGAATTGTGTGAATAATGCAGTGTCGTCTAAATAGGTTTTTTTTAGAATTATTTTATTTTACAGTATGTGTAGTTCTCATGGTGCCGGTATTCCTTAATAGTGTTTTTTATGCTTTGTTTTTCAGGTTGGCTTCACGAGCTAGGAAAACGTATTGAGTCTCCTTACTATGAGAATAATACACTAGGAGGCCCATCAATCAGAAGTGCCTATATAGCTGCCCTATATTTCACCCTCAGCAGCCTCACCAGTGTTGGGTTTGGAAACGTTTCAGCCAATACCGATGCTGAAAAGATCTTCTCCATTTGCACAATGCTGATTGGGGGTAAGTACAAATGCTAAGCATCACGTAAAATGTTTTGGGGGGGTAGGGACAAGTAAAATAAGAAAAAAAAAAACAAACAAAAAAACCAAAACAAACAGAAAAAAACCAGCCTAGACAGAAAGTTTAATTTGAAATGGCAAAGGAAGGAAATAACTTTGTTGGTTTTACACTAGATCTACTCTCTTAAGCAGACATATTTCTAACCTTTTGATCACTTACAGCGACAAAAGACAGCTGTCACCCAGTAAAATGCGAACTCACATTATTGTGAGTGTGTGGCCCAGCCATGTGCCAGGGGAGCATTTTGGTTATGTGCCAGGCGCTTTTCCAGTCAGCCAAGTAATATGTGCACATTCAGCTCCAGTTCAGCCCCCACAGCATCCCTGGGGATGACAGCGAGGGGAGGTGGGCAGCCCACCAGTGTAGCTGGCTGTGAACTGGTGTGTATCTGCATCTGAAGGACCAGACAAGGCAAGACAAGGGAGACAGGACAGAGCCGAGAGGACTGTTCGGCGAGATGCAGGTGACTCTGTCATAAGCAAAGAACAATTTAATTATCGCTAGGTAAATTTTACCACATCTCTGCTTCAGATTAGAATCAAAATGCTATGTTTTGGTCATATTTGGAACTCTTAGCAGTATTTTTATTTATGTTAATCCCCTAGCCATACTGTTCGAGAAAGCCATGTGCTCATTTACGGTCACTTTCTTTCTGCTAAGGCACCTGGGTGCAACCAGTGAGCTCGTGGCAACTGCAGAGCTTGGTAAGCCCAGGCCAGTTGAGAAAGTACCTGCAACTCCCTCTCTTTACCTTCACCTTCCTCCCCCCACAAATTATCTGTGCTATCTCATAGTGTGTACACCATACAACTCAAAGATATCATAGTGGGTGTGTAGCGTAAAAGCAAATCACTGCTAGAGTACTGCCCCCCTCATTTATTTTTCTTTTTTTCTGCTTGTCTAGTTGTTCTGGAAATACTAGTAGGTATTTCTCCAGAGCAAGTCAGTAAGGCACTGGTTGTTAGCTTTGCAACATAAATCTTCCTCGGCAAAAATAAATGGGCGACTTGACACTTGAAAGCCAGGGAACGCGATGAATGACCCGCAAACTACATATTTGAAGCATCAAGTGGTGTAAAAACTGCTCAATGAATTATTGTCATTTTTCCCAGTCCTGAAAATTAGTGGCAGTAATATAATGAATCATCCAAGAATGATATCATTATGATTTTGACAATGTCACAAAAACACAAGCAGCTCATTAATTGCTTTTGCTGGTAGCATAAAATTACAGTTTTAAAATACAATGTGGTCTATGTGCTTTGGGGCTTTCATTACATAAAACGTGTTGGAATGAATGAAGGATTTTTCATTTCTAACAAGAAATCAAGAGATATCCTGTGTGAGGCAATGATGAATATTTAATTCATTTTGATATAGCAGAGCTTTCACAAACTTAATAGAGTAGAATATAAATGTATCCTATACTTTTATTTAGTCCAGTTATAGCAATTTCTTTTTCGTTTCTTATATTATTGAGCCGTGGAACTAATATGCTTGTGCACTGAACAAATTGTGAAGAACTAGTCGACTGAATGTAGTAAGAGGGAACTGAAAACTGAAAGGTAAAGTTACTCATAGGCAAGCAGGTAGAAGAATGACTTTTACATCTGGGAGGGTCCGGTGAAAAAGATATATCCGGGTAAGAAAGCAGAGCAGGCTTGTTTGCAGATATTTTCTTGAGGAATTATTTTCTCAAATAGTGTCTAAAATATCAAAGGAGCAAGGACACTCAAAGGAGGTACCATCATACAGTGCAGACTGGTTAGCACGCCTCAGAAAACTGAGAAATTAGGAATAAAGTACTAGCCTGTATACTTTAGGGCACGATACATTTTAATTTCTTAAAACATGGTTTGATGTATTCTTTTGGCTGGTATTTAATTTTAAAATTCCCTAGTGGGAAGTGATATCTTGAGAAAAAAATGATGCTTTTTACAGTTTTTAAACCAAGCCATTAGTTTATGAAATTTCATGTGTAATGGATAGCATGGTTTAGTTTATCAGTCGTTACTCTGTACCTCTTTAATGTGTATCACTGCAAATTAATAGAACAAAATGAGTTTATTGTAACCTTAAAGAAAGTTGAAGCCATAAAAAAAAACAACCCAAATGTTAGTTTAACAGACAAATAACTTACAATATTCGTGTTTGATTTTTATCTGCCTCTTGGTATTAATTTTTGTTTCGCATGAATTTGAAATTATAATTTAAAACAATTAATATTGTGAAGATAAAAAAATCTTATTCTGTAGAAAAAAATCTACTTATTAAAATTTAACCAGAATTCTTAGGATACTCAGCATCTGTAAAATATGAATCAGATCTGTCCTCCTGCAGATGTGCTGTCTTGTATTCTCCATGTTCTTTGAGCAAAGATTGTACAGTTTTGTATTTATGAGACTGGAGGCCAATTCTAGTAGCTGCAGTCCTTTCTGTGATCAGAGGTGTTCCTCTGTTCCCTAAGCAACAAAAATATAATTTAGAATATCTATTAGAATCAAGGCCACTTTATGAAATAGGGTTCCCAGAAGTTTTTGACTTGTCCTTCTTGGTTTTAGAGAATGGATTAATAGGTTTCTTACAGAAAGTAGAGTGGGTCTGTGATTATTTGATAAAGAAATCTAATGCCTATCACAGCCAGGAATAGCTTGTCATCATCAGTAGCAGCTGTCTTCCAGTGTACATATGCAAAGACAGATCGTCCCATAATAATAAAATTCTTGATGGTATTTGTGCCTATAATAACATCGCGGAGATCTCTACACTGTCCAGCTCCTAACCTTGGAGCCTATTGGGAGACTTACAATAACACATGTGATTTTTATGTATGCATCCGTACACCACCTAACATTTTAGCCCTCCCCCCTTTTTAAACTGATTGGCACATCCTTAAAGAGGCTACACCAGCTCTTTAGCCTATTTAGCTATGTCTGGCTGAACTGTTTCAGCCCGAGCTGCCATATTTCTATTATAAGATCCTGTATCTAGCATTACACCAGTCCCCCACATTTTTTTAGATCTTATTCACTGCACCATCGGGAAAAATACCTAGTTGATCCAGCTGACTCTTCTTAGAAAGACATTTCCAATTATGCATATTTTTTTCTAATTTCATACCTGATCCTTTTCTTTCTGCCCTGCTTTTCACTTATCTTCTTTCACTAACAGACTTCTATTGACTTCATCATATCATTGGACCACCTATCAAAGAATGCATATTGTATGGTGAAACCACATCCCACTGCAGTGCTTTCTCTGTTTTTCTGCACTCCTTTCACAATAAAAACATAGGTTCCCGTGCTCCTTTTTATTTTAGTCAGCCTGTAAAAACTTTCAGCACTCCAAGCTAAAGAATTTTCTGCCTGTTTCTACCGAGTAAAAGCATTATTAACCGCCAAAATACATCTTTTCCTCCCCCATTCCCCTTTGTATCTCCTCACTCGCCCTGAACTTCTGTAAATTGCCTTACAAGGTCAACTTCTCGTTTGTCTTGTTTATAAACCAATTCCTTTGCCGCTCTGAGGAGCCTGCCTGCTTTCTTTCAAGCACTAGAAAGATAGATGTCCCTTAAGAGTAATAATCAAGCTCTTTAATAGTTTTTTCAATAAACAATTTGTAAATTTGTATATTATACAGCTCGGATCAATACTTCATGACAATCTAGCAGTGATTTTTCCCACTGATAATCAGCAAGCACATTTCTGCACAGACAAACCCAGACAACCTGTATCTGCAAGCATTGCTTCAATTTTGCTTCTGGTCTTTTTATTCCCAAGCCAGTCTTTAATTGCAGTCAAACTCCAGGATGTCAGAACTTTCTGATAAGCAATTTCACACCATATTTGACCTTCTCAAGCAGCGTAAGAAATCAGATTGTCAGTTTGAATGTATCTCTTTTTTTTAACCTGAATTTCTGCTTTACAATGGTGGTTTTTTCTGGCTTTTTTTAACATCTTATTCCCTAGAATGTGATACATCTCTAAATGTTGTTTGCAATCTCATTCAACTACACACGGCTCCCATTAGTAATTGGTTTTATTTATATGAGTTCTCTAAAATCTATTGCATTCTGTGTTGTTGTTAATTGACCATTTGAGTCTAGTTTTCATACTGATTAATAGTTCCTCATTATTTCCTGAGCATGCCTGCCTACATGTGTTCATCTGTTTTCCTTTTTTCTTAGACTATAAACTTAATTTCGCTTGGGCATTCTTTTGCTTGGTACCCTGACTAGACAGCATCAGATGTGGTTCTACCCTGTCACATGACTACATGACTGTGCCTGGTAGTGACACAGAAAATGGAAATGCATAATCAGATGAATACTACTGTATGTTACTCTTGGAGTCTTATATTCAAAAGATTTTGCTATATCTATCCAGCAGGAAAATGTTTTCTGTGATGATCCTGTTTATTTTCATTATTACATTTTAATGATCAACAAGTCACTCCACATTGCGTGTAATTTCTGTCCTCTCTAGCTCTGATGCATGCCTTGGTGTTTGGCAATGTGACTGCCATAATTCAAAGGATGTACTCCAGATGGTCCCTTTATCACACAAGAACCAAGGATCTGAAGGACTTTATACGGGTCCACCACCTGCCGCAGCAGCTAAAGCAAAGGATGCTTGAATATTTCCAAACCACGTGGTCTGTCAATAATGGAATTGATTCCAACGAGGTATCGAAATGAGGGAGGTCGAGTGTTTGATGGTTTTGACTATTGACTTAGAGTTGGGGGTGTGTGCATGTGTGTAATTTTCCATTCACGATGCTGTGTTTTGTGTGGTTACATACAAAAAAGAGCAAGCCTAACAATAAAGCTAGGTTATAGCAGGACGAGGGTAAGCTATTGCAAAAGCGGGTTTAGAACATCATATTGCATATTTAAAATTCAAAGTCCTCCATAATGCTGAAATGCTGAAGAGGCATTAATCAGAAATCTTTTGGACAGTCCCAGAAGAAACACCCCAGTGAGCAGTTTTGCCTTTCATCAAACAATAATCTACTGAGTTTTTGGGGTGTTTTTTGAAGGACAGCCTTCTTTACTGCCCTTTCCTCCATCCTTCGTTTTCTTTTGTTCTTTGCAATCCTGTAAACAAGTTGTTTGGCCTGAATTTTTATGTTATTCATTTCCCTATATTTTTAAATATTGCAGAATGTACCATGAGAGTAAAATCTAAGGACGGATTTCTGGTCATGTCTTTGCTTGCTTGTTTTCAATGACTTACCCAGGTTATGTATTACTGTATTCCAGGAGAAATAATGACTTCTCTCTGCTGGAGTGTTATTTGAATAAATCTTTCTCTTCAGAGTTTTTGTTACGTATGTCATTATAAAACTCCGTGGCCTCTAAAGATAATGTGGAAATAAGCAGAAAGATTTGGGTTTGAGAATATTCTTTCCCTGATAAATTCTTTTTTGTGGTGTGCACAGCACAAGGAATGGGATTTTCAACAGCATCCTAGCAACATAAGGAGCCTAGTAAGATTTTTAAAAATGCAAAAAACAATTAGATGTCAAAGCTTTCCTAGATTTGATTAAGGACCACCTTCAGCATCTGTATCTTCTGTACTTTTAGTCGCACTGAAGGTGAGTGACTGCTGTGCTACACGAGCAGCCTTTGAAGAGACCGTCAATATTTCACGATTTGCCTCTCCCATCTACAGACTGCGGTGTCTAAGCCCACTTGGTCAAGTGTTGGGTGATGGCATTGCTCAGATGCCAGATCCCCTCAAACTACAGAGAAAATTATGCTTGTAGCCTTGCAGCTTGCATGGGCCGGGGCTCTGCTCCTGGGCTGGCAGTATACTTTGCATCAATGGGACGGACGCTTGAAACTACTTAAACACTTTTTTAAAAGCTCCACCTGATTTTTTTTCATGATTTGAGCAGTTATACGTCATTCTCAGAAGACTCTCTCTGAGCAGAAAGCCGTTCCTCTCAATTTTGCCATCCTGCAGCAGATCTTCCGTAAAACTTAAATAGAAATCTTTAGCATTGGCCAGGCTATAACAGGAATTAGCCTGAAATTAAGACCAAGGAAAAATAGGAAGACCTCATGGTCTTTTAGTTTCCATAGGTTCTTCCACTGAACATGCACCTTGTCTCCATCCCTTTCCCAACTCTCCTTCAGTGTCCAATTGCATTATTTAAAATAAAATAAAAAAAAATACAACCCACAAAAAAAAAAAAAAAACAACCAAAACAACCACCCACCACCCTGTTAAGTTTACTGCATAGAGTTTTTTTGAGTTAATCCTCTTCCGGGGGTTTTACCATAGCAAAAGCTATATAGCTTTTTGATTAATTTTATACAAGCATTTTAAAGAAATCTAAACTAACTTAATTTTTGCTCTGTTTTCAGTGTATGTGCCACTGTGTATAGCGCTATATACCTGAACAGCCTACTGTGTTCTAACAGCTGAGAAGAACTCAGATGAGGCTAAATTGGGCATCAGGGGGAAATCCTACACACAGTGTTGAATTTTTTCCTTGTTTTTGCAAAAAGGCACATTTTTTTTAATGTTTTTCTTGGAATGTATCAGTCTTTTTCAGTGTAAAGATTTATTAAGAGTTATCACATATGTCTTATCAAGGGGATAAGAAAAATCAAAGGGAAATCTTTGCATCAGCACAACATGCAGCACTACTAAATCAGACGACTTTTGTAAAAGAGGAAACAAATTATTTTACAGTTTTTCTCTTTTTCACCCCTTTTTGTCTTTTTTGGACAGCTTTTAAAAGACTTCCCAGACGAGCTGCGTTCAGACATCACCATGCACTTGAACAAGGAGATTTTGCAGCTCTCCCTTTTCGAGTGTGCCAGCCGCGGTTGCCTCAGGTCTCTGTCTCTGCATATCAAAACCTCCTTCTGTGCTCCTGGGGAATACCTCCTCCGGCAGGGAGATGCCCTGCAAGCGATCTACTTTGTGTGCTCAGGTTCCATGGAAGTCCTGAAGGACAGCACGGTGCTGGCGATTCTCGGTATGCTCATAATCATAGCTTCAGTGTAGGAGGACCTTCACTATTAACTGATGGCTTAGCGTGTCCTGGTAGTCCGATGAGAAAGAATTCATCCAGTTTTAATCTGCTATTTATACTCTATGGAAATCCCTAATTTATTTTTATTTAAACTTCCTCATCTTTCGCCCTAAGGAGCATTCAATTGCTAGAGTGTTAGCTGTGCAATATTTCACTTGTATCTTGATTTTCTTATACTTCTTCTCTCTCGTTTGCATGTACGGACGCACTTGCTAGCTTTTGATACAAATTGCTGCTTTCAACTAAATTTGATGACAGAATTGACACCTCTACGGGCATTGGCTACTAGTTCCTGAATCTCATGAAAATCTGTGGTCAGGCAGTGCTCCTACTAACGCTCCCAAATGAAAGCAAGCAGTGTGAGCCTACTCTCATTCTTTGAGGCATGCATATAAACACCCCTTGCAGGACAGCCATGTGGTGAAACACAAGCATTGTTGGCTCTGCTCCCCAAAGAGTTACTTCTTCAAGCTAATTGGTGCTGCCAAGAGTCATCTGAGTATATTAGAACAGAGAAAGGCCAGAAGTTCTGTTCTAATAAATTTTGTTTAGTTGTTTGCTAGATGACTCCTTTGACTTGTATGGGGTTAAGCATCTCTCTATCTGTAAATTTCAGTGATTGGCCTCAAGCTAATGCCTACTAAAGAGATTCCCTTTATCTTCAGCTAAAGGATGATTAGTCTTGTCCGAGTTAACGTTTATAAAGTATTTTGATATAGTAAAATATAAAACTTTAAATGTAAATTGTTTTATTGTGATTTTAATACCTCTTTAGATTTAAACATATTATTCTTTCTAATAACTTTTAATATTCTTATAAAGCAGAGTTAAAACGAACATTTCCTTTTTTTCTTTCCTTCCTGTTTTGGGGGATTGCACTAGACTGTTGATAATGCAAGCTTCTGGTCTTTTGTAATTGAATTTCCTTTATTTTACTAGCATGCATTTGATTGGTCTTTTTTTAGAATATAAATGTGATACACGTCCTATTTGTTTCATAACTCTTTAATTCCATTAGATTGACAGACCACATCACTCTATCACTCATTTGTAATTAGGAAGTTTTCTAATGCCTCTATTTTATTGGATCACATAGCTCAAAGTTATAAAATATGGCCTAGAAAAAACATAAGCTTAAATATAACAAAGGGTCAAGAGCTGCTCCCATTGGAACTATGATTTCATTAATAATTCCATTTTCAGGCACTTCTGAAAATGTTAATGAAAGCATCATTGTGTAATGGTGACAATGAAAAGAGTAAGAAAGAGATTAGTGGATTTCTGAGAGAAGTTAATGAAATCATAATGCAAAAACATAAACATAATACAATGACATAATGTTTTGTTACAGTGAATGGGAGCTTCATCATTTAAAGCCTAATTAACACCAGCAGAAGGTGAACGCATCAAACCTGTAGGTCTTTATGAGAAGCGGTATTACGGATGTGGCGTAAATCCAAGAGAGCAGTTTTTTCCCTGACAATGCTGGGTTCCTTAAAGTTCGCAGGCCACTATTTTGTAATTCTGTCATGATTCTAATTCTAGTTAATCAGTTTTTCTTTACTGAGCCATTCTCACTAGCAAGCAATCCAGCAACAATGCAATGAAATGCTCTGATTAAATACTGCTGTTTGGTTCTTCTTGAGACTTGATATCCTTACTTGATATCTAATAATGATGGCTAGGATATCTTTTATAGGAAAATATTTTTTAATATAATAGCTATGTACTGTTTGGGCATACATATTGTTAAAAAATATTAGCCATAAGTGATTTAAAAGATATCCATAAAGAGAAGAAATTTATGACGTTGACTGCACGTCCCAGCTATATCAATAAACAGCTGTGTCTGCATAAACATTTATAAATAAGTTTTTTCTACAATGAAAAAGAAAGACAGACCTACTAAGAATAACTTACATGATTCTGTTTATGTAAGAAATGTTGATGTTCAATGTACAATCGTTTCACTGCTGCAGTAATTCTAAACAAAACTTCAGCTTACTACCTACAGCTTTTGCTACACAATTTTCATTTGAAAAGAAACATACATTAGCATTACCAGATCAACTGTAGTGTCTTTCAGGCCGACATTATTTCATCAAGCACTGTAACTACAATAAAATACAACACTAAAATTTGTTCCAAATTATTTATACATTATTGATACTAATACTGTTTGTATGCCTAAAAAGTTTTTAATTAAGATGTTTAAAGATCAGGCTTGGTACATTTGAAATACTGTTTCCCTTGTCCATATTTACACAGCCAGCAAAAGATTACCATTGCCAGCCCTCTGCTTAATATAATCAAATAAATCTAAAGAATTGTTGATATTTTCAGTAAAAAGTAAAAGGGAATTATTGCTTAGCTTTACATTATATTTGATTATGTAAGCATAACATCATGTGATGAGCAATGACAAATTTTGTTGCCTATCAGATTTACCTTTCTCAGATTGACCTAAACTACTACTAGTTCTCATTTATACTAATTGCAATTTTTAAGAGATGCCCCAAATAGCATTAATATATGTATATTCCTAGCACAAAAGAAAATTCCTCCCTACGCTGGGTTTATGATAAGCAATTTTGAGAAAGTTGTACAAGTTCCATGTAAAGAGAAAAAATCACCAGTGGTATTTTAAAGTATAAAATTATCTTATTTAAGCAGCTTCAGGGATGGTTAACTGCTTAGTTTAACTTATTCTTCAAGTACACTATTTCCTGTGTAACATCCAGTTGGAATCGTGTGCTGGGTGGATTTTTAGAATTTACAGTCTTCATTTATTAATCACAGAATAATGTAAGATTGGAAGGGCCCTCTGGAAGCCACCCAACCTAGACCTGCCTAAAGCAGGGCCAAATTAGCTCAGCTTGCTCAGGGCTGTGTCCACACAAGCCTTGAACGTCTCCAAGGTCAGCAATTCCACAGCCTCTCTGGGCAGCCTGTCCCACTGTTTGACCAGCCTGACGGTGACTTTCATTCCCTGATTTCTAATCACGATTTCTTTTGTTACACCTTGTGCCCAGTACATCTTGTAGCACTTCACACCCTGAAGAGGAGCTTAGCTCTGTCTTCTCTACACTTTTCCATTAGGTTGTTGAAGACAGCAACATGCCTTTTCTTCTTAAGGCAAAACACCACCATTTATTTTTAGCCTCTCCTTGTACACTATGTTCTCCAGTCCCTGATCATCTTGGTAGCCTCTTCTGGACTCACTCTAATATGTCAGTATTCTGTCTTGTACTGGGAAGCCCAAAACTGGACACGGTATTTCAGATATGGTCTAACCCGTGATATATAGGGGGAAGAGTCACTTCCTGGGATTTGCTGGCTGCTTTCTTGCTAATGATGCCCAAGATGTTCTTGGCCGCCTTTGCTGCAAGGGCACATTGTTGGCTCATGTTCAACCTGTTGTCCATAAGGACCCCCAGGTGTTTTCCCGGAAAGCTGCTTTCCAGTTGGTTGGTCCCCAGCCCATATTGCTGCAGGGAGGTTTTCCATCCCAGGTGTAGGACTTGGTATTTCTTTTTGTTGAACTTCATGAGGTTCTTGTCAGCCCTTTTCTCATTCATTGAGTTTCCCCTGAATAGCAGCTTTGCCCTTCAGCATATCAACTTCTCTCCTCAATTTGGTATTGCCTGTAAAATTGCCAAGAATGCACTTCATCACAAGTCTTTAACAAAGACAATCCGCATTAACATTTGAGGAAGACCTCTGGTTCAATGATTGCTCTTTGGACTTTATACCTCAGATCAGATGTTTATGTAAGCTTTCCGCTACAAAATTTTTGTGCTCTTCATTATACGGTCAGTTGTGGTTTTTAATGCATCCAGTATTCTAAGGCTGTCTTGCCCATAAATGACAAAATAATGGCTTGAGAATTCATTCTTTGTTTCTCGACAGAAGTGCCGTTGAGCTACACATCTATTAATAGCCTGTACAACTAAGGTACATCATGAAGTGTAGCTATGCATCCATAGCTCATAGATTGTGAATGTTTTGCAATCCAAATTCTAAGTAAAGGGATCATTTGAATTGACGATCTACACTTAATCGTGTCATTGTTAAAATGCTATATTAACACCTGTCTGTTCTAACAAAAAAAAAAACAAGCTAGAAACCTGATACTCACTTTTTGATATACAAAATCACACCTGCTATTAATTACCAGTATAAATACTAACTTTATACATATTTACTTGATTGGTCCCTTAAATCAGCTAGTTACATGTCTGGAAATTAGTCTTTGTACCTCCAATTAATTGCATATAAGATTGCACCTGCACAAAAAAAAAAGCTTTTAGACAAAGATCCTTTAGAATGTTATTAATTAAACAATACGGTGGTAACAATGGGATTTAAGATTTAGCAATTATGTTAAAGAGATCTATGATTCAAAAAAAAGGTAAGATTATTAATTTTGTATTTTCTTTTAGGTAAAGGAGATTTAATTGGAGCAAACCTATCCATTAGGGATCAAGTTATTAAAACAAATGCTGATGTTAAAGCTCTAACATACTGTGACCTCCAATGCATTATCCTCAAAGGTCTCTTTGAAGTGCTCGACCTTTACCCAGAGTATGCTCACAAGTTTGTCGAAGACTTACAGCACGATCTAACATACAATCTAAGAGAAGGCCATGAAAGTGATGTAAGTATCTTTAAAGGTCTCTGCAGCTATTGTTACCTTTAAGATGTTTCTTATGCTTTAGCCAGTTCTCATCATTTTGTCACAGTAAAGAAATAATACACAGATTACGTTACAAGGACTGCTCATTCCATTTGTTTGATAATTCAGTCATTACCTACATGAATCCTTTATCAATCGATCAGACCATAAACAGCCAACATGTCCTCTGCTTCTAATTTTTTCATAGAAAACATCATCTATGAGAGAACATTCTTCTTTAACATTTTGTCATTTTTTACTTATGTTAAAAATAATTCATATTTATGTAAAGCATGTGTCCAAATAAAGGTATTCAACTATACCTTTTCTAGAAGCTCATGTGCCAGCCTAATGAACATTCATTTCATAGATCACTGATTACCACTTCTTAGTTAAGAATGTTGTCACACACATTCAAAATGTGGAACTAAAATGTGTTTTTCCATTTAAATGAGAAATTTAATGTGAAACAACAATAAATTCCAGATAAAGCACTGCTGAAAGACTTCTGCATAGACTTACCAAAGTACTTGCACTGATATTATGTAGTAAATTTATATTTTTAATAGTGAAAAAAATTTATGACAGCTCTCCTTTTCTGACTTAACCATGTGAGCATACAAACATAGTGGTAGCCGAACTTTCAGTTTGGTATTTAACAGTCCAGATATTTGTCTTGGTATTGTGCTTCTCGTTACACACAGAGAGGAGTAACGTTGAAAGCACATCACTGGGGACAAGGATACTATCAAGACAGGGGACAGATATAATGCCAAGGTAGCATAAAGTGCAAAAAAGGTTATCTGTTTGGGCAGACACCACAAAGAGACGCAGAGCTTAAAAACTCCGCAGCCTGTGTGGCTGTTCTTCTCCATGCAGCGTAGGCAGGCACTCGCTGTTATGAAGAGTGGCCCATTGCTTGGCTGGTTTGTGAAGAAAAGTGCCGATGGATGCCCTGCATGTGTGCCACTCCGGCATGGTCTTCCCTGCTCATGCCTACTCACACATGTTTCTGTGCAGAAGGTTGCTGGCCTGAGGAACCTCTGGACAGACAGAACTGCTCTAATGCACGCCAGAACAGTGGGCCAAAGTCCTTTTTCAGTTCAAACACTGAATGAATGTGATATATAGGTTCATTTTTCTATGTAAGCGTCTTACTCGGTGTACTTTGGCACAAGTGTTTCCACAGAAATGCTCTTTAAACAATTGCAGTAGAAAGGTGTAAACACATAAATACAAACTTGTACAGAGGAAAACAATCAGGGCATCTCATTTGTTTGTCTCTTGAAATCTCCCCAAACTTGCAGTTGCAGAAGACAGCAGCTGAGAGAGTACACATCTGTTCTGAGAGCCTGAAGATTAGTTTGTGTAACCAACACATTTTCCTTGGGGAGGAATGATTAATCTGAAAAGGAGAACAGCTCCATGTAAAGATAGGGTCTGAAGCTGATTGCATTCTCATCTCCCATTTTGTCATGGACCTTGATGAACACCTACAATATACTCCTTCATGTTTTTCTGTATGTGACAAATCTGGAGATCCAGTACCAGTAACATACACATTCAGCTTTTATAAAATCAAGGAGAGTTCCTCCTGACAAGGGTCAGCTGGGTGATGTACAGACTCTGCTGAGAGCAAAAAAAGAAACTTCCTCAGGCTCACTGTGAAAGATGGGACTTAATGCAGTGCAGAACATCTCATAGGATTTTTTTCTGCTTTAAGAAGGAAAATATATGCAGAATTTGTGAATATACACTGTATTTTTATGGTATAATCCATTACCTTAAAATTAAAGGGAAAAAAGAAAAGATCCTGACACTGAGTAGCATCCTGTGTCACAGGTAAATATAGACAACCCAAGAGAGCTTATTGCAGTGTCACTTTCTCCTACATCCTCAGGTTAACCATGCCCTCCACTAGTATTTCTCTTGCAGTAGAACTAACCTTGGTCATGCGTATCATATTTCTGATCCAACCATTTTAGTTACCAATAAGGATAAAGAGCAGGAATAAGTTGGCCTAAAGTTGTACCATCACAGAAAGAAGACTCACCAAATGAGGAAAGGTACCTATGGCAATAACAAGTGTGCCTGGTCAACCACTCGCTTGCTCTGCTTCACCTAGAAAATACCAGGTCTTCATGAATATAACATGCACGCAGAAATAATCTGAGAGTTATCTGATGGATGGCTCTCGAAAAATACTAAGAAGGTGGTTTTTGGAAGTAAAATTTGTGAGTAAGAAAATATGACTACTACTCTTATTTTTTTTTTTTTTTTAATTTCTTGGGATTATTTCTTGGGAATGGTGCTGTGGGAGAGTTTGGAGCTGTGACACTGTATCTTGATCTCTCCCTAAGACAGGGAGATTTTACTTTTGTGTGTCTATGACTTCTGCAGCTTTATGGAAATTTTGTGTTTGGAGAGCTTTTCCGTAGTTAAAGAACAGATTGATTCATTTGAATAAGTCAGTTTCTTACTCTCTTTTTCCTTGGATGATTTAAATGACAGCAAAATTGCAACTGAATATAATGCTTCTGAAAATGGATCATTTACAGCATTTAGGGTCAGGGGAACTTCAGGGTGAAATCGCATGAATTTCCCCACTATGATTGCCAAGCGCCTTTCCGTCAGGACCCTAAAACATTATTACATTTTCAGTCACAGTCCACCAAAACTGCCTTAGGTTGCAGATTTCCTACCACTTCAAGCCAGCATTAAAAAGGTGAAGCTGCAGAAAGATGCAGTCTTGGCGATCCAGTATCCCCTTCCCTGCGCTGTTTGAACTGTCCGTTGCACGCAAAATTGAATACAAGATTTGAATTGAATTAAAAATACATGGACCAAAAAGGACCAGAAGTTTCCTGATCCTGGAGTATCAAAGTTGGATACCTAGCGCTAGTTCATGTAACGACCCTACCCACCCAGAAATCTCTAGGAACACTTTTCTAATTCGCTTTCTTGGTTCGTTTGCAGATCTAGGAGTGTATGTAAAAGTGTATGAGTGCTCCATCTGCAGTAAATTCCAAGTAGGGTGTAATGGTGGAAAAGTCTCCAGGAATACCATAGCCATGTTACTGTTCAGTAAAACAAAGAAGACCTGAAAACAAGATTCCCAGTAACAAGCAGAAACGCTAGCTGTCTGGTTATAGAAAGATTTAAAGTGTTGTTTAAGCGATCTTGGAAGAAAAGCTCAGGAGATTTTAACTACAGGAGTTGGCAATTGTGTAAGTAATACAGCTTCTAATGAGTAACAGAAAAACAGAAAGACACAAAAACAGGGAGATAAAGTTTCAGTGGTTCCTCATGATAGCTATAAACCCAGCAATCATTAAGTGATTTATGTTTATATCCATTAATGCGTGTGCAATCGCACTGGCAGTGCTACTGTGCCATCTTTTCATATATTCCCATCACAGCAAGACATGAATTAGGAAAAAGTCTTTATATTGATTATATATATTCTGTTCTTTTTCTTTCTTTGCTGAATTTTGCATGAGAAACTCATTACCATTTTTGTAAATGTACGAAATGATTTCAGGACAGTTGGGAAAAGCTAATCTGTTTGGTAGCTGGAATTGTGACATTAAAACAATTCAGCCCTTCAGGTGTTTCAAACAATTTTTCTAGGTCTGTGACTATGATGTCATAGTCGTGAAATTAGTTTGCTAAGTGACACAGACTTTGACCCCCCCTCACCCCACCCATATAATTTTGCATTATCTATTACAGATTGCATATATAGCAGGCAGTGAGAGAGTCAGATATCTGATTTGATAAAGATAAGCACTCATAAGAAGGTTCTTACAAAATATAATAGAATTATATGAATGAAACTGGCAATGATTTTGCTATCCACCAGCCCTGGAAAACATGTGCTATTTTATATATTTAGAGAGCAGTAGCAGATGTTCATAACTCTGAATAATCCTATGAGAAACTCAGAATAAGTAAATATTTGCACAATATCTTTGTGGGCTTGGTAACAGTTTATTGTTTCCGATTATTTCATGTGTCTATGCAGAAGTGTCTACAGTATAGACATCATTATTCATCAAAAAAAACCCCAAAGGGTGGTTACAGCCAGCCTGATACAAAGAACAAGAGGCCTCCTTGACACCTATGGCACCCCTCAAGCTGTAATGAAGTCCCAAAGGAAGATAAGACTTATGCAGGCACAATCTTTGACTCACTAGAACACTATCAATATGTGTCATTTTCAAAAAGAAAAGATGATATTCCTGCAGATTCAAAAATCTGCCTTTGTAGACAGGCCTCATAATTAATAAGAATCTACTTTTCCTTTTGTAGCCTTAAAAGTAATGTTCTGCCTCTTACAAGAGCTTCCCTTCCCTCCCCCCGCAAGGGAGGAGAAACTACTCTTTTTAAAATGAAAATACTCAGCCCCTGAAGCAGGGGGAAGGACTAACGGCAAAACTGCATGAGAAAAGCAGTAGATTATTCCTGCAGTCGGGAACACTGAGTGTTACTGCAGCTTAGCCAGGCTCCTTGATAATAAAATAAATAAATAGACAAATAAATTTTAAAAGGCAACCAAGAGGCAATAAAAACAAAGACATTTTTATCCCCCAGAATGGCATTGTCTGACAAAACAGAGCCTAATTCTTGTCCTTTGGAGAGGCTGGTGTTTAGAATTTATTAAATTTTAATGATTGAGTTGTGTTTTTTTTTTTTAATATAATAAAGCTCGGGTTGCTATTAGCGATACCAAACAAATTACAAGGGATGCTCCTCATTTTCTACTGGGAAAGCTGACAATTGGCCAAACCCATTGCTCTTAAAGGTGAAAACAGCTCTAAGCTCTGCAGCATACAACTGAGGGCACAGACTGGGAAGAAAAATGTCTACAATAGAATATGCTGAGTTTTCTGGTTCATTCCAACTCAGTATTAAACAAATATTTTAAGAGCAAATATGTAATTCCACCTTATTTCTTTTTAATTGGTTCATTTCTGGACTTTTATCTCTCCTTGTGCCAACTGGTGGTATTGTTCCTGTAGGCAGAAAAAAAGGATAGCACAAAATATCATGAATGCAAACACAAAATTCAGCTGAAAGTCTGCCTAGCCACTGTCGGTTTTTCAGCTAGTAGATTATGCATTTGACATACAGTCCTCTTTTTGCCTCTTTAGTCATGCTTTTTCTAGATATTTTAATATAGGTCTGTTGAATTTATGAATGCTGCTTTCCAATATAGTAATAACTCAGAAGGGATTCTATCTGTTACATATTTGATTATCTATTACGAATCAGCAATGGAAACAGCATGACATTTCTGATTTTTTAAACGCGTCTTTATTGTCTGCATAATAAATAGTATTTTGCTTTAAAGAAACAAATCAAATTTATCCTATTTGCAATTCTATGGATATTAAGGGAAAAATAAGCATTTTTTTTTAAATAGTTGCTTTTCATTTTGGTAAGTGTTGTAAGATAGGAAAATTTGATAGAAACTTCAGTCACATAATTACTTATTGATGTGTTTAACTTTCAAAGCCAAAAAAATCTTATTTCTCGGGTATTACCTATGTGTTCATAATAAAACCTATGCATTAAAAAAAATCGATTTCCAAACCAACTCTTGCTACACTGCTACGCTTCTTAGTCATAATTCCTCCACCCCAGCCTAGAGCATAGCTCATCCTGTACACTGCAGGACAACCACAGGTTGCAAAATATTTTTCCTAATAAATAATTTCATAGAAGATTTCCCAAATAATCCCAACCACCTTTTATATAAAGAGGGTTTTGCCACATTACCCAGTAGCTATGTAGAAAGAAGTGGCCTAGCTTAGAAAAGTTAGAGCCCTACTTGTTCATTTAGAGTGGTGTTGGACAACTTGGAGGAAAATTTGTCATTTTTAAACAGACTTACATGCAGTTAAGCACCCACCTTTGTCAATAGCTCATCTAGCAGAAGATGGTGTACTATTACTGCAGGCGTAACTCACTGGTGTTTATTGTCTGTGGCACAGTAGGTATAAATTCTGCAAAACAAGAGACCAGTCAATGGCAATTTGTGTGTTTCTATAAGAGCGTTATTGCAACAGGTGGAATTAGAGAAGTGAACAAATCACCTAAAGCGACAGAAGTCTAATAATTTATCCGCATGATTATTCTGAAACAAAAAAAAAAAAAACCAACCAACCAACCAACAAACAAACAACTTAGATTCCTATTTATTATCTTTCTCTATAGTCCGTTTGTGCTTGGCAGCCACACAGAACAAATTCCCATTGTTCTATTAGAGTTCCTAAGCGACTGATAGCAGTGCATCCACTGCTTTCTGCCTGTCAGCCACCGTATTTCCATTTCTCCTTTATACCTCTTTTGATACGAGCTGGAGTCTGCAAACTTCTCATCTTCTCAGCCATTATAGTACAGGAGTGAAGGTGCTCCTCGTGCTATCAAAAACGAAAACAATTTAAAAACTGTGAACGTGTAATTAACATTGAGACGTGGCTCCTGATGTGTTCACTGGAGCAGGTTTCTTACCTGCCGCTCAGCACGGACTACTGTGCCATCAGTGCTGCTGTGAAATATTGCGTCAGTGCTCTTTCACGTTTTACAGGCTACTCAGATTTTTCGTTCATGCTTCTGGGACCACCTGGAATTTGTTTTTCCTTCTTCCCTCTCCCTCTCCGTCTTCCCAAAATAAATTACCCTATTGCTGAACGAGGCAGCACTCGTACAACTTCACTTACAGAGCTCAAAATCTGTATTTCTGTGGAACAAGTAACAGGATTGTGCAGCTGTAGAAGGGCACGACCACTGACAAAAAATCAGAGCACTTCCTTCACCTGTTTTACACTTCCTTTCTAATTTTAAACGAATGAGAAGCAGTTTGGGAGAGATCTTTGTCACCTAGCTCTCTGCAAGTTATTTCACAGGTCTCCTACCTGTATCCATGCCACTAAGCACGTTTTGATGGCTCTTTGGCTATTTAAAGCGAACGCTAAGTTCAGACAATTGATGCTGCTGCAATACCCTCCTCCCTGTGCAGGGTTACAGTCAGTCCTTCCTCCAATCCCTCAACCTGGCAATTACCTGCTTCGCTCGGTATGGGAGGAGGGCTGACCCGGAGCTATGGTGCGAGCCAGGTTTCACTCCGTTTTGTTGTCTGCTCACAAAGCTTGTTTACTTGCAGTCATCGATGAGCGTGGTGTGCGGTGCCTCTGAGCCACCAGTTCACCCAGTACCCCTCAAGATAATCACCTCACTATGGACATATGGTGCACCGCTGAGAAATAGTGCAATAAGGAAATGTAATTCAACAAGGACGGGCTGGTATGCCCTTTCTCTTGCAGTCTTGGTGGCCTTTTCATCTTCTTCCCTAGTATCATTACCTGAAGAATTTTTATTTGCTGGTATGCTCCTGTCATTTCTGTAGCTTTCAGTCATTCTAATATTTTTGAAAATAACAACACACAGCCACCTGTGCTGTCCTTTCGCCTCTCTAACAGTTTGTTTTTCTGATCTGTGGGCATTTTCCAGCTAGAAGGTCTGACCCACCACAACTTACTGATGCAATTCTGTCATCTTTTCCATTAATTAATACTTTTCATTAATCCTTGTGCTTTTACAACTCTTTTCCATTTTACAACTAAAACAAATAAACAATTTAAGGACAAATCCCACAAAACGTGGAAGAGGCTGAAGGGGAGGAGAAGAAGTTAACCCATTTTGTTTTGTCCAGGAATATATTACATATATAGAATATATGTAATATATATGTGACCCATCCCAAAATTCTTACCCCTGTGGTCACTCCTCTAATTTTGTGAATGGTTTGAGTGACAGGAACTATGATCACTAGTTACACGTTATTTATAACAAGACTATTCAATGTATGTATGTAATTAGGCTTTTTCACAATCGGACCTTAGCACTTTCTTGACCAATACAAACAATTTTCACTATAACTAGAATTAAAATGGTTAAGTAAGTGCCAAAGTTTTACTTCTAATTTTAGCTTCTGAGTCATTTCAAACGCTCTCCATTCTCATTAATTTCACTTCCTGGGATTATTGCATTCTGCATCAGATTATAAAATTTAACCAGAGGGTTACATGTTGAAAAAAAAAAAAATCCATGCTAGCAAAGCAGCTTATTGATGTTTTTAGACTGTGGTATGAGGAGGGTATAAAACACTGTATCAAACAGAATTTTAGACAGGAAAAGCTGCTGGCTTTCAGAGAGTATTGCCTTAGAATCTAACCATATTTCTATTTTAATTACACAGGGATGCTAGATGATAACCTTTTCCAATATGCTTCACTGTGCCTTAGGAAACATGATAATGTAACTTTTACAATATTAATAATATATCTTTGTCTCTACACTGGACAAATGGAAAATAAAATTAATCCTAATATATCTTAACCTTAAAATAGTATGAATTTAGAGGGTAGATCTTTTTTTCCATAAATGCTTTTATTTTGCATTGATATAGCAACAACTTGATAGTGGCCTTAAATTTAGAAGCATTTTTACAGTAATAATTTTATTATTCTGTATAAAGTCAGAGTAATTGATGAAGGAAATGACAATACTTACCACAATTTCTTCTGTAAGAACATTGGTTCTGAAGGCACAGGCTACCTTGAGATGTAATGAGCATGTCAGACCGGCTTATATGGTAAAACTCCTATACCACTTGTAGAGTCATAACCTCAGGATACATGCTGAAATGTGTGAAATTAAATACGATTTAGTCTTTGAGCAAACTGTCTATAGTCAGTGCAACTTGAGTATCAAGTAGGCATTCTACACGGATACAAGTATGCGTTCTCAATTTTATGGAGCTGGTAGCAATTTTAGTGCAATTTTTTTAAACGTCAAAAAGTAGTAGAATAGCTGAGGTTGGAAGGGAGCTCTGAAGATCATCTGGACCCACCCCTCTGTTCAAAGTTATGAAAGCCTATAAAAACTAAAACCAAAAATCATTGATATACAAATGCAGTCTATTTTTAGTGATATAAAAAATAAATATATCCGCTTATTTTTCTTTTTAGTCATCTATACCTTCACTCAATAAAACCAGAGCTACAGAAGCTACCTACGTAAGTGTAACTAGAGTTCTGCTGAAAATTCAGTTCCTACCTAAGATTGCTTTTTCAATGCTGTGGGAAATAACAACATGATTGTACTGAAAAAGATAAACATACAGTATATATATATACTGTATATACAGTATTGCATATATAGTAAGTATTCAGGGACAGGTGCTATTGATTAATTCCTTCGGCAGATTTTCTATTGGACTTCCCTGACACTGAGTTTTGTTTTATTCCATAGTACTTTGAAAACCAAAGCAATATTATTCACTTATTGAGTGTTTATGTTGCCTTAGTTTCTAAATCTATGCAGAACTTCCTGAGTAACAAAGCTGCGAAGAGGTCCCAAAAGCTGTGCGCTCAGCTTTGCTGTATTGTGCATATATAGAAAACACAAATTTTATCTCAGGGGAAGGAAATTATGATGGCTCTCTTACTTAACAAGTTTATATATACTTAGACTTCTGCTGATATCTTCACATGCCAGGACATGACTTCTTGCCCTAAGGTGAAATGATGCGAATCATTTTCTCAGGTACCATATATCTGTTGTCATCCCCAAAGTTTTAACTCTGAATATGTCTAGGGGACAGAGGTGTGCTCATTTTGCACTTTTTTTTTTCCTTCCGGGAGAATTGACTAGAGGTTAATCTACTGATCAAGTTGCCACCCAAAAAGCAAAATATTCATTATTTAGAAGAAATGTTTCTGAGAAAAAAAAACAACCAAACAAACAAAAAAAAAACCCTACAACAAATCACACAGATTTTAAAATAAGGAATACACAGATTTTTAAAATAAGGATTGTGCCTGTCCCAGCTTCTTCTTTGCAAGATTTGCCCTGAACGCCAGACAAAGCTGGACTTTCTTCAAAATTCTCCACAGATATGTTGCTGCCCTCAGCACGTCACTTCTTATTAACATTCGTCCCACTGATTTGGCCTCTGAGTGCTAGCAAAACAGCTGGGCAACATTGGGGATGCTCGCAAATAGGCAATTGGCAGGTAATAAAATTAATTGGGAGAACATTTTTCAAGATTCACCGTCTTCCTCTTTTCTTTTCAAGAGCCGCTCTGAAGTTAGGGACACATAATTATGTAAAAAGTGTATGAAGTTTCATTTAAAGATAAAGCTAACAATATAAACTTAAAAGCCGCTCTTTTACAGTATCTACAACTTCAAGTTGAGGAGTCTAATTGAATATCAATCCACAGGGCCAGTCCTGCGTCATGGACATTCACAGTTATTGCTCGTCTAGGACAAAATACCGGTGACTGATCTGTTGAATTAGCAGCAAAAGCTGAGCAATATACTCTATACTGTAAGTAGGATCAGAGAACGCTGAAAGCATCTGCTTCCAAAAAATACATTTTCTTTATCTCTCCATTCAGCAAGGAAAAGAGATAAGAATAAACCTGGGAAAATGTAGGAACAAGCAAGGAACTAGAGAAAGTCTTAAAACGGAAAAAAAAAAAAGGGGGGGGGGGGGTAAATTTCTCAGTAAATGTAGATATAAAACAGTGATATCTGACCTGAGAAACTCTTTCTGAGCGATTGACTCCTTTGCGATTTAAAGGATTTGCGATATTTCATTGAAAAATTTCCTGATTATGGAAAATTGAGGTCTGAACACATGTAAGGCATTAAGGTTTTCAGCAGTACAATAATCCCTTGTTATGTATTTGTATCTTTTCCATTACCATACAGTAAATTTGCAAAGAACAGAACATATGGCATGCGTCCTTTTTTTTTTTTTTCCCCACACTGCCAGTGCTCCTAAAGGGGTTTTTCCTGTTTCCAAATGCTGACTAAGAACATTAATATTCTAGTTTGATTTCAGATCCTTTACTGAAAGCATATTTTAACCTTTTGACTCCTCAGACACAAAGAATTATTCATATATTTTAGGACTCAAGAATTGCAAGCAAATCAGAGAAATTATGTTTCTAATTTTGTCCCTGCTTCTCATGAAGGAACAGGAATCAGCCCGGTAAAAGCTGATATTCTTTTGAGCCCCAAAAATGCAAATTTACATTTAATGTATTAACCCCAAATTTAGCTGCATCTCCATATTTCTCATTTTAAGGTTTTATAATTGGAATTCATCTTGAATTATTGTACAGCTACTTTCCTGGTTTGGCCACAATTCCTGGTAGAGATTCATCTATTAAAGACTACTGTCTCTTAACCCTGGAAAAATCTTCAGCTCGCTGACTTTTGACAGCACACCGCCAGTGTTTTCAGATAGAGAAATGAGGGGGTGTTTTTGTGCTTATAATAAGCAATGATAAAGATTACTGAATTTTTAAGCTCTCTATATTAAATTATTAAACAATTACTAGATTTGAGATTACATACATGAAAGAATTTGATGTGAGAGTGCTTTTAGTACATGATCTATTATTGGTTTACCCTGTGAAATTAAACATAATAGCTGGTTTCCCAAGGCATAAAGAGACACAAAGGCTGAAATTGAAAATTGAATTAGACCCTTTGACAATATTTCACACATCTCATTCTAACATCAGTCTTTTTGTTTTTGTTTTTTTTCCTAATGCATAGCTGGGGAAATACCTGTGGTTTTCTTTCAGCAGCCTTTATCTTTTAAGAGTTTTACTTCATTTTAAAAGACTAGAATGAGACCTATTTTACATCCTCCTTCTTTTTGTATAAGAAAAAATAGCATTTCATAGAAGGCTACACCAGTGTATTACCCTAAATAAAAGGTTTTACCAGATCAGAAACTAGGACAGCACCTCATAATTGTTTACTGTGATACTGCATTTTTATAGAGGTAAAGCTATGTGCATGGTGAGGTCTTTAAACTTACTGCCCTTTGACTGGCTTTGTCCATGTTCTTGTGTTTATCTTTCTTTTTTCTCTTTGAGAATTGTATTTCTGCAGGAAGAGAGAGGAGTGAGTGGCTGGAGGAGGTTTAAAAGCCAAACTCTTGAGAATTCTCTCTGGTCACAGATTAATTATAGTTTCTTTTACCAACTTTCAATGACCAAACCATAAAGTGCAGGCCCCTGTTTTATGTCTGTAAGATACGGCGTTCAAAGTTACGAGCAAAAAACATGGCTCCAGTATATTAATACAGAAGCAATTACAATGTTCTCTACTGTGGTTTCCCTGTTACGGAACAAAATAGTTTATAGGTCCAGAGTTTATCTAAAAGTATCAATTTCTCCAGACTGAAACTGTCCCCAGTGGGTTAAATGGGTCAGTTTGAGGAAATGAAAGAAGAAAGTCTGATGTGTAGTTTCTCACATCACCAGCTCCCTGTTCATACCTATCCTTCTTTTCTACTACCCCTTCTCCCGAGGGCACACCTTCCCCTCTCTGTAAAAAGCAAACTGCCTTCAGAAAGTCCTTTACCTTTCCCTTGACAAGGTCACAAGGCAACAAAGTGCTGCCATCAACCCCATCTCCTCTGCAGCCAGTTTCTCCCAGCTGCAGTGACCAGCAAGGGTAGCACTGAGAGCAGAGGAGGACCCATGCATGGGTGGCTGTGGCTGCTGTGTTGATGGGCAGCAGAGAGGTCCTGCAGCTAGGGGACAGTGCTACAAACTGGTCATGGAGCTGAAAGCCCAGCCCAGCTGAAAGACCCCAGCAGGGATGCTACCTAGGGCATCTATGACACATCCATCTAATGATTTCTTTGTCTTTGTTTTCAAGATGTACAATCATCAGGATTAACACATGTGCTCAGGAGGAGAGGGGAAAAAATAAGAAAGGAGAAATCTTCACCTGCATTACAAGCTACAAATGACAAGTCACTTTTAAAACCTTCAGCAGGCAAATTCATACTGTCTAAGAGCTGTTTTGTGAAGCTGCTAATGTTTGGGATTGACTTGGAGTTTTAATTAAGGCTGCTATTTAACATTCATACTGCACCTGTGCCTAGAATCCAAGCAAACTGATGCCCCAAAATTCTGGGCACTATTGTAAATTAATCTTCTTAAACATATGTGCAAAGCGGGCCATTAGTACTCCCTAACTCTGACTTCAATATTTCAGTACATTTCCAGTTTCCTGTTCTCCTGAATCTTGAAGGAGATGGTGTTTCTTCAGTTGGCATAGGTTACAGTACAAGCTGGGAGATTTCAGTACCCGAGATCTCTTCCTCTGCTAATATCATCTAGTACTTCTATCTAACTCGGGAAGAACACAGCAGTTATTTTGTTTACATACCCTAATTATTGCAGTAGTTCTGTTTGGTAGTTATTAGAGTGTTATTGCAAAATATATTGATACACCTGCTGCTGGCTTGGCTGTTGTGGAGTAGGATTTCTGCTTAAGCAAACTTAAATATTGTGTATTTGCATATTATACTACTACTAGTACCCTCACTTCTATGGGCATCTACAAAACAGTCTTCAGGCAAACCTGAAAAACTTCTGAAAAAGAAGGAAAAAAAAGGAAAAAAAAAACCAACAAAACAAAAAAACCACAAAACCCCACCAGAAATATTTTTTCCAAATCTGTGCCTAAAATTTGTGTACTTAGGAGTTTTGAAGACTTTTATCAAACAAACTGGGAAGTCCCAATGACTTCCAGAAAGGCTTAACCTCTTCTACCCGAGTTTGGAGAAAAACAAACTGCTGCTACGAATTTAAAATTGACTGCTGTTAAGCACTTCTTATCTTGACATGTGTTTAGGAAAGCTGAAAATCACTAGTGAAAATGCTACCTGGCAGACTAAAATTTTCCTATAAATACAGCATGTAGGCTGTCAGAGACTTGCCCATGGTCAAAGTGTAGACATTCAAATAAGCAACAGAATATCGCTTATAACAGATATTATTCAGCAGTTCAAGTGCATTTTATTCAAAGTAGTTACACATTAAACTTGCATGATATTTTTCTTCTTCCTTTTCTTTTGTTTTGTTTTGTGTTTAATCCAAGAAGGAGAAATGTCATGGCCTTGAATAGCTGTTAGGCGTATATCTCCCTCAGCTCCTACTTGCTTCAGTCCCATCACTGCCTTTGAAAATTCCCTAAAGATGCTGCAGTTAGTTAGATCATCTATTGGTAAGGACTAGGCTGGCACAGGAGCTAAAACTACAAAGACATAAGGTTAAAGCAGAGCACTCTTCCTGCACCGAATGCCATCAAACCAGCACTGAACCCCACCAGGCACACATTCATCCATCTACATTCATTCACAGGTTTGGAGCCGTGACCCAACTTCTATTAAAGTAAAATGTTATTTTTACAGGAACTATCTTTTTAATAATTTTTTTTTTTTTTTCCTCACAACATCTGTTTCCAAGGAGTGTCCTTACTTCAGTGCTATGGCGCCATTTAAAACAGCTGTTTTATCATGAGATTCTTTTGTTGTATCAACATAAATGTTTTGGTTTAGATGTTTATATGCTCTTGGAAGCCAATACTGTGCAGATGCACATATTTGCTACTTGTTTTGTTTTGTTTTGTTTTTTCAGGTAATATCAAAATTATCAAACAAGCCTACGCTATCTCAGGTATGTTAGTGATATTTTAAATATGCCAAGCTTAACTTTGAAACGTGCACACAGTTATGGCCAGAAGAAAGCCGGAAATCTCCAACTGACTTCCATGGTTTCAGAATGAGATTTCAAATAGCATCCTGCCGATAGTTCTGCCACTGTCCATTTTATGAGTAACAGATTATGATCTTTTCTCCCCAGTGCTGGATTTGGATATCCTTCTATAGCACCTGCATTTTAAGTACATGGTTACCTAAGCCAAAGTATTGAATACAGGTAATGCTTATTCTCTGTAGAGTGCAGGCTGCATCAGTGCCAGGTCCTGTACAATTTGATCATCGTGGCAGCCTTCAGATGACTATTACAGTTGACAACAAGGCTACTATATTTTATACAGACTGGTCTTTCGCACTGTTTTAAATTCTTACCTTTTCATAAATCTCAAATGGAGAGGACCTAGTTCGCTAAATCTGTCAATGCATACTAAGAGGAAAGCATTGACTCAATGGAAGTGTGCTGTAGCACGCAGCAAAATTAACCCCATGCTGCAAAACATTTAGACAGATACTAATAAGGGCTTAGAACATTCGGATAAATTCCCCAAATATGCTTTTTCACCCAGCCAATCTTACCTGGCCTGAATGTGGGAAATTTGACTGTACAAGGTCATTTGAAGTGTCCTATCTGAAGTTAACAAGGTTGATTAAGAGGAGTAGCCTGAAAAAATGAACCACAACTTTTTCTGAAACCATGAAGTTGCATTTGGCTGTACTCTTCACTGAGATGTGTGGAGTTTGTTAATTTGACCTGGAACCCGATTCTGCCTTAGTCCATTCACCTACCACCAGTAAATTCAGTAAGTTGTACCATGGGAATAAATGGAACTATTTTTGAGTTATGGCCTGATCCTGACACGAGCTCCATATTTACATATCTCAGCACTCATGACCAGTGTATTTTGTTACCATGAAACAATAATAAACAATACATTGCTCTCTTACACTGTGCTTTAATTAGTACATAAAGTACAGAACCCAGGTCCATGTTGCTTCTAAATATCCTTGGTTCCAACATCAAGTATTCAGATTGCCTTTTTTTAAAAAAACAGATGTGGCTCTGCTTTTTGATGACTCAGTTCTGAAGTTGACACTGTCACACCACTGGTGCATTAATGGGACTTTGTATAAACTGAAAAATCTGCCTGCTATCCCAGCAGTGGTTTCAGTTACAACAACTGAGAAGGATACAGAGGATATTCGGGCTTGAGCTAAACTGGTATAAATGCTATTTATACATTATAAATGGTTCCATATGAAGATGTGGAATTATATGAATTACCAGCTTCAGCTCTTTCCCTTGGTCCACCGGCCGTCTGAGAGCGTCACATTCAAAAAAAATAATGCCTCAGTAAAGCAAGATTAATCTACTCAAGTGTACGTACGGCACATGGTTTATAAGAACTAGTCATGTAATCTTTCTTGGTAACAAAACATATTGCAGTAAGTTCATT
This sequence comes from Vanellus vanellus, assembly GCF_965231255.1. Taxonomy (NCBI): domain Eukaryota; kingdom Metazoa; phylum Chordata; class Aves; order Charadriiformes; family Charadriidae; genus Vanellus; species Vanellus vanellus. The sequence goes on from NC_138906.1 coordinate 41,679,683, forward strand.
GGATATGTCGCTAGTGACCTTTTTAATTTGTTTCTATTTTCCTCACGTATGCACATATAACCATAGTTGAGGAGGGAAGTCGTGGAAGAGTTCCAAAGAGCTATCTCTAATGAGAAATGAAATCTGTGCTAGATCTGGGTTTGTTCCAGGATGAAACAGAAGAAATTGTGTTTCTGCAGCATCAGGCTCTGAATTTTACACTAGTATGTTTTATCTGCTATTTTAGACAGAGCTCAAGGGAAACGGAAATATAAAGAAGAGACTCCCTTCAATCGTGGAAGATGAAGACGAGGAAGAGGAGGGAGAAGAAGAGAGCAGCACACTTTCACCGATCCATACCAGAAGCACAAATTGCTCTCAGCAGAAGAAGGCTGGAAGCAATAAAAACCACCTAGGGAGAAACTTGAAGCAGTTGGCCTCAGGAACGGTGCCCTTTCATTCACCCATCCGTGCTTGCAGTTCAAACCCCTCAAGAATCAAACACGAAACAGAGCTTCATTACTACTCCAGAAAGAAGGAGAAAAACCTTAAGTTACCCCTTTCAGCACTGACCACCAGTGGCCCACCTGACCTGAGCCCAAGGTAATAGTTATGAACTGTTATTTTCTTCTTTATCATGTAACTCCTATTAAAAATAGTATAATTGTAACACTATAAAATATTTTTTATTTAATAGTGGATACTTTTGTTCATGCCACAGAGAAGCAAAAGTCCTCTTATTGTAGGAACTATTACACACTATCCAAATGTTGTGACTTTAGGACTTCATTGAGAAATAAAGTGTTTCTACCAGTTAAAAGGGAAAGTACTGAGCAATTATGAAAATTACTATTTGAATAGTCTGGCTTTATGGTATCATTTTGTCCATCTATAATAATATGCATTCCCACAATAGCACTGTGAAACATTCTGAGTCCATCAGAGAGAGAGCAATTTAGAAAGCAAGTAGATGATAATACAGCGTAGCTGTGCAAATACAAAAATTACTGGACTAGAGGACTACAATGGAAAACTATTGCCTAGCAATTTTAGAAAATATTTAGATTTTTTTTTACATTACAGAAGGGAAACCTGATAACGCAAGTTTACATAGAGAGAAAATAAAGAATTGAGAAAATCTGTTTTGCTGTGACATTTGACATAAACGAGAGTAATTTTTTTATTGTGGTATTATTAGTATATAATTTTAAATATTTTAATTTTTTTACTTGTATGTTACTTGCAAGATGATTTATGTATCTTTCTTAATTGCTGCAGTGTAATAATTAACTATTAACCAAGAGTTTTGGGATCAGTTCTTTACAGAAATCACAATCACTTTTTCACATACAAGGAGCTGCAGCAGATGATCTTCCAGCTCAGGTTTTGGTTCCTATAATTTGAGGTATTTTACATGTTCAAGAACTTCCTTTATTCACTAGAGGCAGAAGGGGTAGTTTCAGCAACTTGCCATTGCAAACACGAAACAGCCACAGCTTGACCAGTTTTTGTTTAGCTCTGTCAAGGCACCTGTCCCTAACGTTGCATTCATAAAAAGGACATGGAAGACTATATAGAAATCTTTCCTCCTCATCATAAACTTGATCAGTACTGTTACACTTCAAAGAGGAGCAGGATATAAACTTCTTTTAGTTTTGTCAATAGAGGGGAAAATAATGTGTGGAAAAGCAGCTTCCACACTAGCAAAATTGAAATGCATAGTGGATATTTTCTCATTTCTTTCATAGATCTCATATGAATTTCGTTCAGGTCAGCTATGAGTACAGGTCATTATAATCTGCATAACAAGTGATAATTCAGGGAAACGCTACCTTTCACATTTTCTGATGAAATGTAATCTCGCTCATTATTGTTCTGAACATACGTGGTTAGGCATTGGCACCCAAGGCTGCAAGTATTTTTACATATATTATTATTTCTTATTTCCATTCATAATTTTATTACTGCAGAATAATCCTATTAATAGGCTGGAAAATTGGCTGAAGACGTATGTGTTTTTCAGACTTTGTTTTCCAGCTAAAACACTTTCATATTATATCCCCAAATGAGTTTATATTATCAGACCACTTAAACTGACGAGTTGAAACCACTTTAAAAAGCTCCTTAAATGTTTCTTAGTAAGTATTAAAGAGAAAATAAGACCTTAATTAAAATATTTGCTTTTGTTTGGTGTTGGACAGCAGCGTAAGGGGAAGGCAAGATTCTGGTTGAAATTTCCAGTCAGTGCAGTTGTGAGGTGTATAACCACACTTTGCCAAGAGAATATACTTTGTCTGCTTAAGAAACTTGTTCTGCTGTGGATGTTCCCTAGGGAAAGCCAACCAGAACTCTTCACTGATGCTTCAGGTTCTTTTCTTGTACGCCACAGTGAAGGCAATAAAGCATGGAGACTGGGTAAAATATTTAAGTAGTTTTTGGTGCAAGGAATAGAAGCCAGCATCCTAACTTCTAGGAGACAGTCATAGTCTTCCCAATCACTTTTTGGGTACTGCCTATGAAGTAGAAGAGCATCAAAAGGAAGAAAGTGTGATAGTAACGGCAGTCCTGGGGGGAGGCATGTATGTATTTGAATCTCCTCAGACCCACGTGGACAAGCATACTATAGCCCCGATCGACTGGATAGAAGAGGTCACATGTTAAGCTCTTCTGACTTTTTGGCTTCTAGGAATAGAGGTGTCTGCCATTAGGAGAAAATTCAGGACTGTCAAACAGCTAATTCAGAAAGGGGTGAGAGACTTACGAATTACTTTTGTCCCCTCATGTTTTCAACTCACTAGATTATGTCACTCCACTTATATACAGTTCCTTGTATATGAATAAGCATCTTTCCCATTACATATTTCCCACACAGAAGCCTGTCTTTGGGCTCTCCATAACTAGCTATTTTTGCTAATATGGTTTCTTTTTAGTCTGAATCTTTAAACACTTTAAAGAATATAGCGTCTATAAATTCCAAGTCACGTCTGAGTAGGTTTTTCCCCTGTGTGCTTTAAAGGCAGTTAAAATGTTAGCCATTTATATAATTAGAAATCTCTACAAAAGGGATACCGGTGTTTAAAATTTGCTTTTTGAAGCAGCGAGGCCAGATGACATTAAATAGGTTTTATAGCAAATTTCAAACAAAGTAATCATTCAGGTTTTCAGCAGCAGATAACAGTACAGGCCAGAGCAGCTCAAGCACTCAAGCTTGAGTCTCATCTCCTCCCAGAGGCTGGATAAGATTAGACTGAAGTCTAGGAATATCTAGCTGGTGTCATGAGCACTCAGACATGACACAGAACCCTAAACCCACATGAAAAGCCAAGAAGGACAAGAATATATAGTATGCGCACAGACCTCTAAGTTACATGGGTCTTTGAAGCCAAATACCTTACAGGTATCTCTCTGTTGTCTGTTTTTCCTTTCTACAAACATTTTCAGTCAAGAAGGAAAGCCTAATTTCCATCGCTGCAAAGTTACCATCGTTGACTAAGAGGCCAAGAACTGTCTGCTTTAGCCCTTCCAGATTAGTATTTAACTCATCTGCCTACTGTAAGGCAAATTCAGAATCTTGTATCTGGAAAAAATAAGAAATTGATGCCCCACCTCTGTCAATCGGCAGTTTTCTGAGTCACTTTCATTCACTTTAAAACAGTTCTCTTTATAGCATAATTTATTATAAATGAGAACAAAAAATGTTCATTATTATAGCTTTTTAATAATGTGTATTGATTCCTCCATCTGATACCAGTTTTCTATTCTTTGTATCCAGCACTTATTGTATAAAATGCTGCTTTTTTTTTTTCTTTGCATTTCTTGACACTGCAAATTGGAGCTCCACTGCAATGCATGGTAGAAATAACTCACAAAAATGCTTTTTCTAGTAGTTAGATCCAATACCAATACTAATGCAACTGGGACATTGCAAGGAGGTCTACACATCTTCCTACACCCAATTGCAAACAAGACTGCTCTGCCTGAGCTAGTTAGTTTTAACCGAATTTGAAAATAGCTATTTACATGGAAACACCACTTTTCACTGTGGTTTACAGATATGCTTTCATAAATACATTATGTTCAGGCTTAGGCTCTGCCTAAGTAAGCCTAATATAAGAGCCTGACTCTTATATGCAGGGAGATTTAAACTTCACAAGAGCATAGTGAAACAACTTTAGTTTGTGTGGAAGAAAGGACGGCAGCAGATTGCTTTAGATATGAAAAGCAAACGTTATTCAATACAGGTTTTGTTAGGATCCAAAAATATACTGCAGAAGTCATGAAAATTTTGAAACTCCATTTAAATATCTTTGGCCCCACATTCCTTCCTTTAACAGTAAGTTTAATCTTTAGTGACTCACAAGAAGTTATTCCAACATAATAGTTTTTACTTTTCTCTAAACTTAATGTTGTAAAAAATTTACCATTGCTTAAAAATGCACCCTTTAGGAGTAATTTTGACAACATAATTATGAATGTGTTCTTTATGAAACTGTTTATGAAACTGCTTCATCGCTCCAATTTTTCTCAACAGAATTGTTGATGGGATTGAAGATGGAAATCATAATGAGGAAAGCCAAACCTTTGACTTCAGCTCTGATCAGCTCAGGCAGGAACCCAGGTTATCTCCTACAATTGGAGGTGAGTACCACCTGGGAAAATCACTCTTTTGAGAAAACAGGTTTCATAACTGCTTTTTGTTCCCCTTTGTTCCTCTGATTCTCAGAAGTGGCGTAAATGGATTTAACGTATATCGGTACTTTCAGTACCATTTCAGCACCTCAACTGGTACTGTAGAAAAATACAACAGGGTCCCAAAGGCCATTTGTTGTTTTCCTGCTGACAGTCATAATAAAACAGCTTGCAAAGAGTACTGCGTTGTATTTTACCAGCAGTACTATAGCATCAGACAGGAGACTTGGGCTCCCAAAACTTTGGGCATGGAAGGTACTAAACGCATGGAAAAAAATCAACATAAAAAAAATTCTAATACCAAATTAAAAAAAGAAAAAAACAAAACCATTCATAAAGAGCCATATGCAAACTTGTCTCTCAGTTTTTGTTAAAGATATCTACAGAAGTGGAGGAGTACCAAAGTACCTAGATTTTTAGAAGTAGAGAGTGAAAACTTTGAATAGCAAGAGGTTTTAGGAAGCCTTGAACGACCTACACTCTGAAAACTTTGCTAAAACAGCATCACGGAGGAACAGAGCACATAATATGGGGGAAAAAAAAAAAAAGAGAGAAAGAAAGAGACAGAGGGGGAGACCAGTGGACTAATGCTGAAGTAGCACAACTAGTGCAGCTCAGACTGTATCCAACACCCCCTCTTTTACAAGTAAACAGTCCTCACATAGTTATGTGTGTTTTGCATGGAGGCTAGTAGGACACATTTTGTTCCTCTTAAAGCTAAACAGAAAAATAATAATAGAAGCTTAATTGTGTCTATGATTTTTAAAAGCAGTTGACATGTCACACGGTTGGCACCAGGGTTGTCATTTTCAGTCCTTTCAGATTCAGACTGAAGAGAGCAGTATGAACTTTGTTACATTTTCCTTACGTATTATATACTGAACATTAAACAAAAGATTTTATTTTCATTCACTCCGAGTGCAAACTAGGTTTAAATTTAAAGCATTGGGTAAGTGGAAGAATACCATTGCTGTTTCCAAGTTATTATACTTCTCTCATTTTACATTCATTTGAATTATTTTCAGAGGCCGAAATTGGTGCTGCTGTGCTTGTTATCAAAGCAGAAGAGACCAAACAGCAGATCAGCAGGCTTAATAATGAGGTAACGAGCTTTTGTGGGAATTGAAGGATATTAAAAATGATTCAAGGAATGATGGAGAAAATTCAGATGACTTGGGAATATGATAAATTTGTGATAAATGAGTTTGCAAAACTGGATGGGGTTCCTACATTTAAGGCAGTTTGGGGCTTTTAACACCTTCCCAGATGAATCTTCTACATGCAAGCTATATAAAAGTTTGTGTCACGTGCTAGAACTAAAAACCAAGAGATGTTAGCATAGTTTGTATATCTAATTCTCTTTAGGATTTATCCTCTTCAGTATGTGCTTCTATTTCTCTCTTTCCTCTCACTCTCTCCCCAAGACCCTTCTTCAAACTTTTCTTGCTTTGGTGAGCGCTATGCTTTTGGACAACTTCCTTGAAAGAAATGCAAATCCAGTCATGTTCAAATTCACATAAAACGTTTCAAACCACTTTTCCTGTGCCTATTTAGAATGAAACAGAATTTGATCCATTCCTGCTCAAGCAATATGACCTGAGCAATGCAGCACCAACATTGTTCAGTGGTGTTTTCTATTAATCCCTTCTAATAACTTGAAACCTGTAATCAGCAGTCAATCTGACACTAAATAGATGTTCTCTGACTAAACCATTTCATATATCCAGCCACTGCTGTACTTTGGCTAACAAGATGAAAGTGTCAGACTAACTTCACAGCTATACTGCAAGACTAAAATCTGTTCCCAGAATATTCTTTCAGTATCAGAGACAATTTCTTATGATTCCACATGAGGAAACATTTAAATAAGTCCAACCAGTTTCACTTCTTTTTTCCTGATCTCTTTGGTCACCAGAAATGTCAAGGTTTTTTTTATTTTTCCTTCTATATTGTGTACACTTAACCTAGTTATGCTTTATTTCCATATATGAAGTATTGGGCTTGTAAACATCTTTTATCCTGGGTCAGGTTAACTTGGTCAGATAACTTAAATGTCCTAAGCTAAGAGTGCACGCATGGTCAGTTAGTCACTATGAATGCATCACCTCATTTTTATGTCAGACTGTAGAGTTCAGGCAAAAGTCTCATGCCTCATTGACTGCATTTTTTTATAAGGCTTGGTCAAAGAACTCAAAGATAGCTTCAAGATGTCCATTGACAACACTATTATGATAGAAAGTTATATTTCCTATGCAATACTTTTGAAACAGACAAGTCATATTGATTCATTCTTTGAGTTTGAAGAGGACAGGTATTTTTAAAGTTTGAAGATGTATTACGTGGTTATCCGCAAGAAGCAATTGGAAAATACATCATGGTGGCAGATGTGCTAAGGCACGCTTCTTGTGGATTAACCAAACATTTCAATTGCGATAGTTCTGGGGTTATCGTTGCTTTTCTACTGAAAAGCAACAAATAAATCTTTGAGCAGGGCAGTATGTTAAACAAAAGAAGAAAAAAACATGATGAAGGTCATTTCCCTCCATGCACAATCTTCATATTTCCCTGGTAACACTATCTGAACAAAATGTTACACATTTTGTTGCTTGCTCACACTAACATAAAAAAAGAAATACAACCACATGCAGTAAAACGCTAAAGTTTCCACCCAGGGAAACAGAATCAAAAATCCAGAGATGAATATTTCACTGTTCTGAATATGGTTCACTCTTTTATTTTAAAACTGAGGAGGGGTGGATCAGTCTATTTTTTCACTTAGTATGCTACCTGTGAGACTTCACTTGCAAGAAGGGGTGCTTACCTCCCAAGACTTCTGCATAGAGATGGATTTGAACCACTGATCCTTGATTAAACAAGTCAACCATTAAGTTGTCAGACGAAAAGTAGCCATCAGCAGCGGGTCCTTCTCTTCTTTCCGTAGGAGTGTGATAGAAGTGGGTTCATCTATAGTCTCTGTCCATTGAGCAGGTATTAGGAGTCCTGTAAGTAAAACGAAGAGGATCTCTGGAGATTTAAGAGGAGTACCACCAACTTCTGGAGTCTTGCTAGTTTGATGTGTGAGACAGAATCTGTTTTCACACTACATAACTGACTGAAGTCTGCACCAACATGGAGAGCTAAGTACTAAAACTGGAAGCCAAACAATGTTTTGGTAGGTTTAGACATCTTTTGGCAACACTTGACTTGATTTGCATCTAGCCTGGTTAGTGATAAAATGATATTAATAATAATGCAACCAGAAGATACAAATAACAATAATGTTGAAAAAGAGTCTTAAAATAGTTGTACATACTGTTTAGTCACAGCAGAGAAAGATACCTTTCTCTGATTACAGAACCTCATAGAATTTATAGAAGATTATAGAGCTACATGAGGCTACATGAATGATCATAGAAAACTCTACACTCTGGAAAACTCACCAGACGTAGTCTAGGAACCTAAGGGAACATTTATATTCAACTTTGCAGTATCTCTAAGATTAATTTACTCCCCACTGTATAGAGTACGTTACATAGAGTACATCTACACTAGTGTAGACGTGTTTAAGATGAAGATTGTTGTTAGTTCCTTGCAGTACTTGGAAGGAGTATTCCCTACTTCCAAGCTCACATTTTGTTTTCTGTCTAAGTCCCCTAGCAAAGAAAAGAGCATTCTGCATTCTGACCAAGCAAGAGTCTTAAACATAGCAACATTGGTATACATGAGAATTGTTAATTCAATGTGACAATGCATGGGTGTACAATACTGACAAATACTTGACTGGAAAAAAAAAAAAAAAAAAAATATGAGGAGCAATTCTAAACTGGTGCAGATTTAGATTTCACAGGTAACATTCTGGGATCAAATCCCATAGGCTGGTAGATATCCTCCAAGTCCTCCCACGGATTAAAATTTACACTGAAAAAAACTGCATGACTGTAAGGCTGTTTAATTTCTTATTCTATGTGTATTCAAACATGACCCATCTGCGGTTTCTGAACTGACAGTACTGACTTGGTACTTACCCGTATAAGCCTATGAGTAGTCTTACTGGAACACACTAGCTGTTCCTTGGGGTTTATTTTGTTACATAAAGTATTGAACAAAACTTGTAGACCCGGTGCTTTCATCATTCCATCACTTGATGATGACCATTAACGGAAGACTATGACTGATGCTGCAGCAGACTGCTAGCAGTAGTTAAAATACCAGCAGTTAGATACTAGCTTCTCTATTAAGACACGCAACCTCCTCCTGAAAAAGAAAATATGAGAAAACAGGTCACAAGTAGCCAACAGCAGCAAACACTATCATTAATACATTTTCCAGTGGAGATCAGAAGTCAATCAACAAATGCAAAAATAACTGCTTTCATAAAGGGCAATTGTATTACAACAGTCCACTGGTCAGCTTAAAAACATTTCAGCTATTCATTGGGAGAACAAAGACATGCATCTTCCCATTCAGACATTCAATACAGTCTGTTGTTAGCAAAGCAAAGCAAAGCAAAAAAGAGTTACCCCAGAGATAAATCTACAAAACAAGCTATACCCAGCTTAGATATCCAGTGGAGCTCTTGGCAGTATTTTGGGCATATGACATTCACTACATTATCCAAAGCAAAGTTCATTTACCTAAGAATGGGACTAACAGAAGACAGAGCCTTGATTTCACTTCTCAGAGTTTGTTACATATTAACTTTAAAACTAATGGATGCACAGACTTCCTCTAAGGAGGGTAGGCTCCAAAGTCAGCACTTTATTAGGCAATGTGAGAGAAACTTGAACACAACCCAGATTCCAACTGCACAGCTCCATGGTTTGGCTGCTCAGCCAATTACCCAGCTATTTCATTCCCTTGCCTAACCTCACTTCTCATTTTGAGCCTGAATGAGATCCAAGCTGATAAAAGGGAATTTCCCTCTGGGTCAGTGTTGCAAGGTGCCCGTTCCACTAGGTCTAAATAATCACTGAATAAAAAAAGGTATTACTTTCATTATAGTTCAGTATGTTTAGCCTGTGGAAGGCAAGATAGTTAAGGTTCAGGTTCTCACTCCTGTACAAATGTAATTATTTAAGCAATAATTTCGAGATTAAGTGACTGAATGCCCAACAGCATGGCATATTCTCTGAGGTGGGGAAAGCTTAATTCAAAGACCTGCTCCAGAATAGGCAGAGCAAGAATGTAGGAATAGGTCTCCTGCCTTACAAGTATGTATCCTTCCTTTGCAGAGATTTGTATACTCAACTTGATCTTTCCAATGCATTTGTCTGCAAAGACTGATTGGATGAGTTTATCTAAATATTCAGCATTTTTTCAGAGGCACCATTTACCTGGTGCAATCACTCAGAAGGACTAAGGAACCCAGAAGTAAAAATAGGAAACCACTAAGCAGATTTTCCGAGATACACAGATGGCCATAAGTCTAGATTAAAGCACCTGCCTATCACTGTCCCACTGTCTGTATCCTGCTGTATCCTGCTAGGCTTTTAGCTCTCTATCATTTGAATGCAACTGTATGAAAAGAGCATGGAAATACTTCTACTTTAATTCAACGTGCGAAACCCAAATCTGAATTATTTAAAACATAGACAGCTTAAAAATAAGAAAATACCCAAATTTTAGTCATATTTTTTCTCCCCTAATTTGTAGAGTGTACATGTACATGTTCTCCACTCAGCTACACAAGTACATGATTTCATGCTCAGATATACAGCACATCTTTTGCCGCGCATGCAGACAAACTCAGACTTCTTACAGAGTCATAGAATGGTTTAGGTTGGAAAGGACCTTGAAGATCATCTAGTTCTAACCCTCCAGCCATAGGCAGGGACACCTCCCACTAGACCAGGTTGCTCAAAGCCCCATCCAGCCTGGCCTTGAACACTTCCAGGGATGGAGCATCCACAACTTCCCTGGGCAATTTGTTCCAGTGCCTCACCGCCCTCAGAGTGAAAAAATTTTTCCTGATATCTAATCTAAATCTACCCTCTTCTAGTTTGAAACCATCACCCCTCATCCTGTCATCACATTCCCTTGCAAAAAAAAGTCCCTCTCCAGCTTTCTTGTAGGCTGCCTTCAGATACTGGAAGGCTGCTTCTTTGTCATGTCCTCTGTTTTTCCCATACGTGACCCAGCTTCAGTGCAGCCTCCTTCAGCTTCAGAATTTGGGGGCTGATTTCCTACTTTACCACATCAGTAGACCCCACAATTACAGTACTAGAACAGGATAATGAACAGAGTACTGACATTTCTCCCATTCAACTGAAAAACAAACAAACATGAGGAAATATGAATAGGGTCAGGTTTTGTACTAGAAAATTGCCTTCTATTTAGCTGCATGTTGGAGCAGTTAGTGGAAATTCAGCTATTTTTAATTTAGGTATTTTTAGGTGCAAGTGCTCAAAATACTCTGAGCATTTGGCACTTATTTAGAACAGAGAAAATGCGTTCACAGAGATATTTCACTTTCATCTAACAAAAGGAATAATCCCAAATAAATATGCTTATTTTCCACATCACCTAAAGAAATTTTATAAATAGATTATTTTAAAACATATTTCACATTCAGCTGCCAAAAATCAGTCTCCTTCTCCTCTCAGGACAGGGAAAAAAGCAATTTTTTTTTAAGCAAAACATATTCCTTAATACTAAAAACGTATGCACACGATGGAAATATATATAATCAGGGTCAACAAAGAAAATTCAGTAAAGTTAATCAGGCCTTCAGTTTTACAGAGCTGTACTGTGGAAGTTCAATTTGCAGCTTAAGAATTCATAAAGAGAACTCCTCTGACCTGCAGTAATTGAAAACGTGTTCTTTTAACAAGTTCATAACTATATTATCACATGAAAGAAATTATTTTTTAGCAAGGCTGTCCCAATAATTCCCTTTGGAAAGCATCCTTCAATCAAGAAAAATGTGGCAAAAAATGAACTAATGACATTTATTGATGATGAAAACCAATTACAACTAATTATCCATTCTGTATTTTAGCCATGTAAATTCCACATAAAAGTCAAAACACAAAACCTAGTATTATTTGTGTTAAGAGCTTTCTAAATCACAAACACCAAGTAAACACATTTTTTTTTGTCTACTGAGATTTGTAAAAGTAAGTTTTCCTTTTAGCATTAACATTCACATTTCCAAAGAACGCTTACCTTGTTGTTTTGTCTCTCTGCTCTTGTACTTTGATGGTTATAGAGTAGTCTTTCCAGCTATTTTTTTCTTTCTTTTAATGTTAGCTTAAAAGCTATTGGCAGATGAATGTAAGAAAAATGGCCGACGCTCTAAAGCTTAGGTTAGTTTCTTTTTTAAGCAGGTTATATGGCACATACATGGCACAGGTCCTATACGCTGTGGTGTCTCTCTTGCGCTTTTCCCTGGTGGAAAGGCACCTGAGACAAAGAACTGAATCAAAAGAGGAAGCCATGCAGTTTAAAAATCACCTGGGCACCAAAAGCTGACTTCAGATTTGAATAAAAAAATTACTACCATGAGAGATGACAATGGTTACCGAGTTAACTCCCTAGCAGTCATTTCAAAATCTTCCTGTACTGAAAAGATCTATTGTCCCAACATCTAAATATAAATCTCTGTTGGTATGTAAGTTCACTGCTTTTTCTCTTATGTCTAGAAGGTATAAGAAAAAGCTGACTGCCATTCTCCTTCTAAAACCAATCTACACCAGAAACATACTGTTCCAGCAGATCTCAAAAAAACTAAATTCTTTGCCCAACGCATTTTCTAAGACTCTTCAGTGGTAGCGTTTTCTTTTGGATTGTCTTTGGTTAGGTCTTTTTAAGTCACTGACAAAGTACAAGCTGCACCAGCCTAAGTAATTCCTAGTGAAGAGAAGCACCTTCCTGTGCCCAATAAAAAATGCTTTTGCTATATCCTGGGAGCACGGTTAATGCCTGCAAAGTGTGATTCAGCAAAACTCCACAGACATTTTTCTATAATACTCTGCATAGGCAGAATATTATACTTATATTCATGCCTCTGACATTTTCTTTTCAGATGTAATCTTTAACATTTATCTTTGTTGAATTTCATATTACCAATATTTAAAAGTGAACATGAATTCCACTTAGCCATTAAAAATAAACATTAAATAAAAACAGATCAGGATAGCTGCTAAAAAGAATGGCTTGAAACATCTATGGATGACAGCAAACTACTGATCATAAACCATTTCAATCATGTACGAATCCAACTCACCGTGGTTACATTGCAGTTATATTTTCTTAGTTGGTTTAGAATAAAGTCATGCGGACAGTAACATCTGAGAAGTATTCTGACAAGATATACATTACATCTACAGTTTCTTCTTACCTATTAAATTAGCTTTTCACTTAAAGAAGAGAATTACACTGTTTTGCTATAGTTTATTCTTGAGAAATGTATGTTGCCTGTTCGCTTCTAACTGTTCCGTTAAGTGCTTACAGAAATTGTTTGCTTAATGTTTTTGCCAGATATCACATATACAACCTCACACTTTCTTTCAAGAGTACACATTAACAGCTTCTCTTCTTCCAGACACCTGGGATTTCCACGATCCTTCATTTGCTCTCAGTCATCAGCAAGTCAGTCAGTTTGTCCCTGATACTTTCTGAAGTCCTTGAAGCAGTAATTTCCAAACCTGGTTTCCTTATTGCCACCATCATGCTAACACTGCCCTCATTCTATGCCAACCTGAAGGCAGTATCCGCATCCAACATTGAAGAGCCACAAATTATTATTAGAACTGCAGTTTCAGAACCCTTTTTCTAGACTGAATTTCATGTTGTCTTGAATACACTTAAATTATCTAGCCCTTTATACTTCTCTGTTCTGTTCTTACTTGTTTAATAGCAATAATCTTAGTGTCCTAATTTACCCAGACAGAGTGGTTGCCCTGGAACTACCCGAGAGCTGGCTAGTGAGTCAGCAGAGAAACCAGCAAATTTTCTTCTATCCTACATGATAAAGGCAATTTCACAGCCTTCCAGATTTCTGAATTTATTTCACTGAAACTGACACAAATCCTATATATTTAACCTGAACTCAGATTAGCTGCACCGGATTTTTATTTTTTTTTTTCTTCTGCAAATAGCTTTTTTCCTAAAGTGCCATTAAATCAGAAATGTCTGTCACCATAATATCAATGGCCAACAGAGATGCTGATTGGCGGTCAGTGCGAAGTCTGTCTCAGCTCAATTCTCATTTCATTCATTCAACAATGCACTTACTGGGAAACAGAGTGTCAGCAGCCAGTTAATCTGAGCCTTGAAAGACAATTCATTCTGGCTGAAAGTCTCTTTGACTTTATGAAGCACCGAGCAAGGGAACAGAGAAGCTGCTGTATGCAGCGCAAGCCAAGCGGCTTCCCCGCGTTGCCAAAACGGAACTTCATTTGTCAAGAAGCAAATTTACTTCTTCACTTCTTTGGGTGCTCCGAAAGAGTCACGGTAGGAAGATGTCTGGGTGAAGTTTGAACTGCAAAAGGGAGTAAACCACAGAGAGAAAAAAAAATACCAATGTATAAGGCTTCTAATCAGAAAACAATAGGCTTATTCCGGATTTATCCAGGAACAGTGATGAGAGGTAGGAATTCTAGTAGAAATTTTACATTAAAAAAAAAATTTAAATGCTGAAATATATAAAGGATAAACAAAGAATCCAGTTTAGCTAATACCATGTAAACAAAGCAATAATCACCACCATCATCTTACATTACATAGAGCTTTTAATCACTTTCACAGAATCACGGAATTTTCAGAGTTGGAAGGGACCTCTAGAGATCATCTAGACCAACTCCCCTGCCAAAGCAGGATTGCCCAGAGCACATTACTCAGGACTGCATCCAGGGGCGTCTTGAAAATCTCCAGAGAAGGGGACTCTATAACCTCCCTGGGCAGCCTGTGCCAGTGCTCTGTCACCCTCACCGTAAAGAAGTGTTTCCGTGTATTTGAACGGAACGTCCTGTATTCTAACTTGTGCCCATTACCCCTCGTCCTGTCACTTGGAACCATTGAAAAGAGCCTGGCTCCATCCTCCTTCAACCCACCCTTTAGATACTTGTACTCCGTAATAAGGTCTCCCCTCAGCCTTCTCTTCTCCAGGCTAAAGAGTCCCAGCTCTCTCAGCCTTTCCTCATAAGGCAGATGCTCCAAGCCCTTAATCATCTTAGTTGCCCTTCGCTGGACTCTCTCCAGCAGTTCCCTGTCCCTCTTGAACTGGGGAGCCCAAAACTGGACACAGTATTCCAGTTGTGGCCTCACCAGTGCAGAGTAGAGAGGGAGAATTATGGAAAGGTTTAAATACAATCACCTCCATTCCTACTTAACTACATGGAACAAAGCATTCAAACTGCACAAGTTTAATACTGGTGTTAAACATCGGTCAGGACACCAGAAAATGTTACTATGAAATCAAAAAGTGTTATTATTAAAGTCCATATGTTTAAAAAACAAAACAAAACTAAACTTGTTTTTTTTAACCTCTGTTTGGAAAGTTATTCTTTCTTTATCTGCTAAAAAGGTATCAGCACACTGCTTTTGACCAGCCTGAGAAGCACCTCTTGCTAATTCAAGCTAAATCTGTACAAAGCCGAGTTTCTATATCAGGAAACATTACAGTATCTTTTTCAAGTCCCAGAAAGTGTTAAGGCAGCATTTCAAGTATATTTGGAATCTCAGAGATCGTTTTAAAGCTGTCTGCCTAGCACAGCGGGAACCGTTTGTACAACTAGCTGTACTGCCTAGCAATAATCCCTGAACTCCCGAAAAGAGAACAGCCTTACCAGCACGCAAGGAATTAGTCCTTTCACTCAGAACGAAACCATACTGCTTTCAGTTTCTGTTTCATAGACTTAAAATTTCTTTTGCTTTCAATCTGCATTCTTTTGCACTTTCTGGAGCACTGTGAAATTGTTAACACTATTGTTCCCTGTTACTCCTGCTTATTTTCATCTCCTCAAGAATCTCTGCTGGGTGTAGAAAGGAGAGCATAAACAGTATAGCGTTGATAGGAACAGTAATAGTATACTACGTAAGTATATAAGTATAATAATATATAGCTGGTAATTAGTAGCAGTACAGATATCGGAGGTTTAATCTGGTAAGATTAACAGTTTGTAAAATCCAGAAAAGGTTTTAAATGATCCAGAAAATTATATATTTGCTTTGCCTGTGTGTCGAGCAGTGTGGGTCCAAATAGATGTCACTAAATAGTGGTAAATTTCTAACGAAGTTGGGCATAAAAACTTTGGATCCTAAACTATCATACTACCAGAAACTATTAAAGCACACATCAAAGGCTAGTTTATCAGGTCAGTTCCTATGACTGTGCGAGAGCCAACTTATGAGAAGACAGCATAAGAGCTAGCTGATATACCAAAAATAGTATCTAGGCACTGGAGCAAGTTGTAATTAACAAATTCAGGACTGCCACAAGTACTGACGCTGGCATTTTTGCTCTATCGTCTCAATGAACTAGCAAAAGGAACATGTTAAAGGATAATTAAACTTTTTAAAAGCCTTTAAGCAATCAGAAATGGAAGAGAAACACATAGACCAAAACAAACAAGATATTTTAAAGTTGCGGATATTTCCACACAGCATTCATAATTTGGGTAAGGTGCATATTCATAAGCTAGTATCAATCTTCCTATCTGCAAAAGTGCAGGAAACCCTGTAAAATGGATGTAAATTGGGAAATTAGGCAAAGAAAACAAAATTGCTTTATCTGCTAATAGTAGGGGACAGTGATGCTCCTAAAAAACCTGATGACCGCTGAATCTAGGTAGCCATGGGTTTGGTTGTCCTTCTTCCCACTTTCTTCCCAAGGAAGCTTTTGGAGGTTTTGCAATGCCGTGTCCCAGTTCCCAGTGGGGCACAGGAGTTCTTGCATGGTTGATTTCTTTAGAAATCTCACAGTGTTTTTCCCTACAGTCTGGCAGTACCGAGAACCTTCTCTGGCTGCTCTGGCCCCACAGGAAGCCTGTTCATAAATCACTTGCTTAACATATTGTAATCCTTCACATTAACTGAAGTTCAAATGAGCTACCAGGCATTCAAGGCTTAATCTCAGCCCGCAGAAGGAGATCTCATGCTTATTTTCCATCTACCATGATTTAAGTAACAAGGCAGAAAGGAAGAGAGCTAGAAAGAAAGACAGAGAGATCCTGTAACGTGCCACTCAAGAACCTCCTCCCTTTAAGCATTTTCCCTCCAGGGGTAGTGCGATTATTACAAAAGTATTAAAGAATAGGATGGATTTGAGCTCTTAGCTTAGAGAAAGGAATAGATGTACAGGAGCTGTTATTGGAGCTTCCTACTTTCCTTCTAACTTGGAATTTCTTTATAGTTATCATGCCTGTAGTAAAGCCCCGTGTAAGATCATAGAATCGTTTTGGTTGGAAGAGACCTTCAAGATCAAGCCCAACCGCTAACCTGGCACTGCCAAGTTACCACTAAACCATGTCCCTCAGCACCACATCTACAGGTATTTTAAATACCTCCCGGGATGGCGACTCAACCACTTCCCTGGGCAAATCATAACAGTCAAACTCAGCCTGAAATGCCTTTTTCAGCCTTTTCAACAGATCTCTTCGGAACCATCCTGTCAGAAAAATGAAAATTGTATTTCTGATTACATGAAAATTAACTTGTGTAGGGCACCTAATTGGTGGCGTCTTTACTTCAGGGCAAAGAAAGGCCCCCTAAATTAGCCTTTTTTCTTTTTGACAGGTGGTTTATCCTTCAGAAGATAAATGTGCAGTCATGTCTTTTTCTCAACAAAGTACTTTCGCTAGCATCAGTATAAGAAACTCTATTTTAACAGTAATGACAGTGGTTTGACCTAAAATAGATTGATTAGCTACCGTGGAGACAAAGTTCATTTCTACCTCTCAATAGGTTCATTTCTCTTTATTAAAAATAATTGACTGATTTTAACATCTTACAAACTTTTCCTTAAGAAGAAAAAAGGAAAGGCAAACATATTTGAAATGGTCACATAAAAAAAAATGTTTGAGTTAGGCTTTTAATTTCCCAAAATGGCCTTATGTCCTAATGAATGTCCCCATTAATGTTCATATATCAATTTACTTTAAAACACAAATTCAGAACCTGTGAATCTGATCGCCACCCAAACCAGCAAATCTGGGGAAAATAAAGCCTTCATGTAATTCATGTAATTAATTGGATGCCATCAGTGGTTTCAGCATTGGGAGGGGCGGGGGAGGGAAGTCTAATAAAAATATGATGCTTCCTTTTGCACACACACCAGAGTAATCTGTGCTATGGATTACTATCTCTCTCTATGTTATATGCAAAACCTTTCAAGCATAAACATAACCACATGGAAGAAAACTGTTTCACGGGCTTTTATATTGTTTAAATGTTTAGAGTTAGCAAGTGGGTTTTAGAGTTTCCAGTTTCTTTTCTTTTTTTTTTTTTTTTGTTTGTTTGTTTGGGTTTGGTTTTAGTAGCAGTCCACCAGATTTTCATGTAACTACTACTTGTATTCAACGACTTCGAGTATGGGTTTCTTCTGTTCTACTATGGAGACAGCAGTATATTTCACACATATATTTCCGAACAAGATTTCACAAGATCTCATTTTTATATCATTCATCAGTATAAAATTGGTTAATATAAAAGGTTCATGCATTAAAATATTTCATGATTGATCAAGAAGCTATTGATGTCATATTGCCACTGGAAATCATCTCAGTTGTGACCCTAAGGGCATTCTTTATATACAGAGTACCGTTTCACATCAGGTGAATTACGTCCATGGTGTTTCCATCATAGATTTTAATTGAGTTGCTTTAATTATTTCAGTATGCCACAGGAAGCATAACATGTAGCTGTGGTAAGGCAGATGGAAGGACCATTTCCCACACATACTTTAGCAGAGTATATTTCTTTAAAGTAAAGACACTGTGCCACAGATCAGAGCTGGTGTTGTTAGAAGGAAAAAAAGGCATGTACGCGTGCATTTCAGGCATGACCGCATAAATAAATACTGATATTTTGCCCTCCCATAACAGGTGACAACTTTAACTCAAGAAGTCTCACAATTAAGCAAGGATATGAAGAATGTGATGCGCCTTCTGGAGAACCTGCTCACATCCCAGAAGCCTCCAGGGCTCTGTGCTGTGCATGGCATATCTCGAAGTCCTACCATGGAAAGTCTGCAGTCTCGAATGTCTTGGACTACGCATCAACCTTGCACACACATGCAAGCTGGGAACTTTACTTGTACCAAAGCACAACTTTGCCGTGGCAACACGTTATGTGATATTTGGAATACAGATCTGTCCTCTGTAGGCAGCAGTCCCCAAAGAACTGAACCCAACCTGCAAAGTTCTATGGACGGTGAATTTTATTATACACAGGGCCTTCATAATTCCCCCTCCCAGTATCAGGTAATTCAGAAAGACAATTTGCAGTTTTTAAGATGCACCTCTCCCCGTTCAGACACTACCTTGACTCCTCTTCAGTCTATTTCGGCAACCCTTTCTTCTTCGGTATGCTCTTCATCAAAGACGTCGTTACACCTCGTGCTCCCCAGCAGATCTGAGGAAGGTAGCTTTAGCCAAGGAGCAATCAGCTCGCTAAGCCTTGAGAACCTGCCAGGATCGTGGGACCTGGAAGGAACCGCCGGAGTAGTTTCTGCACAGACCCCAGATTTCCCAATAAACATTGTGACAAGCACAAGGGATGTTAAAGACAAAGATTACCAAGCCATAGACGTATAATGAGAAACAGTGAAGTGGTACTCAAAGCACGTTCCACAGCTGCCAGTTTTAAATTTAGAGAGTACTGCATGACTGCTTTATTTGGCCTTCTCTCTGGCGATCATGGAGACTTAACAAACATGAAAATTCAGATTTATAGAAAGTAAGAAAAGGTACTGCCAGTTCATACTATAGGAAAAAAAAATTCTAGATTCTAGAAGCATGTTGCAAAGCATTTTGTATACAGATATAACTTACTGGTCTGTTTGGCAGACTGTTGTGATAGTCCAAAGACCCTGAGGGTCAGAGCAGCTGGAAGTCTAGGACAAAAGAACTGTCATGGGGGGCTTTTGTTCATCGAAGCAAAGGTTTTCCCCGAGTGTCTGACTGTTGTTCCCAAACAATATCTATGGCACTGTTTGCTTCAGGTGATCGTGGGTCCTGCTGGTCTGTTTGTCAGTTCTGTGAAGGGAAAGGGACAATTATCGCTGCATGTCATCTAGACAATCAACCAAATAGAGCTGGTAGAGAGTGGTTAGTTGTTGCACGTTATTTGTCATGTAAATGAAACCTCTTAATTTATCTAAAAATACTATTTTTATATACTTGGTATGAAAAATGTACTTAAAAATTATTTAAAATATTTATAAGGAGAATAAGAGTTTGTTTTCATTTTGGTAAAGGCTTGCAGTTTTAACAAGAAATGCACTACCATCATGTATTAGATCAAATACTATTTATTGTTCAGATATTATGTAGTTTACAAATGGATTCCCTTTTATGTGCATGCAATTTGCAATGAATGTATTCATGCTGGTGGAATACAAATAAATTAAGGTATTATTTTATTAAAAAAAAACGAAGCGGCTGGAATGTTGTATCCTATACTAAGTCAGCTATCACTACTTAAAATGTGAATTGTTAAACTGGTAACATTAAGTATCCTTGGTTTGCATCTTAGTATTGCAGTATTATTGATAAGACCAAGTCAACATTTTACTACACGTCCCTGTTTTGGGATTTTAAATCTGGACAAGAAAATTAAGAGGGATAAAACCCATTGAGTAAATTGAGGCATATTAAAGGAGAAAATTAAAATGATTTAATCAGACGCAAAGAAAAAAATTTTACAATAGTTATTTATTTGATTATTTTTATTTACATATGTAAAAACTAGCTTTGATGTTTAGCCAAAAAATAGAGACTATAGGTTTGCAAAGTTTTTAATCCATAATGAGATTTAATGCCCAAATGAAATTTGAAGTTTTTTCAGTATTTATTGTATTATTTATTGCCACAGCACAACCATATAGTTAAAGATGCACAGTATGCATCCTATTTCATGTTCTTTTGTAAGCTTTCTGAAAAAAATATTTTGGCAACCCAAAACAAATGTTCTAAAATGGAAAAGTAAATTAACTTACATTTATTAATTAACTGACATTTATTAATTAATGCAAACTGGTTATTGTTATCAAAGTAAAATTTTTACAGAGCACAGATTTATGTTTAACTTCCTTAAGAGGTTTTTTTCTGAAAACTTCAAAGACTAAGTTCATTGTTAACATTTGGATCTGCACAGTAACACAAATCCCAGCTGATACTCTGTGCCCGACTTACATCCTTTCACATCCTTTTTCCCACTGGTACAAATTAAGGACAGAGTGTCATCTCTCATTTTAAGCTGCCTGAATTTTGTCAGCATGTCTAAACTTCAACATGAGTGTTTTTCTGGAGAGTTTCTTATTTCCCTTCTATTGCGGTTTTCACTTAATTTAAGGTTAAATACAGAAGTGCTGACTAAATAAGGCATATCCCAGAAATTAGAGAACGAATAGCAAATAAAGGTCTGTGGTATTTCTGCAAACAATCGTGGTGTCCACCCTGCTGCAGTACAGGGCAGGAGGATGGGGCTGGGGGAGGCTGCCCAGGGCGGGTTTAAGCTGGTAGATCCCCCCAGGGATGGCAGGGAGGATGAGGTGCCAGCAGAGCAGCCAGAAGCTCGGTGGCAATGCGGCACTGCCTCACCTCAGCTGCTGGCCAGCACAATGTATAGCCATGTCCCTCTCCTGTCCTCATCATAAAGCGCAGATGTTGGTTCCTTGGGATGCTCGGGCACAGGCAGCGCAGCTGTCTGCAAATGCTGAATCTCCACTGCCGCTGCCTTCAAGCCATGCAAGGTAAGATGCCTTCAAACTATTGCATTAATAAGATAGACAGGCTAATCTAAGCTCACCGCATCCCGGCCATTGACTTGGGCTGCATAAACATGCTATTTGTCTACCACCCTTAGTTCCTGACAGCATTTAATAATTTTCTTTGCATATATAAATTGGGAGCAGTGTTTGTTTTCTCATTTTATAAGCCATTAATGTATACGCTTTAAAGTTTTGGCATTGTTATTTTTTTCCAGTATAAATGCTGATGTTGTGAAATTAAAACTGGACATTTTGTTCTGGAGTTTTTGGGTTGGTTTTTACATAAAGTCTAAAAAGCGTCAGTGGAAACAAAAAGCCACTTTGCATAAGTAGCCATAGCTTTACTGTTGTACGTTAATTCTAGAATAAAAAAATGCATGTGTGGTAACAGGAGAAATAGCACCAGGATGCCTGTCCTAAGTAGTTCCTTGTTTCTGCAAGTGTTAAATGTATCCTATACAAAGCTGGGAAACCCTATGCCATTTGGATTGGGTACAGTTTCAAAGAACGTATATAGCCATTACCTGGATTGCAGAGAGTCTGTAAAATGGGTATCACGCAGATGAGTGCACTGCGTCCCAGGGAAAAGCTCAAGGGACTTAGCACAGGACAGGAGTTCATTCCAGGCCAAAACCAAGTAAGGAAAGAGAAAGATCAGCAAAATAGAAACCTGGATTGGAAGGGTGGTTCTATTTTAAACTCCCTGACACCATTATATTATGAAAGCCTCAGTAAAATAATATCCCAAGAAGTTTTTGTTGGAAAACATCTGGCAACAAATGCAAAAAAAAAAAAAGATCAGTTTTGAAGGTAAAATGGCAATTCATACGCACATACATTTTGCAACGGAACAGTAATTTCCAAACAGGATTATCACAAGCAGAATAGTTCTATACACAGTGTGGCCATAGAGGATTTCTGGGTTTAAAGCACCAACCACTGCAATATTCAAGTGTACCCTCAAAAGATGCTCATTATGAACGTCAGTGCAAGCATCCCACACTCTAATATCCAGCAGCCCAGCTCAGAAAATCTACTGTAAAATCTCCTTTTTGCACTAAGCTTTACAAAAATAAAAAATAGGATTCATTTTTGTCTCAGGATTGCGTTTCCCCTCTAATTCTGCATCAATTTACTTCCTAAATTTACTACATTTTCTTCCTTTTTTGCATTTTCCATCACTGTTTCTTATTCTGTACAGTAACTCTTCTATCTTTCTACTTATTTATTTTCCATCTGTTTTTTTTTCTTACCTTTTCTCTTTTCTGTCCTCTTTATAACACCATCAAATTCAACCATTTCTTTCCTCACTTTCTGATCATTTCCCTATAAAGAAACATCCTAGCCTGCCACTAATGAACTAAGTGATTACTGAACTCCATTATGCAGTAGGACAGCAGATTTGGACTGCGTCGAGATTCAGGCAGTAAACCACCAATCTCTAACCAAAACCTTAAGCTCTATTAACTTCTCACAATGCTGCAGTTGCTGCTATTGGCAATGGGGAAAAAAGGTGCTGAGAAAAAAAAGAAAGGGATTGAAAAAAGTAAAAAAAACCCACCCAAAGTAGTATCCCCCATTAGTTTTCTCCTATTTTCTAATTTTATACCTTCAAATCTATTTTTAAAGACATGCATTTGTGTTGTGCTCATGATAACTGCTAGATTCAATTTAAGAAACACAGCTTATCACAAATTCTGCAAATACCCATCATTTTTTTACAAGTCGTACCCAGCTCTTGTGATAACATCGCTTTGACCCATCTGCTGGTTATCTACCACAAATAATTTGTTCTTTAATTAGTCCATCTGCTAACTTTGCATGAGATTTCAAAGCATTTTATTTTATGAGGCAATTTTGTAACACGCCGTGTCAGTAGCCTCACCTGGTAGCTTGTAAAAATCCCTGTGTTTCACAAATGAAGCTTTGGGATGAAGTAAACTGTTCTCAACCTTCTCTGCATCTTCTTTCCTTAACCTAAAAGTACTTGGTACCAACACCCCTCTCAGGGCGGCACACTGCAGATATTTAGTGCTGCTGGCCTATCACAGAAAGTGCCCAGTCACATTCCCTTTTTCTAGAAAAAACGCCTCTAACAACTTACCTCAGCATTAAAAGAATGAGGCTCTAGCTGGGAATTTGGGCAGCGATGGAGCAAGTGGTGAGGAAAGGGAAAAGGCTGGCATTTGGTTTCCTGGCTCCATCCCTCAATTCAGTACAGGCGATTTTCACAGCAGTCACCAATTCCAGCAGCCTACATGGTACTGAGTCTTCACTTCATCCAGAAAATCATATAAGCTATCACAAGAAATCTAAGCCCACCTCCATCGGTATCTGCAAATCGTCAAAATGGTCAAATCCGATTAAGAAAAATGCCTAGCTGCAAGTTTGTCAGATGGTGCCACACACAGAATCAGTCTTATCCCTTCTAAGATGAGCATAAAAGTCATATCACCATTCCTAGATCAACCACCGACCTCTGCACTTCACAAACTTCTCTTCCCATGGTCCCTGTATTTCTCCTACCATGCATAGTCAGTGGCAACAACAGTGACATGAAACAGCAATTTCCTGCTTCAAAAATGCAAAGAAATGCCACAAATCTGATCCTTTTGTTTAGAGAAACTGGCTGATGGAAAGAAAATTTTATTTCGTATGTAATTTGATGCAAGAAGTCTCCCAGACTTTGGGAATTTCTCAAAGAAGCAAGTTAATGAAGGTTAGAGTTAAAGAACTCATTTCATTCGGAATTCAGAGCCACAAAAGTTGTACAAGAGAAGCGGTACCTTCCTCTTTCAAGTTGTTTTAATGTTTAAAATTTAGTATTTAATCTTACACTTATGCCCTGATGGTGTGTTTTAAGTCTTGGCATTTATGTACAAGAGATTAACACCTGAATTTATTCTCTTTCCACAGCTCTTCAGGAACCTGTTAATTTTTGCCGTCGTAAATCCAAAGGTTTTACACACGACCAAGAAACAGCCCAGCACAACAGAGGCTAGGTAGAAAAAAAAAAAAATAGTAAAGATCTTTATCTTCAATGACACCAAACTGTACAATTGATGTATTACAATGGCAAACGGCTGGTATTTATTTAACCGTAGGATAAAATGTCAACATAAATAATCTCACATGGAATAAATGCTTACACTAATTGGCTTACGAGCAGCATTGAAAAGAAACATGTTTCCTCAGTTTTCTTATCCTCGATGTTGTGTTATCAACTTCGCACATGCAAAATACTCTGATAGGGTCCCTAGAAGTTACAACTTAAGAGAACTATTTAAATTCATTCTTTTTTTTACTTGCCTTCAACCTATTATAGTTGTTTTTCCCCAAAATGTAAGGGACAGGGTAGTGCAAAAGAGTTACTTAACACTGTTGTAATTCACAACTGTAGGAACTACTGCATTAAGGACACTCAAACATCACAAGCATCATAAAGAAAATACTCAGAAAAAGGCAAAACTAGAGTTTGCACAGATGAATCCTAGGGTCTTACAAAAGAATTGTGGAAGCATTAAGTAAATCAAAAAGCAGAAAAAGATTTATCAGGGAAACAAGCAAAGACAAAGGATTTTTTTAAACTAACAACTCTGAAGCCTTCACATTTAACAGTCACCACATCCTAAGGAATTAGGACAGACAGTGCAAATTTCCAAATATGTAAGTCTATCTTATCTGCACCTGAATTTCGCATTTCATACGTAGTGGGTGATGTCATATGTATGCATTCAGCCTGCCCTGGCCTATATGGTAACTATTCTGATTCCTTATTTTTAGTATATTCTACCTCTGATCTCTTTGTGCAATTAAATGGACTACTTCTTCCTTTGCTTCCGCTAATAAAACATGATACCTGTGTAGTCACTTAAAATCCACATATTTGGAGAATATTTTCTTCATAAGGCACCTTAGAGATTTTGCTTGATGTTCTAAAAATCAAAGCTTCCTTCAAGAAGAAAAAAAACCAAACAAGTGTTAACTACCCTATGTACAAACAATCAAATCCCACACACTGGTTTCTTTTTGACTCTGCAGTCAGACACAAGACAAAACCAGCAGCACCACGAGACAAATTGGAACCACAAGTCTCAATAGGTGGTCACTTTACAGACTAATTATGCCTTCTTAAAGGCCAACATTGTCAGTCATTTACTTCTTGAGTTTCCTTCCGTGATGCTGTAACTTAACACATATATCTAGCGTTGCTGGACTTTTTCCTCCCCTACACAGCACTGATACACAGAAATACAGCTCACATTCTTACTAGGAAAAATTCAACATTATTTCAGTAACTATGCAAATGGCTGTTAAACAGAATTTTAAAGCCTCTAGTATGTGAAAAATGCATGGGTTTCTTGTGTTAGACTTGCTTATAGGAAGGGAAAATTATAGCCACACAAATGGAAATATTTTTCTTCTCACTCACATCAGTCTGAAATTGTTTTCCAAAAGCAAATGGCAAAGTCCTCTTCTGCCCCTTTGCTTGCAATGAAATCTAATCGATGTGGGGAAAAAAAAAAACAAAAAAACCACATATTCTCTAAATGCTACACTATCTCATAATAGTATTTTTAAATGTTACTGGGTGATGCTTGACAAGCAGTTATTGAGGGTTTAAAAAAAATGTGATCATCTGCTTATTTTTCCCTATAGAATATTACCAGTTTGCACTACAGATTGTGCCACAGAATCTCTGATGAATGTATGTATGCAGTGTACTAATAGCTACTGGCACTTCTATCATATCAGAGATAAGGCAAATCTTCCTTATTCACCACCTCTCTAACAACAGGCAAAGCTTTTTTTTTTTTTTTTTTATAAAATAAAATTGCTGCTTAGCCTTTTGTAAAACATTATACTTTTTTAAAATACCCTCTTTTAGGACCAAATTATCTTAATAAACAGCACCAATACGACACGTATAGAGCATCTAAGGTGAGAAGCTGCCTATTTCTGATGCAAACCAGTATGCAAACATAAGTACTGTTTGAACCCTTAGTAAGAACAGAGCCTTTCGGCAACCAGCTGTTATGAAAAGCTTGTGTCTATACAGCTACTTACCAGCAATAAAAATAAAACAGGAGAATTGTAAAAACTCTCAGGGACATCTGACAATATCCTCACTAGAGCCACAGCACACAAGTCTTTTGAAGCACTGGTTGCACTTTTGTTCAATAAGAAAATTGTATTTGAAAAATAATGGCATCATATGGAGCTTAGTTTAGCAATTATTCACATCGTGGTAGAAACCAGAGTGCCAAAAAGATTTCAGGGATCTGTTGTATTCACCACAATATACAGGGACAATACAAAGTTCAGAGAGCTTTCAGCCTAACAAAACAAAAGAGTAGCACAAAAAGGAGAAATAGGAGCATGAAAAATTTATCCAAGGTCCCGCAAAGGTTTGTGGGGAGGCAGGAGCGGAGCCCCTGGCTGCCTGGGCATGGACCCCTCTGCCCAGCCTGGTGGCACCAGGCAGGGGTGGCCTCCTCGCCTGCCCCACTAGCCTGGGGCAAGGGAACATCATGCAGCTGCACCAGGGAACAGAGTCCTAGGAAAGCAGAAAGTGTTCCCCAGCACCAACACCAAAGGATTCCCAGCACTATGCTTTGTGCAAAAATATGTTACCTAAAACCAAGACATATGGGAAGGTTTTCTGTGGTCTGAGTCATACAGTACAGCAGTTTCTGTACTGTGCTTGTTAAGTTTCTGAGAGCAGGTGCTTGAATTATGCCAGCCAGTTTGATAATTAATTAGCCTTTTCGTGTGTGCAAGGTGGAAAAAAATGTAGCCTCTGAAGGACTTGCGTAAGGTTTGTATCGCACCTGCAATCCCAGGTTAGAAGAGCAGCAGGGCAGCCCTTTTCCTTAACCTGCTATCAGACATAAAAAAAAAAATCACATCTGGACAATACCTGTGCATTTTAGTGCCTGTGAGGATAAACTTTGCCTCGGTCAGGTATTTTCAGAGGCAAGACGGCAGGCAATGTGTCCTAGCAATGCACAGCACATCTGCTGACTCTGCACATACAGCTGCCCAAGCCTCGCTGCTGCTACAGTCAGCCTTCCAAGCAAAGACAGTCAAGTCCTTGAGAGACATTTTATATCCTGCGCTTTCTCCCTCTTCAATACCTTTCCCCCCGTCGTCATGCAAGCAGTAGTAAAAAGACCCCAGGCCCTATCTGAAAGCAGACACAAACTACAGTTTGGGAAACACTGCAATCAAAATCAAACAAGCTTGAAAAAAAGGAAAGAGGATGTCATGAGGTTACGCAGGGAGAAAATTAAAAAAGCCAAAGCCCAACTCGAACTTAATCAGGCTACTGCCATAAAAGACAATAAAAAAATGTTTCTATAAATACATTAGCAACAAAAGGAGGGAGGGCTAAGGAGAATTTCCATCCTTTATTGGATGCAGGGGGAACATAGTGACAAAAGATGACAAAAAGGCTGAGGTACTTAATGCCTTCTTTGCTTCAGTCTTTAATAGTAAGACCAGTTGTTCTCCAGGTACCCAGCCCCCTGAGCTGGAAGACAAGGATAAGAAGGAGAATGAAGCCCCCGTAATCCAAGGAGAAATGGTTAGCGACCCGCTACACCACTTAGACACACGCAAGTCTATGGGGCCAGGTGGTATTCGCCCAAGCTACTGAGGGAGCTGGTGGAAGTGCTCACCAAGCCTCTTCCCATCATTTAGCAGCAGTCCTCGCTAACGGGGGAGGTCTCGGTTGCCTATTGGTTAGTAAACGTGACACCCATCTACAAGAAGGGGCAGAAGGAGGATCAGGGGAATTACAGGCATGTCAGTCTGACCTTACTGGCAGGGAAGATCATGGAGCAGATCATCCTGAGTGTCATCACACAGCACATACAGGACAACCAGGTGATCAGGCCCAGTCAGCATGAGTTTATGAAAGGCAGGTCCTGCTTGACTAACCTGATCTCCTTCTATGACAAGGTGACCCGCTTAGTGGATGAAGGAAAGGCTGTGGATGTTGTTTACCTGGACTTTAGTAAGGCCTTTGATGCCTTTTCCCATAGCATTCTCCCGGAGAGACTGGCTACTTGTGGCTTGGATGGGTGTCCTCTTCATTAGGTAAAAAAATGGCTGGATGGCAGGGCCATGGTGAATGGAGATAAATCCAGTTGGTGGCTGGTCACAAGTGGTGTTCCCCAGGGCTTGGTATTGGGGCCAGTTATGTTTAATATCTTTATCAATGATCTGGTCGAGTGCACCCTCAGTAAGTTTGCAGATGACACCAAGCTGGGTGGGAGCGTAGATCTGCTTGAGGGAAGGAAGGCTCTGCAGAGAGATCTGGACAGGCTGGATTGATGGACCAAAGCAAATTGTATGAGATTCAACAAGGCCAAGTACCGGGTCCTGCACTTGGGTCATAACAACCCCATGCAACGCTACAGGCTTGGGAAAGTGTGGCTGGAAAGCTACCCGGTGGAAAAGCACATGGGGGTGTTGGTCAACAACCAGCTGAATATGAGCCAGCAGTGTGCCCAAGTGGCCAAGAAGGCCAACCACATCCTGGCTTATATCAGAAACTGTATAGCCAGCAGGACTAGGGAAGTGATCGTCCCCCTGTACTCAGCACTGGTGAGGCCGCACCTCAAAAACTGTGTTCAGTTTTGGGCCCCTCACTACAATAAAGACATTGAGGAGCTGGAGTGTGTTCAGAGAAGTGCAACGAAGCTGGTGAGGGGTCTAGAGCACAAGTGTCATGGTTTAGAGCACAAGTGTCATGGTTTAACCCCAGCCAGCAGCTAGGACCACGCAGCCACTCACTCACTCCCCCTTGGCCCTCCAGAAGGATAGGGAGAAGGAGAAAAGGAGGGGAAATGGGTTGAGATAAAGACAGTTTAACAGAACAATAATGGAAAATGAAAATAACAATAATAATGGTAAAAGAATATACAAGACACAAGTCACCCTCACCACCTGGTGAATTCTTTGCCCAGCCCGACCCCAGCAGTGATCGCGGATTCCCATCCTCCAGCCAAGCCCCATCTATATACTGAGCATGACATCTATGGTAAGTAATACTCCATTGGCCATTCCATTGTTCTGTCTGTGCTCCTTTCCAGCTTCTACAGGAAGCTGAAAAAAGTCCTTGAATACTATAAATATCAACTAGCAACAACTAAAACAATATGCATCATTGACGTTCCTTTCATACCAAATCTGAAACACAGCTAGAAAGAAAATTAACTCTATCCCAGCTGAAACCAGCACAACAAGTCTTATTGGAGTCTGGAGAAAAGGGGGTTCAGGGGAGACGTTATTGCTCTCTACAACTACGTGAAAGAAGGCTGTAGCAAGGTGGGGGTCAGCCTCTTCTCCAAAGTAACGACTGATAGAACAAAAGCAAATGGCCTCAAGTTGTGCCAGGAAAGGATTGGGTATTAGGAAAAATTTCTTCACTGAAAGGGTTGTCAAGCATTGGAACGGACTGCCCAGTGGTTGAGTCACCATCCCTGGAGGTATTTAAAAGACGTGTAGATGTGGTGCTGAGGGACATGGTTTAGCTGTTGAGTTGGCAGTGCCAAGTTAATGGTTGGACTTGATGATCTCAAAGGTCTTTTCCAACCTAAATAATTCTATGATTCAATGTTGCCTCTGAGCATAACCTTCATATGAGTTAATATACACTGAGGCATTCACCTGGGTAAGGAAAAGGCTGGCAGCTTTGGGAATGGGAACGGGTTCTCCCCAAATCAGCAGCAATGAAGTCGGTACTTTACAGTTACTTACAGCCAACCTTCATGTTTACAATCTGAATAAATTGTTAACAGAGTTGGATAATCCACTGTTTATCTGTTTTGCCAGATGATGCTGAACAGGCTAACAGAGTCACAATTTCTTGTGTGAATGAATGACATCAATACTGGAGCCTGTCTCCAAAAATACTATCTTCTTTCTAGGAACGTGGAGTCTAGTTATTTTGTTCTATCTTTGATTTGAACAAAAGCAAAGCCTCCTCAGTATTCATACCCTTGAGCAACTTGGGTTCAACTAACTTCAGACTGTCATATGCATATCCTTTCAGACTTTTATTTTCCGTTTAATTTAAACTCTCTGTATGTGGTCAGTTGGTCCAAGGTTACCTTCTGCAACGCCCCTGCTAAAAATCTAAAATAGGCATGATACAGGACCTTCCTCTTGTTCTTTCAGAGACCATTTGGTGATTAAATCTGCCAGCTGTCATCTCTCCAGTGTGTTTTTTGCCAACCACCGTCAGTGGCATTTGTTCTCCAAACTATATTTGAGAAGTGAAAGTTTCCCATAATGAAACAGTTCCCAGTTCTCTCTCTCTCACACTAATAGCAGCACCGAACTTTCCAGCCATATCCAAGTCTAGCCTAGAGAGTTTACGACAAGTTCCCAATATTTCTAGGGTCCCTTGCCAGCTCGAAGCTGAGTTCTGCAGAGTAGAAGAGCATTTAAATTTTTTTGCAGTCATAAATGTCAGTTGCAGAAACCAATCTTTTTTTCCTTAGCTACAGTTTTATTGTAGTTCTTCAGCCAGGCTATGAATTTCATCCAGCCTGAACTTTCCTAAGTGAACTCTTAATTCTAAATATTGATGCGAATCCATTTTCACATTCTACCTTCCCACTATTGTTTGGTTTAAACCGGAATGTGGTGACTTAGAAATAACCTTTCTCCTCTCCGCAGGGACAGCTCTGCTGATCCTGAGCTTGTTTTGTTTTATCTTGTGTAAATTCTGCCACGTGAGTAACATCAGCATAAAATAAATAGCTTAAGTGTGAGATAAAAGAATTTCATTGTCCTATTCAGAAGTTCAGCCAAATATTAAAGTTGCCGATCCACAAAGAGTGTAAATATATTATTTTCAATTTGGGGCCAAGCAAACACTAGTTTTATTATTCATTGTATGTACGTTAAGTGTCTGTTACAGGCTTAATTTATGACACAGGTGCAAGGTAGCCTGGAACAATGTGCTTTGCAAATAATGACTAGGAAAAAGCCATGCATTTCTGTTTGTTATTGTTCTTATTAATAAATAAACAAGCCCTCAGAACAGCGGAAAGCAGAACAAAGCGGCACACGATGATTCATTGCCCGGCTGGGAAACATTTAACAAGAAAACCCCATAAAACAACAACCAGAGCCAGAGACTAACTGCAAGGGAGTTGCACCACCCGGGAAGAGGATTGCGAGACCCTACTAACCATCAGGCTCAACAGCAATCTCTAGGCATCATCCTGAAGCTGGGATGGATACGAGGGCTCTCTGTGATACAGGATGAACCTCAGGGCTTAAGTTTTTAGGACTGAATTCTTCTCTTGTTAGCATCTCTAACAAAAATCAAATTGCAGGA
This sequence comes from Vanellus vanellus, assembly GCF_965231255.1. Classification (NCBI taxonomy): domain Eukaryota; kingdom Metazoa; phylum Chordata; class Aves; order Charadriiformes; family Charadriidae; genus Vanellus; species Vanellus vanellus. The sequence continues at coordinate 41,711,638 of NC_138906.1, forward strand.
AGGCAACGACAGAAAATCAGGACCTGCCGTAAGTTTCCTAGTGGTTTAGGCTACATCAGAATGCAACTATTCAGAAAGGCTTCTTCCCCCCAGGTCATAGTTTTTCTGGTCTTGGGACTTTGTTTTGTTTTTCCGCATAAGTTCTGCCATATAAATGTCAGCACCACAGTGTAAATGTAAGACAGAATGCTTTTATGGACATCCATAATAACTACTCTTCTATTATCACTTGAATTATGCTACTGCCTAGTAGTGGTTACCATAAGGAAAAATTATTTCTGGTGTTCAGCTTCGATTTCATTTCAGGAAAATCCTATTTAAAATCTATTTTTAGTATTTTTTCTTTATTATTTGTGTTTAGTATTTTCAAATATTTGTAAGGTATTTATTCCCCTTGAAGAGGCACCAAGTTCATGTATTAAATCTATATTCGAGTGCTTTTTTGAAATCTTCATAGAAATTATTTTCTCCTGTGAAAAGCCCAACTTGCGGTAGTAAGAATGCCTGCCACAAAACAGTGCAAGAATGAGAGATCTGACTATTGTCAAGCTTAATTCGCATCCCAGTTCGCTAGCTTACATGTTCCTAAAAGTGCTTTTGTGGGGTTTCTACCTTTTCTCCTAAATCCTGGATTATTCTGTTCCATACCTTCAGTGCATTTTTTCTCCTTCTCATTAGTTGTTGTTGCCCATAAGAAAAAAGTTGCCTAACTCTACATTCTCCAGTTCACTAAAGAGGGAACATCACTATCCATCAGCAGGCTATTTATGGTTTCCATATTAAAGCTAACATACCCTCTGCTTCAGATAATGAGAAAATTTACATCTTCAGTTTTCTACTTGTCATTCTTTAGGGTGCAAGGCTGAACTAATGTCGATAATGATGTGCCTTAAAAGTATCACGTGCAACTTTCAAAACCACCAGAATTAGATTTCCACTCAAACTAGTGGGCTAAAAGTTGTACACCAATAAAGGCAAATACAACAATTTATTTTATGAACTCATAAAATGTGAAGTTCTGACAAACTCAAATGCTACAGAAGTATGCTAAGTACAGCTCACTGGGAATTTTCAGGTGAAACAGATTTAACTGGAAAATTTGGAATTATCAAATCCAAATGCCTTCTAAAAATATCTAAGTTGTTGTTGATATTTAACAAAATATAGACAGTTCCCAGACAATTAACCTAACAGTCTTTGGGCTTTCCGGGTCTGCTTTTCCAGGGCAGACCCTGCTGGACAGAGTACTGCCTATTTTCACTTTTGTGATACCAAACTGTGGGGGCATTGGAAATCTGGGCCATGTTTATTAAGGAACTCTATACCTTAATTCCTAATCTCAAGGACTTTGAGAATTCAGCTTTAAAGTTTCAGAAACTATGTCATATGCACATTAGTAAATACTTTCATTTCAAATAACTAAACAAGAAAAGGTTTCAAAAAGCTTTCAAAAAAATCTGCTGTTTGCTTCAGATGCAGCTCAAACACCTACTCCCCAGGTTTCCCATAGAACACAAATTCCGGCTTTGGACCACTCTAGCTCAGGTATCTTGAGAATGTGTACTTTACTCATACTACCTCAATAAATGCATAGGTCCTTCTTTGTTATGCTTTTTCTATCCAAGCATTTTAAAAAATTATTTTGAGCTGTTCTTTTTCCATTAGTAACCACTACAGAATGACCAAAAAATACTTGCCATCCTTGCTTGATCTATTGTGAAAAGGCCATTTTCTTTCTGCAAGCGCTTTCAATTAGCTGGGTGTTTGAAGGTCAAGGAAGGATGCGTTCACTCTGCAAGCGAAGCCAGCCTGTGCACCACAGATACCACTTTCATCTTATCTTCTGGTCCAAGCAGGAGCATGCACTTTTCGTCTTTTACAGGAGTCATAACCAGCTCACTCTATAAGCAGCAACTTTTTAAGGAGACCTGAAAAGTTATATTAACCCATTGTCTATGGAGGGACATTTTTTATACGCCAAATAGAATACTTCACCCAGATGGCTGCCAACTAAGGCCTTATAATATGTAAGTAATCTCTCTCTCCTCTAGTAATCTCTCTTTCCTCTACACATACAGTCAACGCGCTGCCAGAATAGACTTTTTCACATGATTCTTAAAACTATTTTCAGATAGGTCTCTAACAGTTGGGTGTTATTAACAATTTCATATTTTCTTTCTTTCAGTAATTCCTTGCCTTTCACTTTTGAAGCAACGTGCTGTAGGGGCGGGAACACAAATTTCCAACCCTCAGGTCGTTTTCTGCTTGTCTACTTATACAATACTTTTGTCATCAGGTGCATTTCCCTCAGAAGCCTGAACTGTCACAGCAGAGAATCTGATCAGCTAAGGAAAGAATCAGATTCCACACTGGGCAGACCCATAACAACAACAATAATAAACCTCACCCCTCTCACCTTTGTCCCTGAACTCTCTCAGGAAGCATTAAGCGTCAAATGGAGGGAGCAGTCACTCAAATAGCTAATAAATGTCATTATAAGTGGAAACTAAAATTTCCTGAGGTACTCTCCACTTCAGATAAAATCACTGAGTTACAGTTTCCAGCAAGAGAGACAGGACTTCTAAGACTCCAGTGCTGTATCAAACATATAGCTGTGCTGTTAAGACAAGTTTCTTGCTGTTTCAACAGTTCCTTTCCATTCATTTTAAAATCAAGTGTTAAAAGCCTGAAAGCAAAACACTGCACATCTACCCAAAAGATAATTATTTTCAAATTTCCAGTTCAGCAAAAATTTCAAAACTAATTTGTTCTCGCTCAAAATGAGATAGCTCCCCCATCCCCCTGGATTTACATTATCAGTGAACTTAAAATACATTTATTTATTTTTGCCTTCTATGTACTTCTGCAGCTGATGATAACTAAAATATATTTAAACTACAAATAATTCAAGATTAGACTAAAATCTGCTTCTGGAAAGTCGAGCCAACCTAAGGAGAAAAAAAAAAAAAAGCAAAATCAAAACAGGCTGCTCAGCTGGAGCTAAAACCCTTTCCTACTTTCTTCTTATTCTTCTACCTATTTTCTGTCTACTCCATTTCACAAGTGAAGGAAACAACCAGTCCCCAAATTAAGTTTCCTTAAGGAAGGCTATTAAAAACTGGATCAACTTCCATCAAATTATCTCAACTCAGACTCGATGGCTCCTTTCCCCACACAGCAGGTTTTGTCATTGTGATCTGGATATGTCTGTGTCCAGGACGGAAAGGACTTTATACCCTGGTGGTCTTTGGCTACCATTTTAATTTGCTTCCTAGCCAAAAAGTTTCTAGTCAATTGTGATAATCCTGCAAAAGAAGAGCCACGGGAGTAGGCAGCAAGCACAGCAATGAGCCTCTGGGGAGGGAGACACTTCTACTCCCAAGAGGAGAGGAGCAAGAAAAAACAGGTGAGAAGCAATAAAGCAAAAATTCGTGAGGGAGCTTTGTATGTGTTAACAAATACGCGCAGCAGAGCTAGAGATTGCAGAGAATGGCAAGAAGCAGGCAGAAACTCCGAAACAGGAATGGCCACAACAAAATATTCCGCTGGGGAATATCGAGAGGTTTTGACAGTTTAAAAGTCTCCAGGATTTTTTGACAGCTAACAGCAGCACAGGACCTGACAGCACAGCACAAATGAACTGTGTATATGCACAGTCTGTGACAATCCATACCTCCAAAAGCTTCCTTTTTAATAGAGAGGATACATAAATTGCCAAAGAAGCAGCAGCACAGGCAGGAAAAGCAACTTGCAGGTGACAGACGCCCAGCAGACCAGCGATGAAACCAGGAACAGGCATGAGGTCTCCCGAGTCACGGGCCAGCTCCCCTCCACCAGCCCACACTGACTCTCCAACATTGCTAAGCACTTAACACGCCAGTTTGCCCTCACCCCACCTCAGTCCCAGTGTACATCCTGTGTTTTGTTGAGCAACTGGTTGTCCACCAACACCCACAGCCCTGTCCCTTGCTAGTTTGCACAAGCCGTTCAAATGCGCAAGAATTACATGAGGCATCTGAAAAGCGCACCAGCCCCCAGCACTGCCTTGCGGGTGACACTCAAGGTGGAGGCTGCGATCTTGTTATCTTACTCAATTACAGTAAGGAATGGATGCAACATCTCTCTCCTGCTCTTCGGACAATTTGCACATTTCCTGAAGGCAATTTCGAATGCTAGTAACACCCAATCCCTGCCACAGAGCAAGCAGCAAAGCATAATGAAAAAAAAAAAAAAAGCAAAAGCAGTCAAACAACAAAAGCATGTGCCTAGAAAGACAATAATGTTATGAGCGTCTCTATCAATATATAGATAATAGGAAAAAAGTTGGAAAAAAGTTAGAAAAAAGTTTTTTCTTTCACACAGTGAAAAGAAACCTTGAAATAAAACAAGGGTATTTAACAAGGTCCAATATATCTAGACATTGGGATTGGGTTCTTTGATACTACATAATTTGTAAGACGACAGCGTCCTCTTTCATGAAGTGTATGGTTTTGACAAAGTACGACAGGAAAAGCATATGCAGAAACTCACCCGAGGAGTAGCTGCAGTGCAAAAACTGGTGACATCACGTTTGCAGTGTATCCTCAAACTTTTTTCTTTCGTAAATGAAGACTGAGCTCACTAAAGTTATAAAGCCATCACTGAAGACTTTTTTTCAGTCTGACACAAACACCTTGCACTGTGTTACATTCAAGTAGCACCTAATGGCCTCTCTTTGACACTGCAGAAGAAAACTTGCACACTTTTCATAGTTCAGAAGAGAATTTATGCTTCCTGACACAAGTTTCCAGTCTCTGCTCCCATCTTGGCTGCTGTTAACCTCTTCACAGCCTCCAGTCTGCCGATCCTTAGAGGCTGTCATGCACTGCGTTACTGAAGTCATCTGCACTCCAAACTGTATCCATGTGATCTTTATTTACACAACTGAAAATTCATTTTCACAAGAACCCCTTGCTACTTTTGTACTAGAGGGATGATGCTGAGCTTCAAGGAATACGTACGCTTCTGTCATGTCCCTTGAGAGGCTTATAAACTTCAATGAAAAAACAAAAACAACCATGTCTTCTTTATGACCTTTCCTCCCTTTAGTACTCTCCCTGTTGCCACTCGCTTACTACAGTTTTATCATATTGTCATATTTCCTTTTATATATATCCTTATGAATTTTTCACACCCACATACCGTCCAATAGTTTTTGAATAGTAGATGCTACCAAGAGGAATATTTCTAGCTCACTCATGCGTCCCTAGGCAAATGACTTGTAATAGTGGTTTGTAATAACACTGTGTACTGAAGCATTTTCGAGTGGTTTTCAAAGGAAACTTGTCTATTTTACCCCCTTATTTCATCTCTGACTTTCACAGGAAATCCTGGATAAGATGATTCTCATTTAAATGCCTGCCACTTCTCTTAAGCTCTCTGAAGAACAAAGCAATTACTGCATATGCCTCTGGCAGTTTTGCTTACCTTTAAGCTGCTCCTGAAGATCTACTTCCAGTCATCAAGACAACCACTGCATAAAATCACTACGTGAAACATAAATGCACAGTAGATGGAGGGTCATGGCATAATGAGGAGCATCCAGAAAATATATCCAAGTTAGTTAGTGTCTGAATGAAAAAAGCCCTGAAACAGAGCTGTGATGTCCTCTTCCCCTTTTGCTGCCTTGTGTAATTATTCAGAGAAACTCAGATACCAAGAAATTAGAACTAGGTAAGAAACCTGAGCCTGCATACATAGTTTTGTGTATGGTGACACCTGAGAAATAGAAATCGGGTAGTTGAATCCTGTACCTACATGCAGTATACAATGAACAGGAAAAATTCTTGCAATAGGCTAAGGACGCAGCGGAAACAAGGTTTGTGTACAGATAACATCTTTGGTAGACTACTGAATTCAGTTTAAAACAATGTGATCTATACTTCATGTCTGGAGCCTCTCCAGCTCTCTGAGGTTGAAGCCTGTCTCCTGCTGACTATCCAAAATGTCGTCATGCTTCCAGAGAAGCAGGAGCAGGCTTGGATGCAGGCCACCGAGCAGTATGCATAGTTTGGTACCCATTGAAAGGATTGAGATCTTCATTTGTTCTGAAAGGTAAATACATTCTGCCTTTGTAACAAGCTGAACCCTGCTGTCGTGGGGCTGACTGCAGCAGGCTTACATGGAGGGTGGTATTAAGCAATCAGCAATACATACTGCTGAGCCACCTCAAACAGGCAGACTCAGAAGACCCCGGAACTCTGAAAAGCTGCCCAAAAGGCTTGTGCCCTATTCTGAGACAAGTCATTATGACCACACTCTTTTATAAGTGCGTCATGTGCCACGCGCAATGCTGCATTCAAAATAAAACTTAAGATACTAGGCATGCATTACGGTTTGAGAAACCCACGACCATTTATTGTCATTTAGACAATAAATCGAGGGGTCATTCTATCACCCGAGAGGTCGAGGGGTCATTCTATCACCCAATGACCCCTCCCCACCCGGGAAGGGGAATCAAGGAAAAAACAAGGAAACCCAGGGGCTGTTAAATCTGTTTAAATATAAACAGATTTAATAGAATAAGACTAGATAATTAACAATAATAGCACTAAAGAACCAATATTGACCCTGACAACAATATAAAATATACAAGGATTATACTCAGCCAATTCCATCAGTAGGAAGCTGTGCGCCCCCAGCAGTGGACAGCAAATGTCAGACACTGTGAGCACTATGGCTTCGGGAAGGAGGGAAGGCCTCAGGGTCCGGCACCGGGGCAATGAAGTTCTCTGGATTGCAGCCATTAAGAGAGAGAGCGAGCACTTCAGAGAAAACTTTTATATATTGAATGTGACGTTCATGGTATGAAATAATCCTGTTGGCCGGCTTGGACCAAGTGCCCAGGTCTCGCTCCTCCTCATCCCTACTCCTGGCAAGCTTGAAAACACTGAGACCTTGAAACTCACATACCATAACTGGCTATAAAGTAAACATTTTCACAAATTCAGACACTAGAGTGTTCTAAAAGTTTGGTTTTCCCTAGCATTACAAGAGAAATTAGTCCTGTGTTGCTAAACCAGGACAGCATTGAGGCAGATCAAAGCATCTGTTACTTTCTGAAATCCTTCCCAACTTGGTACTGCTCTCCCCTCAGCTGGCCCATCCTTAATACGAGTAACAATATAAAAATATTTTGAAGATCATTTCATTAAAATTTCAGGGTCACTTTTCCTTCTATGTCTTTGTATCAGGTCTGTTCTCTTTTTATAACCTTCTACGTTTCTCTTTACTCTGCCTTTTTTTCCCCTTTCACATCTTTTTCCTGGAAATCTATCCATCCATATGCACTTCTACCCTATATGCCAAATTATTCCTGTCATTGTGTTACACAAAGGCCTCTTACAAGAGAGAGACAAACCATGAGGGCATCCATAACCTCCTAGCACCCTTATTATCTCTATTATACTTATTATATACTTATTATACTTATGTACTCTTACTGCAAGGGCGTGATTTAACATGCATCCCCTGCCCCAAGACCCCGATGTGCAATGTCATGTACTACAACACACACGCAGTTGTAGGGGATCTCTGTCCTGAAGAAAAAGACAAGCAGACAAATGGAGAACAAGACAGGAAAAGCGAAACACGGGTCCCAGCCTGCACCACTTCTGTTTCCACTCAACGCTTTCTTCTTTTGCTAAGTCAAGTCTTGGATCATTTCACTCTTTTAATCATTTTGTGCAGCATCTAGGCGAGATTGTTTGATTCTTAAAGGACTGTTTGTGGATAACTTGTTTTTATACCTGCATGTCATCCCCAGCATTCAAAAGAAGCTTATGTTTCAGATGAGAAAAAAGACAACTATCACTGTAAGAAGACTCGAATACTATGGCATTTGCATGATAATCTACTTTACTGGACACAATTGTGGTTTGCAAACACCTCTTTCTTCATAACACACAACTACCTTTTCCTTAACCGCCTTTGTAGTACAAATATTTCTTTTTGAGCTGTGTTAGCATAATGAGCTGAGTTACAGTACTTGAGCACTTTATACTTGCTTAAAGCTTCTAATGATTGACTGTCAAAGTAGTTCGATAAGATTCTTCTGTGAACTTGCAGACTACGCATGGCAGATACTTAGAACTGAATAATTCACAGACAATAAAAGCAGAATTACTTGCATTAACATTTTACATGCTGCATTTAAGTCTAACCTAAGAAAGTTATCTTGAAAGGGATTAAATACTCCCAGTGGAATACCTTGTCTCTTGCTATGCTTGACAGAATGTACAGTACAGGGATTACTGGCTGTCTTAAAAGATATGTGTTTATTTACCTTCTGTATTTGGTATTTTAGTATTTCTAGTAATTTACTGTAGAATACATGCTGTAATAATTATAGCTCATCTTTCAATGAAAGTAGTCAGCAGATGAACTTGATGGGAAGCTTGCAAATAGGATAGATTGAAAAGCACATATTCCTGAAATCCATCGTAGTCTTATGGTGTTCAGGTGTTATTTTTAATTACGGCAGTATTGTCAAGTGGTGCCATATGGCAGTTGTATGCAATACATCACCCCACTACATTGTGACCTTCTGAAACAAAAAATCCTGCCAGTTTTGGCACTCCCTATAGAGATGGCCTGTCTTCTTCATCTGCGATCAGCACCGGGGCTGTCAAAGAGGCTGCACTAGAATTCTTCACTCCTATCTCCCTTCAAGTAACTTTTCTTTTCCAATGGGTGAGAAATAAAGCTAAAAGTCCTTCCCCTTCCTTATTATACCATGGACTTAGTTATTTGCTTGCTGACCAGGTCTTACCAAAAATCAATCCCAAGAGTAGGTTGGGTGGTTTTCTTTGGTGAAAGAAGCTAAACCCTTCAGCAAAAGTTCTTGGTGAGAGAAAAGACTGATCTTCTCCTGACACTTTTCACTTGCTATTACAGACAGGGAAAAAGTCAGCCTCACTCCACGATATTTCTGCTTTCTGTGCACCACGCTAAGCGACAAGCAAACGAGCAGGTTTTGTTCTGGCCCGGCCTCATCATTCAGACTAGCGGCAAACCCCACTTGCGCAGAAGTGCATTAAGCTCAGAATCGAGCCTAAGAAAGACAAAACCAACCTGAAATGGCTGATTGGGGGCTACTACCAACTGGTGGGCAGCTAATTACTAATCATGACCGGTTATCTGTCATTCACTCACAGGAGTCTCCCTAAACACCCGAAACAGAGTCAGTGTGAGAATCTAAGTGATGTGAACAGCTTGTTCAGCTCTGACTACTTTCACTTAACATTATAATAACCATGGTAACAAGAAATCTTGCATTTTAGGATTTTTTTAAAAAGTTTTTAAAAATGAGGTCTCAGTAGCCAAATGTTTAGGGCTATTCCCTACTACCTTTTCAAAAAATAACCCAAACAAACAAACAAACAAACAAAAACAAACAAAAAACCCCAGCCCACACATATTAGGGATATGTGAAAACCAAATATGAAGAAGAATTTAAAAGAATTAAGAAGTCAACCAGAAAGCAAGTCAAAAAAGTCTGCACAATGTCAATTCCACACAATGAGCTGTTGAATCAGTCTACTACCAAAGACTTGGTATCATTGCTCAAAAATATGCATCACAATCCAAAACTTTTAATTTGCAGGCAGGTCATTATACAAGGCATATAAATCATGCCTTTATTTAAATTTATTATATACTGTTAGAAATCATTTTATCCAAAATTGAATTTGATACATTTTCAGTTACCTGTATTTTAGCAGCATAAGCCATACTTCCTAACACCAGTGGCCACAGTAACACAACAGTAACATAAAAATACTATATAAAAAAAAAAAAAGACACTGAGAACAAACTGTCTTTAAGAAATTTAAGAAATGTGGTATCTCATTCAGTTGCCTCAAGACAAACCAGCTAAAAGGTATAAATCTAAATTACATGACTGCTCCTTCACTCACTCACAGAAAAATGTCAAATTGCAGATTTAGATTTTTTAAAAAGTGACAAAGACATGGTGTTATCAGAAAGGACATTGCAGGAGCCTAAAGCAGTTCCAGACAGACAAAACCCCACTGAAATAACTGAGGACTTGAATGACACCTTGCCACTTAGTTCTACCATGCCAAGAAACAAGACACACAAACCAGAAAACAGATACCACCCTTCCTGCACTATTTGTTGCTATTGTTCTAAGATCTACTAATACTCATTAATTAGGGAGATGCAGATCTTTGAAGGCTTGGATGTTGTCTTTGTCAGCTTTGCATATACATTAAACTTCCATGCATGGCCCCTCCTTTTGCCTCCATGACACTTCTCTATACCGCTGATGTTAGCATCAACTTCCTCGTCCCGTCCTCCTTCCCTCCAGTTCTTCTGTCAGAATGATCAGCAAAAACCTTTCCTTGGCATCCATAGTCCTTCACTGTTAAGCAGAATAGCTGTTGGATTTTTTAAGAGTCATAAGTTTAGTTCCTTTTCCACAAGAAATTTACTTTCACATTTTAAATGCTTTAATAAGCATGAGCAATAACCCGACAAACTTTTTTCCACTGAACAGAGCACACGTGGCGTGCCAAAACAGAGCAATGTTTCTTCAGCCTCATACCAATATGCTTTAATCCTCAGATGATAAAAGCAGCTCTGACCACTAATTATTTGGCCTTGAAGAAAACCCACAAGAATGTGAATGAGGTCCATGTATTATTCACGGTGCTCCGAGACAGACTTCTGGTGAACAGACCTTGATCTCATTTAACACAAGTCACAAGATAATGAACAGTTAGAAATCATCCAGCAGGTGATCTGTAAGTGTAAAGCCCTTAAAGTGGTAAGAAATTTCTATAGAAAGCTACTCTCCTATCAGCCATCTCTTTTTTTCCAGTATGTTTTCTTTAAAGAGGTGGAGATTAAGTTCCTCACAAATACTACATCCCTTTTTGAAATCCTACCATAAGTACTTTCTACAGATTATTTATTATATACGTATCAGCAGTTTCCTTCTTGCACTGAGACGTGATGTATGACTGTGCAAGAGGAGCTGCAACAGCATGTGCTTGGCTCTATGGTTTTGATTTATTACACTAAGTTGAGAGAAAACAAAGGTTACCTCAAAGTACTTTAGCACATATGTTCATAGAGTTATTTTTAGACTTGCATAGATTTCATCTAAGAAAACAGGTTGGCGTATGCTGTGCCCTGTGTGCACCATAGACTACAGACCTGAACATATCCGAAGAGTCTATAAACTGTATGACTTCATTTTAAAAGAGAGTTAAATAGAAGTGAAACAACAGGGAAAGGTTCATAATTACTGCTGTATTTCCAGACATCTGCCAACAACTGTTCAATATTCCAAGATGCCAAGATGGCATTGATGCTGTTATTGTTAATTAAATTTAAATTGATGTGTGCTATGTTTGGGAAAGATGATTTTTTTACTTTTAACATCAACTGTTTGTGCTTTTGAAATCACAGTATTCCAATTTAATTTTATTTTTTCTTTCATTATCTACTGGCAATATCTAGTAAACATTTATTTTTGTTCTACTACAGCATTTGGTTGTGGAAGGGAACAGAATCACAGAATTTTCAGAGTTGGAAGGGACCTCTAGAGATCACCTAGTCCAACTCCCCTGCTAAAGCAGGATTGCCCAGAGCACATTACTCAGGACTGCATCCAGGCGGGTCTTGAAAATCTCCAGATTAAATATCATTATAGATTAAATATCATTTCTACTAACAAATGTACTCAGAGGTTGAAAAAGCGGGAATATCATTGCAAAAAGGTTCAGTTAGATGCATCTGGTAAAAGGCTCCAGCACTTTTCCATTTTCAGTCATTGAACTGTTAAAAATTTGGGTCAGTGATGCCAAAATTTTCCAATGTTTGTTTTAGTTTCAAGTCAAAATTTATTTATTCACTTAGGATAATCTCATGAGACAGATTTTGTGGTTTTCCAGAACAAGGTTGGGAAGCCATGTTTCTATGGCTTTCTCAGATTGGAAGGCTTTGTATCATAATTAACTAAAATTTTTATTCTTCAAAACAGAGGCAATGCATGTAACAGCAAAACAGATTCGAACAAGCACAAGTAAGAGCATCTAAAAAAAAAAAACCTATAATTAACACATGATCAACAGAGGCTTGCCTAGCACTTGTGTTCTCATTAAGTTCACTTTACACTGGATTTGTTCTACCTCAGACTTTTAGAGTGTTTCACCTGCAATTGTTCCAATGAAGACACTAAAACCAGAAGGATTCTCTCTGCTGCTTGCTCAATGATTCAAGCTCAAAACCACAAAACAATATGCTGGGAGTAACAGAGACTGAGACATCTTACGGAGAGCAAAGGTTGCGCCATGATGCATGCTCATGAGAGCTCACAGACAACCTGAATTCTGCTCTTTTCCAATGTTGATTGGTTGATTTTTTAAACTTAACTCGCATATCATTATAATACACTGAACTGAAGATTTGTTTTAAAAGGCCATCATAAAAATGGCCTCTTTTTACCTATGACTGTATTTTTCAAGACAGTTGCCAGCTCTCCTGTTATGCCTGGACTTTTGCTTGGAAAAACTGGCTGTGACCCCTCTAGCTAAGGTACAGGGAGAAACTACGTTTTAAGCCCTAGTTTTGTAAATTCAGTTGCCTGAAAACACAGCCGTGCGGCTTGCCTTACCCTAGGATTAACAAAAAAACCCCGGTGCCCCTGTGTTACCAAAGATACGAGTCTGATGTTCAGCCCGTTAGCCTCGGAAAAGACAAAGCAACTTTTGCTGTGGGCTCCACAGGGAAGCGTACACGCTCTGGGCACTGTCCTTCTTGCAGGGGATCTCAACTTGCCTCCAAGCAAACCGGACCATCATCCATGAAACACTTCAAAATACTACTAATGATTCTAGGGCCGATCCTCAGCTCCACCGCCTGCTTTCAGGCTAAGCAACAAATTGGCTGGGGCACGGGAGGTGACTATACTGTTCTGTTTCTATCTCTTTTAACATCAGCTTGGGGATATCTATTTTGTGCCTTATAGCACAGCACAGACTTACCCACAGACGCTTTGATATTGCAAAACTTACTGAGGATAACATCTAGTCAGACTAAAGTTTTTAAGACTGATATATCTCAAGTGTAAGCAAATTAAGAATTTCTTGAATAAATCACTTCAACATTTAAGATGACAACTGTCATCTTCTGTGATTCCAAAATTTCACTTTTCTTCCATTTAACGAACTATATTTTTCTGAATGTGCTTCTTGCTCATGGTACTTCATGGTACTTCTAGAAAGCTTGCTCTATTCCAATTATTATTACACAATTACTATCATTTGCAAGAAGGGATGTTTTAAAGTATCCTTTAATAAATACTAGAAGCTTAGAAGTGTCATAGACATAGCAGTATCCACTTGCTAGGAAAACATCCCATTCTCTTATTTGTATTTCCAAGGGAAAAATGTGACTAGTGAAACTGGTTAGAGACCCATCACAAAGGCTCCTCTGGGATACATTTTATTGCAATACAGTGTGCTTCCTTTCAGCCCGTTACTATCCTCTCTGGGCTTCAGGCCGAAAATAAACTTGAAAGGAGTTCAAAGTCTGAATCTCATTTAGAAGTTTGTTGGATCTCCAAAAGACTAGCAGATGTGCCTGTCTCTTAACTTCTCCCATCCTCCTACCTCTGGTGAAGAATTTTATCAGGTTAGTAATTGCAATGAAATATCAATCATTACATAAATATGAAAGCATTTTACAAGGCTTTAAAAATCTGTACGTTCTGTGTCCCTCTGCCAAACAGTAACAGATGTTGAGCCAGCTTTCAAACAAATCAGCGACACCGATATCAATGTTTGTTTATACGTATCAGTTCCTGAACACAAATGATGTCAGACTGATCCGGTCACGATTTTTTTGACAAAATATATTGGCGCTGAGTTCTTTTTATTTTGGGGGCAGATGGGGGAAAAATGTTTTAAAAAAAAAAATTAATTCACCAAAACCACTGCCACAAAGTATCCATTTTAATGCACTAGGAGATATTTTTGACAGTCAACACAAAAATTCTAGACAAAATGAGAAGCTTCTTCATTCTCAAAACAATTTCATACTCAGAAATACCATTTGTATGTCTTGGTGCACTACGTTGACTCCCCTAGTAATATGTCCTCCCTCAGTTCTGCCAAATTACTTCCTTTTTTTTCTCACAACCAAATACCATTCCAACAATATACAAGTATTTGAATGGAAGTTCAGAACAACAAGAATAATAAAAGGAACTTCAGAAACTCAGAGTTCAAACCAAGGCTTTCCCTATACTAGAAAACTAAGCACATCGATCACAAATGCATTAAGGAAAGACGTTACAAACTAGTAATGTCAAACCCTTAAAGTAATTTAAAACACTTGCTTAAAATTGTTTTAGGTTACACATGTAAGTCAAATATTTGAACTAAACTCATAGGGCTTAGACATTACAATAAAAATTAGCTGCTGCGTATCAGCTACACCAAACCAAGTATCCATGCACCTCTTCTTCCCCACCTATATCCTGTCCTTTACCACAAAGAAAAAAACGGGCAAGTGGCTTCAGATGACCTTGCATTTACCAAAATATAGTTGTCCCATCTTTACATATTATTTTGTGGAACCACCAATACATATTTTGTTCCAGTATCACAGCCCTTAGATTTCACTTGAGTTTTGCTTACACTTAGACACTTTGTCAGATCATTTCATTTCCCCATGTATTAGCCATGAAAACCGGCCATCATATGTCAAAGGAGTTGTGAATTGCATGCTGCAGGGTTACTTTTATGCCCCATGACCTGCTCTATCCCGATCGAACAGTTTTCTACTTCTTTTCTCCAACATTGCAACTAAATACCATCTGTTCCTTAATTGTGAATCTGGTTGTCTCTCAAACCACAATGCAGTGAAAATCCTGACAATTACTTATTATCAATTTATATGTAACACACTACAAATGTTTCTGAAAATCTGAAAGTTTTCAGCTACCATTTGACAAATTGTTTTTCCGTGTGTTTGGTTACCCAAAGACAAAGTCAGGCTGCTCCTTTTTGAGACAGTAGCACTTAGTGACAATGTGTGATTACTTCACAGCACATCTAGAACCCTCAATGGGAGAGCATGGAAGAATTTGCCATACCTTAGTGTCCTCCTCAGCGCTCTGGCATTCTTCTATTGAGCTAACCAAGTTGCACCTGCAGCTGGGCCAATGCTGTTTCATCTACCTGGACTTGTGCAAAGCGTTTGACACTGTCCCACATGATATCCTGGTCTCTAAATTGGAGAGACGTGGATTCGACAAATGGACCACTCAGTGGATAAAGAACTGGCTGGATGGTCACACTCAAAGAGTTGCGGTCAACGGCTCAATGTCCAAGTGGAGACCAGTGACAAGTGGCGTTCCTCAGGGGTCAGTACTGGAGCCTGTACATCATCTTTGTCGGTGACATGGACAGTAGGGTCGAGTGCACCCTCAGCAAGTTTACTGATGATACCAAGCTGTTTGGCGAGGTAGACACGCTGGAGGGGAGGGATGCCATCCAGAGGGACTGGGACAGGCTGGAGAGGTGGGCCCAAGCCCAGTCCAACAAGGCCAAGTGCAAGGTCTTACATCTGGGTCGGGGCAATCCCAAGCACAAATACAGGCTCGGCGGGGAATGGCTGGAGAGCAGCTCTGAGGAGGACCTGGGGGTGTTGATTGACGAAAAGCTCAACATGAGCCAGCAGGGTGGGATTGCAGCCCAGAAGGCCACTGTATTCTGGGCTGCATCAAAAGAAGTGTGGCCAGCAGGTCAAAGGAGGTGATTCTGCCCCTCTACTCCACTCTCATGAGACCCTACCTGGAGTACTGCATCCAGCTCTGGAGTCCCCAACATAAGAAGGACGTGGACCTGCTGGAGTGTGTCCAGAGGAGAGCCACGAGGATGATCCGAGAGCTGGAGCACCTCTCCTATGAGGAGAGGCTGAAAGAGTTGGGGCTGTTCAGCCTGGAGAAGAGAAGGCTCCGGGGAGATCTTATTGTGGCCTTCCAGTACCTAAAGGGGGCCTACAGGAGAGCTAGGGAAGGACTTTTTACTAGGGCATGTAGCGAAAGGACAAGGGGGAATGGCTTTAAACTAGAAGAGGGCAGGTTCAGATTGAACATTAGAAAGAAGTTTTTCACTTTGAGGGTGGTGAGGCACTGGAACAGGTTGCCCAGAGAGGTTGTTGAGGCCCCATCCCTGGAGGTGTTCAAGGCCAAGCTGGACGTGGCCTTGGGCAACCTGGTCTAGTGGGAGGTGTCCCTGCCTATGGCAGGGGGGCTGGAACTCAATGATCTTCAAGGTCCTTTCCAACCTAAACCATTCTATGATTCTATGTGGTGCTTCGGGACATGGTTTAGTGGTGGTTTTGGCAGTGTTCAGTTGACAGTGGGACTCGATGATCTTCAGGGTCCCTTCCAACCTAAACAATTCTATGATTCTATGATTCTAATTGCTAGTGTCTGCTATTTCACCTCACCTAAAACAGTCCTACCTTCGGCAATGAAGGATTATCTTTCACCAAAGAGGCAATGCTACGGAAAACAATTAACAGAGCTAGCATGGTGGTTGGGCCACGATTTGATGTATGGACTGGTAGAGGCAAATAGAGAGAATTAAATGTGCTACCACAGATGACATTTCAGGCAAGAGTGAACAGTTTGACATGGCAAGTGGGAAACCTTGTGAGAAAGGAATTTTCATTTGATGTTAACACAGATAAGGAGAAGGAAGATGAACGAGACAGACTGTTTAAAAACACCAAGGTCTAGCAGTAGAGATAAGGTTTGCCCCTCGTAAGCATTATACCCTCCTGCCAGCCGTCATCGCCTCCATTTGCAACAGCACGAGATTGCACAGCCTTTTCATTGCATAGCCTTGCATTAACGCCTCTCGTTTTATTTCAATCAACTGTACTCAATTAAAGTGTACTCACCTCAGAAATTAGAGTTTCTGGATAGAAAATCATTACTGAAAATAATGGATGATAAAGGGAATTACAACTGGATGTTGCAAAGCAAAAATAAGGATTGCTGTATCAGAAAGTCTCTGAGTAACTGAGTTGTTCTGAAGAGCTCTGGAAATCAGAAATAGAGCCGTCCAAGCAGATGCTTATCCTCCACGCCAGGAAAGCTATGCTTAAACGGAAATCATTCTTTAATGTATCTCAGGGATGAAACATGATATAGCTAGAGCTAGAGACTGAACCATGAACTTATTTTACCCCTGAAAGACCTCACTGCCTGTGGAATGACACTAAAGGATTACAGCAACCCTTGCCGCTGCAGATTTTTCGTTTTCACGCATTTCGATTGACAGTCCCAGTAGAATAACCTCTGGCAAGAAAGATAGAGTCAAAGAAGAGAGATTCCGTTCAACTAGCATCTTTTGAAAGAATAAAGGCTAAAAATAAACTTTCGTGGTAAATGCAGGCCAAAAAATAAGTCATACAGAATACTTAAATACAGGCATGATTTATTTATACGATAGCACGAAATTGTCCAACAGCAGCTTGTGAAGCCCAAAAAGGAGAAAGCAAAAAGGGTCTCAAAAGCAGCTCTCATGTACGTGCAAAAAAAGACAGAAGCGCAAGTCTGTCAAGTAAATAAGTCTTCATGGAAAATAGATTACATCCTATATTCTATATCATAGTAAACAAATTAATTTTTTAAACAGGTATATATAATCAAACTTGATGAATCTTCCACTGCAATTGTACACAAGCTCCATGGCAACTGAGACAGACATACATTAGCGAAACTTCTTCAAAATGCGCCTTCTGTTAGAGTAATAGGAATTGCAAATAAACCAAATGTGAACTAACGTAGCTTTGTTTTGCATGGGTGTGTGCCGGAACTGTGAGCTCCAATTGAAAGTGTCTCTCCTTGGGGCACTTCTAAAGCATTCTCTGCAGCACGGCACCTCTAGTGTCCAGTAACACATACACGAAAACACCTACCATGGTGCTCTTTTTCAGTGCTGCTTGTTTTCACAGAAAAGGTAGAAACTTAACTCTCCTGGATAACTTTACCTCTCTACAGTGTTGCTGAAATTGGCCACATTTGCAAAAGCCATTAGGGAAGAAGAGAAAACAAGTCCACATAAAATAGGTGTATATGTATATCTGAAACCTGAGGAGTCAAATAAATGGCAGAGTAAATCAAACGTGGCAGGTGTATAGGACTTTAGAGAAGAAGAGAATTACATGAATGAGCATTAGCTGATTCCAAAAAAAAACCCTAGTAATAATTAGAATGGCAAGAGACAAAAATAGCAATGCAGGAGGGAGAAGAACAAACTGCTGCTGCGTGCTAGGTCAGCACAGACATCCCATCAGGCAGCAGCAACCATGTTGGGGTTTACTGATAAAATAGATAAGACCCCACATAAAAATTAGTGGTATCGGGAAGGCAATCTACTTTGTTGCAGGAGGAGGATAGAAATCCGGGAATAAAAGGAAATAAATTGGAAGACTGTCAGGGCAGGAAAGCCAATAAAAGTTGCAGCCACTCACTCACAGGGAGACTATAGCAAAGGAGGACTTAGAATAAACAGCAAGACTCACAAATTAAAAGTCTGGAGCAGACTGGGACAACAGCTTGTACCAGCAGGAGCAGGGATGCTGACTATAGTAGGTGGAATGAGACAGGCCAGACAAAGCAAAGTTGGATGATATAACCACAGATAGAAGAAAAAATTTCATCATAAACCCGTCCTCATCACCAAAAGCCAGAGAAAAATTTGACAAGTGTTATTACAAATCCAAGATAAATCCTAAGAGGCAGATACCATTGTAAAAAATACAGACTGAGCGTATCTTTGGTCCACATAACACCGTGACACCTTTAATGGTAACACAGCATATAGTTTAATGAAAGGGGCTCCTGAGTGCTGTAAGCTTGTTTACACATATGGACACACACTTCATCCAAGGCTGTAATTGGCAGGGGTGCGCGTGTGTGCGTGTTAATACTTTCTCATGCCAGAAAAAAGAGAAAGCATATGCAGTTGTGCCCAAATCCCATAATGACTCAGATTCATACCATAAAGTTTCTACAACCGAAGTATTTTACCTATTACAGATCAAAGCATTTTACCTATTACCTATTTACTTTCTGCATTACACTTACTTTGCTAAGGGACTGATTTTTGATGCAGATACATCTGATGCCTTGAAAAATCCAGCTCACAATTCAGACTTCAAGCCCTGACAGAACGTAAATGCAGTGGTAGCACAGACTGCGTTGACGTGAATGAGAACTGCAAGAATTAGCAAAGTCATCCTCTCGATGTATTTTCAGATAGTGTGAAAACATGAAGAGGTGTCTCTATGTCTCCAGTGGTCACTGCTGGCTCAAAAGAAAGCAAGATATTAACACACATGGCACTGCTATCGTAAGATACCCGTATCTGGCACCCGGACAGATGGCTGCAGTTTGTCAGACAGGAGGAGACAGGTTATGCTCCGCTGTACGACAGGCATCTCAGAGCATCCCAATAGGCATTCGTGCAGTTACACTATTTAAGACCAGCATTAGCAAGGGTGCAGATAGAAGTGCCCGAGCTCTCCTCTTCTGGGGGTGAGATAGAAACCCAAAAGCAGACTTCCACCAATCTCCGCTCTCCGAAGCATCAAAAGCTGCTGAGACATCTCACGCAACCCACATCGTCAAGCAACTTTAATCTACATCAAGCGCAGGAAAGCGCACAGCGCTGCCCGCAGTTGATGTGCAAGCCCAGGCTTGGGCGCTGAATCTCAGGTGGAAAACACCGAGGGCACCTTTCTTATTCCTGTGCTTAATTTCTCCCAGCCCCTTACTTGCTCTCACAGCTCTCACACTCCCCTATTTTCTTTATTCTGATTTACCAGCATTTCTTTCTTCTGCCTCCGCTGATTCCGAGTCACCTATGCAAACTGAAAGGAAGACTCGGTGTGTTGGCCAGTCCTGAGAAATACGAGGAGCACAGGCGTACAGCTGGAAAGGGAGACACCGCAGAGACGAGGGCTAGAGCTGGAGGAGGCGGATAGGGAGCTGGCTAGAGCAGCCAGGTCTGCATTTCAGAGTGCAGGCAGCCTCCCCTTGGCATACATACCTCTGCACAGTAAGAAGGAAAATAATGAAAATTTTAATTATGTTCTTTCCTTGAGAGGGGAAACTGCCACCTAGAAGTTTTTGAGTTTCCCCTTTGCCCTACTTATTCGCAGCTAAAAGTGTCCGGTACCTACATAAGGGCAGCTGTTCTAAACAGCTGCCTATATTCTCATTGTAATCTCTACGTTTAAACTATGAAACTACCTTTATCATAAAAATTCCTCGGAGGTTAGGACACCTGTATATTTTCCACCTAAAATTGAACATTTCCTGAAGACAAAATTCACTTCAGTATTTTAAACATGTAAAAATACTAAATACCTTCTTAGCTGTGAAAAAAAGGCTGAAATGCCTTTCTATGCCTGTGAATTAACATCACCCCCCAAAAAATTCAACTGAAGAAAAAAATGCACATTCTTTTTCCTATACCAGGAAACTGGCTGCTAGAGTGCAATCCCTTCCTCATTATGATGGTTTTTATTGCTTCTTTTTCCCCCCAAATAGTTTGGCAGGTTTTTTACCCTCCCTTTTATAGGGATCCAAGCATGAGCAGAGGTGGGTGTTTTTTTAAAAGGATGGTGGGATGCACCTTATTATGAAAAAAAAGTTTCGTGTTAGAAGTGATTCTTCTTAATACTGCCACAAATACATAAGAGCAAGCCTACAGCAAAACTAGTTTTCTCAGCTGCATTCATTTTGAAGCCATCAACTTTTATTTCACAGCGGAAGTATCTGTAGCATGCTCAACAGAAGTTGAGAAGGATGCTGTAAACTTGAACAAATTCCCACCTCATAACCTATTCTGTTCTCACCGCCACTTCACCTTCTCCTGTAGCTTTTCTAAGAGGGTTACTCGCACTGGCAACAATTCTGTTTACCTTGGGTGCACGGGAAGTTTTCTAATTCAAACCTGAAATGTTTCTAATAGGGTTACTTGAATTTGGCATAATACTGGGATTACATGCTACTAGAATACATCTGTTCTGGTGCGTGTAATTGTGTCTCTGTGTGTTATTTCTTTCTCCTTCTGGAAATGACTGCTTAATGCTTTTTTATGTTATATCATTAGTTAAACACGTCTAGAGACAAAACATCTAGGACAGCCTTTCTGCTGGTATTTTTGGAGGTTGCTTTATATAGGAAAACAGATGCTGCTGAGAAGTAACAAATTGGTGCTGCTCTGCTAAATTCAATACCCATTTACATGGTAGCTGTGGTCTTCTTTTAAAACTGATTACTTTTGTAATTACAGTAATGAGAAGATCCTAAGTGCATTTGTCCAGCTGGGACAACAGTATACAGGCGTATTGACTTTCCACTGCCGCACTTTTCCCCAATCAATATATTATGAACAAACAAAACTATATGCTTATTATCACTTGATGATTTTCCCCCACTCCTGAGTCCTGTTTCATTGTAAATGGACTCAGCAGGATGGTCTAATTGTCTGTTGTATGTGCCTGCACTGACTTTTTATGAAGCTCTTATAAATGTATGGGTGGTGTGATGGCATATTTGATTGAAATGGAACGTGGGTTTACATAAAGAAGGTCAACGTCCTCAGTGTCCTCAATGGATCAGTACATCATGTACTTCTGTTCATTTGACATTCTCGTGACAGCTATATTTTCAAAGATCATCACAGAATAATTAAAATGGAAAGCACAGGATAAATTGATGATGAGGAACAGAGTACAGGTTTTCAGCCCTGAATTCAATTTTAGATGACCACTTCATTCTAGAGCCTGCTCTGCAATGCAGCTTGTTAGCGTCATATGGGAACAGCAACTTAATTTTCTGTTATTATTTGGAAACTTATCCCATAATATAAACTAGCACAACATGTTCATTAAGCTCTAAACATGCCCTTGTAAGTGGAAAGACTGTAAAGTTGTACTCATCTGCAGCACTGAAATGTTTTGTGATGTACAGCAGGTTGTGGGTTTCCTCACTTTTTAAATCTTATTTTTGCCTAATACACCATCACAGACTCTGTAACATTAAAAAAATAAAAGAACCACAGGGAGAATTGGAAGAATATACTATGTAAAAGTCCATTTAGAAAAGTATTTCAGCTTTCATTATCAAAGACAACTAAAGTTATCAAAATGTTTCTCCCAAGTTCAATTCTTCCCTTCTGAGCAGTTATTTACACGAGCAGCCACTTAAATATCTACGTTTCTAAGCTCACTTTCTGGGAGCTACAGAAGATATGATGCATCCTTTGATTTTTTCTACAGAAGCTGATATTCTGCCAGAGCGCCCAAGGCAGCAAATCCACAAACAGAATTTTTCAACCACCTTTATATGACCTGAGAAACACCACAAAATGTTGTAACACATTTACACACACAAATTACGATACCAACTACTTTCTTCTCTTTGTTTTCACTACCCTCTTTCTACCAGGCAACAGTAAAAAAAACCCTCTCCACTCACTAATCCTTGATTAAAAAAAGAAAGGCTGTGGAACATTTATGAAATGAGAATTACTTATGTGAGTACTTTTCTGTATAGGAAAGAGTTCTTTTGTAAGAAAGTGATTTTTGTTCTACCCCGCAGCAGATACTCAACATTTTTAATGTGTGATAAATTCCCAAAAGAACAAAGTTGCAGGTTAACCCCACAGTTAACTGGAAATTAAGTTGTTTTGTTTGTTTTAAGCAAGAGAGAAGATAAAGATATTCCAAGATGATGCCAAAGGAGACGTTTCCAATGCTTTTGCTTCATTGAAGACAGTCCACAGCAGGGAATAAGAGTTCAGCTTTGATTCACATTCACTAAGTACGTATCTATGACAGGCGGTAACTTTCCTGGCCTTTAGCACTCTGCTGGTGCTGTTTGCCATAGCAGGTAACCTCTCCTCCACCTGCTGATGACATTACACCACTAATACTAGAGTCAGCAAAGAAGCTCTTACTCTGGTCCTTCAGATCTGCAGGGTGGGATGGGGGCTGCCAAATAGGACAGGAAGGGAGGAAAAACTATGAAAGCAGAGGATCCACACCCCAAATAAAAAAAAAAAAAAAAAAGGCCTGGCAACCACAAACCAAGGAGCCCATGGCCCATTAAGCCCTCAGGAGCTGCACTAAGAAGCCACACACATGCACACACACAAATGCACACACAAGGGAATTCTGCCATTTGGTGTGTATCCAAGAGCCAGATTTCTCAGCAACACACGTGCAACCAGACAGAGTTATGGCAGGGCAAAGGGTTTATTTTATTCAGAATTCAGCCTGGAAAAGAACAGCTCTCCTCCTACAGAAGGAGTTGATCTTTTATGTGTTCATTCAGTTGTAAGAAAACATTAATAAGCGGTGCTGGTGTTTGATCTACTACTATTATCTTCAAACAATGTAAAAAAGTGAGGCTTCCAAGTAATTTTCCACTTAGTAAAGAAAAATGTTAATTCAAGAACAGGAGAGATTACAAATAAAGATTTTTCCAAAATATCGTCTACAGGTTGTATGGTTATTTAAGCATCTTGTGAGTTACTTTGACTGTTAAAATACACTGTCATCTGAGATGATCGATATTTAAATTACCCCTCGAAAGGCCCAACCCAGGGAGGCTCAGAGAAATGCTTGGCTTCTGGATTTCTCTCTCAGCTAGGATACATGAAGTAAAGCAGCTCTTGAAATTAGGCTAAACTGTATCCTCCAGTCAGAAGAACTGGGATATCGTGGTCCTTGCCTGACAGCTAAACGCACAAGGGTCAAGGTAAGTCAGCATTTATAACTAAAGCTTTTTTGTAGTCATAGTCATGCTGTTGTTTTCCAACATAGTCTGTATGCTTGTTAAAACGACTTCATTACATCGCAGCTGGCAATGAAAATGCTGTAAGCCCTGCTCTATGCTGAAACGCGCATTCACCTTTCAGCACAATCAACCATTTTAAGCATCCTCACGGCTTTGGGAAGTTTATACCTGACCTGAGGTTTGTGTTTCTATTGCTTCTTCACACAACTCCAAATGAATACTAACAACAGATAGTCCATACTTGAACTATGCTGACATTTCATATAACTGTTTTTAAAAGCAAACAAGCAAAAATGAAAATGTAAACCAGTGGGGTGGTAAAATCAGTTATTTTCTTATTTTTTGATCAACAGATCAATTTAGAGAGTCAATCTGACATAGCTTAAATCAAATTCTTAGTCAAGGAAATAGTCAACATAAGGAATTGGCCTCACATTTTATAAATTAATTTAATTTTATATTTTTTTTACATGAACAGGTCACTACATAGAGAAATAGGAAACCAGGTGAAGATGAGAGAATAGTGGTCAGCCACTAAAAAGCAAATTTGGAAGTGAGATTAAACAAAGAAAGGGGCATTTATTATCTGAACAGAAACCCAGATGGCAGTGTCATCTATGAAAAGACATGCACTTTAAGGATGTTGATGAGTTGAAATAATATTTGAAAAAGACACCCATTCAGAATGGATCAAACAGATTGCTGCAGAGGTGTGGGAGGTACGCTCAGGCATAACAATATTTGCAATAAAACTGAAGGTGAAAACAGAATTAAGCAAGGATTTGAGTTAAAGGAGCAACATAGATCCAGTGAAATGAATACACAACATAACTATCATGAGATTTTTCCAGCACTATTGGGGGATTTCAGCTTTTATAAACCTTTTGTAGCTCAGTTAGGGTGAAGATTATCTCAAACCAACAAAGTGATCCAGAGCAGCTTTGAACAAGTAGATAAAAAAATGCTGTACAGTCTCCAAAAGTCTCAATAGGCCTTAGTGTTCAGGCAGTTACCTAAAACACTTGGTTAGCTGCTGTTTTGGTGGCACAAATACTGCCACAGGTGGATAACAAAAGGTTCACAAATCTAAAACTGAAGTCCTACTGTCAAGGCTGTGCACCGTTGTTCAGTGGCATCCTGTACAGCAGTAATTCCAACAACTGAGGGAAGCTTTCATTTTATTACCTTTGGACCTTGGTGTCCCAATGCATCTGCAGACCTGAACTACAGTGATATGAGGAAATCGATTTACATCTGGTTTTCTTTCCAGGATATCATGTCAGCATCCCACTTTCTAAGATGTAATTTCAATGGTAGAATAAGCCTAGCTGACAGAAGGTCTTTCCCGCATGCAGAAACTTCTATTTGTTTAAAAGGAAGATGTTCCATGAAAACATTATTTTTGATGTATCTTTCAGAGGAAGCTAAAGAAGGCTTCCCTTGTTTTTCTGACTGCTTCACCAGCTTTGCAATGCATCTGGTAAAGAACTACGCGGACAAGGCCTGCTAGACTCCCATGTTTCCTGAAAGCCTCCATACTGAGTAGCACGGGTCACTTTTTTTGGACAACTGAACCTCAGAACAATTCAGAGACACACCAGAAATAGGAAAAAAAAAAAAAAAAAACAAAAACACAGAATAACAATGACAAAAAAATTTTACACTCTTTTTCAGTTAGAAATTTGACATTCCCAAAACGTTGTTCAATTTCACTTCCAACAAGGGTTAAGGGCTTGTGTTTGCACTGAGTGGTGATAAAAGACATTGTGAAAATATTCATGCTATTTAAGACTAACAAAAAAAAATTTCACGTTATTATTACTCGCTATAAAGTGGGGTTTGACAATCAGTGGAGCCAGCCTAACAGCTTGCTGCCTTGAAGAACAGCGTACCCTTGAGATATTTAAAGTGTGGCAAGTGATCATCATTACGATCCGCCTGACAAAGACATAAGCGTTAAACAGAATGACAGAAGCAACAGCTGGGAACAATAGCTTCAGTAAAGACATTTGCATACGACATCTCTAACAGCAGATCAGTTCTGGTCAAGTAACACCAAGACTTTTCCACATCATCGTCCTGTTATGGCCATTACAAACTTTACTAAAAGTTTCCCCAATTATTCATTATGAGTTGAACATAACTGATGTTCATACACATGTATGTCACACCCCCTCAAAATAAAAAACAAAAAAAGGGCATCTGGTTCTTCTGTGATCCTATACCTTCCTGACAGATATTTGTCAGGCTTATTCTTCAAAACTTCTATGTTGATAATCCATTTCTTTCCAGACAATTCATTCAGATTTTGCCATACTTAAAGTTAGAAAGATTTTCCTGATGCTTAATACTCTTTTGCTGCGTCCTAAGCTCATTAGTTCTTGTCCTTTAAACATGAAGATAAACTGCTCTCTCTCTTTATAGGCATTCTTAACACATTTCAAGACTCATGCCTCTTCTTGGGTCTCATTTTCAGTTCATTAAAGCAATTTCATGTCTCTTTACTGGTGGTCTTTCTATGTTGTGATATTTTTTCCTGCTTTCCTATGAGTTCTGGTCTTCTTGGCACAGTTGGTTCTCTCCTTAACCAAAACTTGCCACAGCATTCCAACTACTTTTTTACTGATGTTTAGAATTATTTCACTTTTTTCCAACTTTTTCATTTCATTTACCTCTGGCCTTCTGATAACTGTGTTACAGTTAGCTCCTGTTCAGCTTCTGATCCACACCACCTCCCAGATATTCTTTACTGAACTGCTACACGCACAGCTGTTCCTGTGGTTACACAGGAGGGTAAAATTGATAGAGTAGCCTCAATTTTATCATCTTAGTAACTGATGAAGGCATTGAATTGTATTTCAGGCAGGAAAGGTCCTTGAAGCATCCTACTTTGTTTACTCATCAATTCTGTCCTTATACTGCTGAAATTCATAATTTTTTTTTTTACTAGTTACATTTCAATGTATTGATTAATAGTTTTAATTAATAGGTTTTTTTAGGTTTTTTTAATAGTTTTTTTAATTAATAGTTTTTTAATTAATAGTTTGCTTATGGGAATATTGTGCAAATCAACAACAAAGCTTTACTAAATATACCCAACACCTGTTTCTTTTTCCTATCCAAAAGGCCTCTTACCTTGTCACTGAAAGAAATGAGAGCAATTTGACATGACTGTTCTCAACAAATACACATTGAATTAGAAGCTTCCTAAACATGTCATGCTGGTTAATGAGACGACTGTGAAAAAACGTCATCAAGATAATACCTGTAGCTTTTATCCAAAAGGAAATTAAAGACATTTTGTTAGCATTATAGAGGTAGCACCTTGCTACACATTGCATTTTAAATAGATTTTAAAATGGTACCAGACTTCCACATTAAAAAAAAAAAAAAAAGTCTGCAGGAAGAGGTTAGTAGAACTAAGCTCTTCTGTTCTTAAGTATTTTTACAGAGTTTTAAGCAGTAGCCATGAACAACAGTGATCTCACAAAAAAAGTTCAAATTTTAGGGCATGCAACTCTGCTGAGGCAAGAAAAAAAAAATATATTCTTCTCAAACAGCAAAAAGCTATTTAAAATATGAACACTACCACTCATTACAGTTGACATGAGCTTATACTTTCTGATAAGCGTCACCTCTGGTGCTCCAAAGTCATTAAACTTATCAAAATTTTAAACCAACAATGGGTTCCATTGATATCAGTGGTCTGATGGGATTACCATGTATGAGGATTATTTTGGATTTGTTACTTGGTTTTATAACGGGTTCGATTGTCCTTTGGATTACTTAGCATTGATTTTTATATCAACTATTTCAGAACGTTTCACTGAAGCCATTGCTGATTCATTTTAATATGAAAGAGGGAGAGAACAATCATAGTTTTTCCTGAGATAGTCAGTTCCTCGCCTGATTTTCACAAAGATAAAAAGAAACAGTGGGGGGTTTTGAGCTAAACAGAGCGTGTGCTTGCCTTAAGCACACGTGTATCAATCAATAAACAATTCAAGATTATTTTTAATGCAATGCAAATATTTAAGTTTTCAAGGAAACCTAACAGGGCCTGGATCTCCATTTCTAGAATCAGAGAGATGTTTTTCCATCATACCAGCAAAAATCCAGCTAACAAGTCCCTCTTGATTCAAAGATCAGCAGATAAACCTTTTTTTTCCATCAGTACAGAGGATAAAAGGGGGGGGAGGTGGGGATCTAAATAAAATTTAAGCGCTTCCTCGAGTGCAAAACAGTCCTGACGATCCCTCTGGAAGCATATCCCGAGCATTGAAGAGGAGCCTGCTATCGGAGACAACGAGCAGAGGCTGGGCTGGATGTGCATAAGCACCTTTAGCTCCAGATGCGACTGCGAAGGTAAATGCACTTTTCTGTGCAGGAACACTCAGCTGGCTGACAGTACAGGTGACAATTAAAAAGAAGAACAGCCTTGATTGCAAGGCTCATGCTGTTGAGATAAGAAAATTGGCTCTTACTCCATCTTTCAGCTTATACACCAGTAGTGGAATGGCTTTCAAGGCTGTTTTATTCCGTTCCCTACTGTTCCCTCTGCGAGCTTTACTGCTTCCAACAAACACACACGGCATTTTGCCTGCTCTCTGCAACAGCTTTTCCCTTTGTTTTTAAATCACCACATACTTCCTCAAATATTTTTTTCCAGGTCTGGAAATCAGTTTGCTTGAATAAAGCGTTCATCTGCATGGGTGGTGGGGGAGAAGGGGAAATACTCCTGTCTTTGCAACTAAATCTAAGGGAAGGTTGCCCTCCCCTCCACCTCTCCTCTCTCATTCAATAGAGGAAGATAAGCATCCCCAGAGAACAACTGGGAGCACCTCTGTCTCTGCAGGGATTGTGTAGGTGTGTAAATTAAGAGCCAAGGCTCACTTAGTTATATGCATCAAATCTCACAGTATAAACCACTCTCTCTCCTCTTCAGAGACAAAAGAGGTTTTGTAGCTGTATGAACAATAAGTTGATTTACAGCCATTTCAGGAGAAGGCTCAGAGTCTGTTTCACTTATGTGCTGTGCTCATGACTTTGTCTGGCTCTGCCTTACCGGCACTGAAAAGCAGAATTGTGTAAAAGCTGTGTAATCTGTTTAGACAGCCCTGTGTTATTAAACTGGGCTACGTATTCCTCCGCAATATCATATTGTAAATCCAGCTGCTCAAGCATCGAGAGCAATTCACCTAAATTCACCGGACTTGTTTAGGAAACACACTCACAGGATGTTTTAGGGTTGAGGGAGAGCGATCTGCCTTCAGACTATAATACCTAGGGTACATCCAGACCATCTTTTCAAGCTTCTCTGTGTCGACGTGAGGTATTTTGCAGCACCCCACCCCTCAAAATCCTTGCTGTTTCTAGCCCAAATTCTCTCCCATCCCATTACATAGACTTTCAGTAAAGGTCAAAAAAATTTTAAGAATTCCAGCAGAAAGAGAGTGGTCCTGAGCAGTGGGTCACACTGCCCACAAAGTGGGGACCAAATCCTTCCACTTGGAAGGAGCATAAGTGAAGGGGGATCTACATTGGATGCTGCTATATTGCAGAATGCCATGCCTACAGCAACAGCACCTTTTTTAGGGTTTTGAAGAAAATTACCAGTGATATAAAATTTCAGTTTACACATGGGGTCAAAGTACTTTTTCTGCTTTCATCTTTCTCTTTCTGTCTTCTCTCTTTGTCAGGGGAAAGGATAAATCCTCCCTTTATTCCATGAATATGCATCAAACAGATAAGTTTTCTTTACCAGATACTATTGCAGGAGATAATAATAATTGAAAAAAAAAAAAAAAAAAACCACAGTATTCTCAATCTGCTAATAGCGTACAGTAATTCGTTTTGAACTACAGGCACAGTAAGAAAGCCTGGAGGCTTGCAATAAATTTATGTAAACACAGAAATGTAGATTTCTGTTTTATTAAAGGAGAACACCAAGGGAAATCCCATCCTGAGAAGGGCTAGTGAAAACAGGAATGAGTGAGAATGAGCAGAAAGCAAGAGCCAGTAAGAAAGGGAGACAATGTGAAAGGACAGA
Organism: Vanellus vanellus; assembly: GCF_965231255.1. Lineage (NCBI taxonomy): Eukaryota > Metazoa > Chordata > Aves > Charadriiformes > Charadriidae > Vanellus > Vanellus vanellus. The sequence continues at coordinate 41,741,589 of NC_138906.1, forward strand.
GCCAAATGCTTTAAACTCCACTCTTTCACTGAAATCAGGTATGAACTCGCTGATGGTAATCCCATTCACAAGTAACAGCCTTGGTTTTGCAGTTGTGTTTGCTTTTCTATAAAGAAATAGGCCAGTTAATGATGTTTTCCCATCCTTTCCCACCTCCCCACTTCCCTGTAAGGTTTCTTTGCCTTCACTAAAACAATCACTATGATCTTAACCTACAGTTATTACACTGCTTACATAGAAAGGCAACTACAAAAAAGCTTATCAAAGTGTTCGGGTGTGTAAAAACCTTCCTCCTCTTCCACACACAGCAACAAACCAACTACCAAGTGCAGAAGTAGATGGGCATATCCACATATCAAATATAACTTTCTCACTTCCCTTCATCCTAAGTGTTATTGTACTGTTTTAGTAGCTTTAATAGAAAAACACCTGTGAAAATGACTTTGAAGATGCCAGAGAATGAGCTTTATTATTCTGGCACTGTTAAATGTATTAAAGTACAAACGACAAAGCTAAAGCCATCGTCCTTCTCTTTCGTGTTTGGACACATGTATTTTTCAGAAACCTTTCAATTTTAAAATGTCACCTGCAAGACACTGAACTTCACCGCACGCTGCAGTGCTCTGTAGCTACTATGTACACCTGGGGTTTTCTCAGCGTTTTCAAAAAAAATCCCACCAGTTTTATTTTGAAGTCTTGCCAGCCCACCAAGCCAAAACGCCATCACAGGCCTCATATCAAAATATCTCAGTACTCTTGCAAAACCAAACCTGGAAGTATCAACCATCAACCATTACATTTCAGTCTTTGCTATGGAACAATTGCAGGATCTAAGTTTTCAGACTGATGTACTTCAAAATGCATATGTGCATAGCCACAACATACAGGAATCAAGAAGCAACAAGTCGATGCAAGCCAATGGATATAATTTTTCAAAGTATTTTTTCAAACAGGTGATAACACACAACAGTAAGCTTAAAGGGACACACTTGTAGTTAGCATAAAAGGCTGAAGGCAGTGATACACTGTTAATTAGCAATTCCAGGGTAAACGGCAAAGATCGCTTGCACAAATAAAGAACAAATTTAAGCTGCGGTTCCACAAATGTTTTCTTCTGAAAGCTAACTTAGGGAGGTGTCAACCTTGTATTGCTGCTCACTGTCCACTCCCAAAATAGCACTGAAACAATCTAGTCATTGGAATAATGTATCCCCTTTCCTTCAATTCACATGAAAATAATAAATTTAGAAAGTATTTAAAAGTAAGTCAGTTCAGTTTACCATATGGCCTCACCACCAGTTATTTTTGTATGACTTCAGTGTAAGGATGGGAATGAATAATTGAGGTCAGAAACCTCTTAGGCCTCTTCTACTGCCGAAAACAGCGTTTGCAGAACCTCATTTGCAGGCAGAAGGAGATTGAAAGAGCATTAAGACTAAAAACCTTTTAGAAGCATTAGTGATTTTTCCAGTATTTCCCATACACACCTCACTCGCAGACTTTATGGGAAACGTACACCTATCCCCGAGTGCACAAATACATCAGGCACGCCTTCCTCCTAAGTAAAAGCAACTCAACCTGTGAATGCAGGGCTAAAGCAGGTGGCTCAAGGCCGTGCAGCCTGGAGGATTTGACACACCAAACATACCCACCAAGCAGAAAGGTCCACTGCTACCCTCCCTATTTAACAGGCACACTGCAGACACAGAATCACAGAATGTTCGGGGTTGGAAGGGACCTCTGGAGAGCATCTAGTCCAACCCCCCCCCCCGCCAGAGCAGGGTCACCTACAGCAGGTTGCACAGGATGGCGTCCAGGCGGGTTTTGAATGGCTCCAGAGAAGGAGACTCCCCCACCTCTCTGGGCAGCCTGTGCCAGTGCTCTGCCACCCTCAAAGTGAAGAAGTTCCTCCTCATATTTAGAGGGAACTTCCCGTGCTCAAGTTTGTGCCTGTTACCTCTTATCCTGTCACTGGCCACCACTGAAAAAAAGAGTGTTCCCACTCCGTTTGCACCCTCCCTTTAAGTATTTATAAGCATTGATAAGATCCCCCCTCAGCCTTCTTTTCCCCTACTCAGTGTCTGCCTTCCACTTGCATTACCCACTCCCCGTGGCCGCCATGGCAGCTATCACTCTGCAGCGTGCTTAAAGCAGCACCATTTTATCCCTCAGCTAGCCTCCGGGGGCCAATATAAGTCACAAATACAACATGAGAAATATACATGAAGTACACTTTAATGAGAAATATCCACTTGAGCCTCACAGACATTAATTGCTCCATTCTTCTCAAAGCTTTAGGAACAGAAGCTCTCATAGGGTAGGGAATCAGCTCAAGGTGTTTTCTCCACAGTAACTGCCCTTGGTTGTTTCTATTTTGTACCTGGTGCAGTACAGCTGATGGGTAACAGCTTGCTCCTAGGTGAAAGCTGCAAGATATTAAAATGGCTATCAATAGCCATTTATGTTGCTACTGTGTCTTTATCTTCCTTTCTCACCTGATTTCATAAGAGAAAACCACACAAGAGTTCCAAGGAGATGCACTCTGGCAGGTAAGTGGGGGGCAGTAAGACTGCTCTCTCTTTCCAGCGGACAAGTTATTCTGGCAAAGGCAGCTGTTGGAACCCAGCTGGAACATCAAAGCAAAGGCTGTCAGGAGAGTGCTTGTGATCACATAATACTGAGTAACTTCTCGAAGCATGGGCAGAGAGACAACTGCCTTTATGTATGGCCTGATCTTCTGTTCACAGCAGGTCAACAGCAAGCAATAGATTTTAATATACATTTGCATTGTCATCTAGCTAAACATAAGACGAAGGGAGTTTGAATAGATGCATAGTCCCTCTCCAATGGTGACGTTCACAAAGGACAAGGTTTTGTGGGTTGGTTTGTTTGGCAGGGTTTTTTTCCCATTCTTCATCTCATACATATGCCATTCGGCTCAAAAAAGTGGGGGAGAGGGGAGAAGTCTTCATTCAGGTTGGGATCAGAATTCGAACTGGGGAGACTGGAGTGCTGGGGGACAAAATTTGAGACAACTTGTCAGAAATGTTCTGACACCCCAAGTGTTAATTATTGGAGTATTATTTAAGCCACCCCATTGCTCAGCTGGTACAGACTTTCCAGAGGAATGACGCTCCTGGGGTGCCAAATTCTGGAAAGTGACGAGTCCCAAACCAGGCCACTCCTCTCCCACTTTTGCAAATTCCTTATCTGCATCTCACAGGATTCTCTCTACAGCAAAGCTGCCTGCGTTGGATTGTACCAATCCCCAAATAAAAGTCTTCTGCAGCTTATTGACAAGATCTCAAACAGCCAGAAAGCCCTTTAGAATCCAAAGCAATTTCCATTCAATAGTCATGAGCTCCAGTGAATACAACCTCCTTCATCCCATTGCCTAACCTACCTAAAGTTTCTGCAGAATACCTCAAGACTAGACAAGCAGGGCAGTTACCAGAATTTCTAATTACTTCTTAATAAGTCACAGACAAAAGTGATCCAAACCAAGATGGGTAGGAGGTATTTCAAGTGCCATGCATATGGATCTTGCCTATCATATGATCAGTGGGCATCCTACATGGGTTTGGCTTATTCATGCAAGCGGTGTGAAGGCATTAAAGAGTAATGCTGCAAATTCAGGTGGATGGCACCCAGAACGTTAGCATGTATATGGTATACTTAACCTTTTTACATGGTCATCTGCAGCGTATTCTACACGCATGTAATTGAGAACAATTTTAGATTGTATTTTGGGAAAGGGGATTTTCTCAGCCTGTTAAGAGTTTGGTTTGTAAGTCTTGACAAGCAAATATGCCTCTCCAGACTACGATGAAGGCAGTGTTACTTCACGAACCTAATTTCTGTAAGATGCGCTTGATCATACACTGGACCCCTGACGTCCCAAAGGTATATCATCAGATTTATTCACAAAGAGATTGCAAGAGTAAAGCTAATCTGCTCCATACACTGGTGACTTTAAATCAGCCAATATCACTGCAATGGCTTCATTTTTAAGAAAAATCCATAAGGGAACAACCCATTTTATCATGGAGCTAAACATACAATTAAATAATAAGAATAGCAACAGGAACCCCCTCTCCTTCCACACACACTACAAACACTAGAATCTCATCAGGATCTGGAAAATCACATTTCAAAGTTTGGGGAGGAAATAGACTCCTGATTTATCATGCTGAATAAAGTAGTCCTGAAAAGACAATGAAGCTTCTATTCTTTCAGAGAGGAAAAAAAAAAAAAAAAATCGCACATAACACCTCTTTTGAATTACATACTTCATCCTGAACCATTTGCATATTTTTCTAATTGAATTTCAAAGACTTAAAAGCAAAATTAATGTGCTTCACTGTGAATGCCAAGAACACAATTACAGCCCATCAAAAGCGGCACAAAAGAAGGACAGAACTGACGTGCACAGTAATGCAAGAATTTATTATTTTTTTTTTTTTAAGACTTTCTCGTAGAAATAGATCAGCTAAGCACAAAGCAAGGGGTTATGTCTTTTTCATTAGTGCTCCAGCCAATTGTGCCATATATTCTTACACTGTGTTTACCAGCCTGACTCTCAAAGAGATCTTACATTATATAAAGTGGCCCAATAGGGACACAGAGAAGCAAAGAGCTGCAATCTCTTCTTTAGCCTGTCTGGCCTGAAGCAACTATTTCTTTACTGACATTCCTTTAAAAAAACATTATAGTCTAAATGCCTTGCCTTCTGTGGATTTTTAGGGTAGCAATGCTTTAAGCAGCATTGTATAAACTTGTTCAAGGCACCGTGCAACTATAATAGCTCAGGAAAGAGAGTCAAAGAGATTTTGACAGTAATATTTCTGTGTATAAAGGCTTCCACTACTTTACTGAGGAAGGAAAACGTTATCGAGCTCTAAGTCCAGTACAGACAGTCATTTCCATC
>NC_138906.1:42965611-43309045 GCF_965231255.1 Vanellus vanellus
GCCCCACGCTGGGTCTCCCCGACGGGCGAGTCGCGTGTGTACCCACCCGCGGCGGCGGGGCCGTGGGAGCCCGGGGGTGCCGTCCCCTCCCTCCGGGTGCCCCCTCTTGAGAGGCGGACCCTGCCCGGCTCCTTCTGCGTCCCCTCCGGTGATGTTTTTGGTCCTTTTGCCCTTTACCGTTTCTAATGAAGATGAAGTAAGGCGGCTGCTGCTGTTGCTGCTCTTCGTGGACCCTGCAGAAATATTCAATTTATCTTGGCTTATAGGAAATTAAGACCGCTTTAGAAAGACATCATCACTAGCACTGCCGCCCTTGGGACCCATCTGCACATTGCCAGGATCTCTCTGTCCCTGACTGCTGGATTATTTTTTTGGGGGTGTGGGGGGGTAGTGATTGTTTTTTTCTGTTGTGGGTGGTGGTGTTTTTTTTTTTTTTTTTCCTTTTGAGGAGGGAGAGGAAGTTGCCAGTGGATATATATGACAGAAGCAAGATCTTTTGGACACTTCACTTAGAATTGATAGTTGTGGTTACAGTCTTAATCTGTGTCTCTGCTGAATCATCTCACGTTAAGGGAGAGACTTTTAAGTCTCCTTTCACTCCTTCCTCTGTCCCCTCTGCTAATTTTTTCTCAGCACAACAGCAGGGAGGTTAGCAACCCTTATCTGAATGTAGAATAGCCTGGCAGCCAGGGACCTGGACATGGTGTGTCTTTCCTCTCGCTCCGTGTGACAGTTGCAAACACACTCATGGCTGTCCAGATTCAAGGAGTATCTTGTATTTCTCTGTCTGTGTTCGTGGCACTGAAATGTTTTCCTAACAGTGTCATCCCTTCAATTTATTTTTTTTTTCCCATTCTCTTATTTGCTTATGTGTTTGTTTGTCTTTTGAGGTTGACCACGTTTGAAGTGTCTGACTTCAGGCCCTTTAAAACACACTTTTACTGCGATATTGAGCATCCCTTGAACTATGCAAAATTCCTAAAATTGCAGATATTTTGGGGGGGGGGGGGAGGGCAGGGCATGGAAAGAACTGCCTGGATGTCAGAAAGGGGAACAGAAAGAGAAGGGGAGAGGAAAAAAACCCAAGAAACTAGCCAGACATCAAATGACAGATTTAAGCATTTTCCTGTTGTAAATGCTGGCATTACATGTTACAGTAATTATATGCTCTGGGCTACCGTTAGAGTGTTTGTCTGCTGGATAGTAACCTGAACTGATGAAGTGAATACAGTTGTTTTTGGATAATAGTAATATTTATAGCCAAGATTATTCACAGCAGATGTCCTGTGCATATAGGCTTTATTAAATATGCTTTTAACTTTCTGGCCTGTGGTGTTAAAGCCTATGTAGATTGTGAAGATAATTTTTCTCTTTAAATTAGATGTATTAAGCAAAGATCAGAACTATAAAGTAAATAAAGGCCATCAAAAGTGTTATAAAAAAAGATGAGATGTATTTCAGCTATATGTAGAAGCAAAGCAAACAGATACCTACTATCAAAATAGCATTATAGTTATTAAATGCATATTTTGACTTGTCAGAATATGATACTTGTGTGATTTACCACTAAATCTTTTGTTGCTTTTATCTTAAAATCTGACAACCAGGATGTAAACATCTAAACATTAACCTGTCTAAATATATGGATTATGTTAAATATAATGTTGCAGCTGTACCATAGGAAAAATGGTTCTCTAAGAATGAACAATTTTTTTATTTTAATTTTGGGACGCAGACTATGCATTATTTCAGTTACTTCAATGAGCAGGCTAGCTGTTGTGTTTTTATATAAATTTATATATGAAAATATATTTGTAAAATATTCTTTTCCAAAATAAAATCCAAAATGTAGCTTAAGCTGATTAAGGGAAACCTAGTCCCATATCCATCACTTACTATTACTTTGCTATTTCTCTTAGAATCTAAACATTTTGAATGGATGCTATACTTCTGGATTTCCTTTTCAGTATAGCTTTATAAATTAGACAAAAAGGATCTGATTCCTCCTGGAGTTAGTTGGATTGTGTCAATAGTGCTTGAGAAGATTCGTTCTTCCGCTCTATGGTGTGTACTATTTGATAGAATTAGATCTAGGTAAGGCTTTTGCAGAATAGGACTAAATTTATTTTTTTACATGCAGCTGTAACTAAAACACTTGCGGCCTTTTTAAAAAGCATCCTTTGCAACGTAACCCTGTTGGCATTGATGTGACTTTACTTTTCCTTTGCTGTCTTTTTCCATAAATACGTGAAGGGAAAAGAACTTTGTTTAATCCATTGAATGAGCATGGTTGAATCTGAGCCTGCAATCTCAGTGTTCTCCCTTGAGAGAGTATTAAAATGTATAATAGTCAAGGTGAATAGTTTTGCTCATAATTGTGATGCTGTACGTACATAGGTAAGAGGAAAAGCAAGTCAAAGTTCACAGCAATTTAAAAGTCTATGTATGAAAGAGCAAATTCTTGATTCAGACAGATTCGATCAGAAAACCACCCAGATATATGGGGATTGCGTGGGTGTAAGCAAGTAACGTTTGGGCCTGTGTGCTTTGAAGGTGGTTCTTTTATTAAAGTCTCTAGAGGAGGAGATATAAAGTATGAATATAAACTACAGGCTTGGAGTTAAAGGAAAAACCTGGGTTTGGGTGGATTTTTTTGTAAAATTTTCTAACAGACATTGCCACCACATATGCTAATTCAGTAAGAGTTTTTTCATGGACATCTGCCCTTCATTAGAACAGTTTGAGAAGTCATAACAGCTGTAGCCGTGGGTTTGTAATTCCTCATCTGTTGGCATATTGTTATACTATTTAAAATGAAGGAAGAAATGAAGATGGCTAACTAGTATCAGAAGTGTGCAAATAAAGTGTTAACCTGACTTCTGTAATATACTGAGATTTCTTGTCGCTCGTGTTGTCTGACAGCTTTGTTGCCTCATGTTGCCTGAAGAGAATTTGTCAGGAAAAACCTTCCTTATATCCTCTACCGGTGTGCTTACAGCTCTAGAAGCACACCGTTTTAGTAAATACAAACAGTCCTGTGTTAGTGCCTTTTGGTTCTGTGAATGTTTCCATCAAGCATGCCAAGATGTGGATTTTGTAATGTGGAAACCCACATTATAGACTTGGAATGAGCCCACAAATTTACTTCATATGGGATAACAGAGAGTCTTAAGATAGTAATAGCTCTCAGTTTTTAACAAACTATGCTAGATTTGAACTGGTGGCATAGTGATGATCTAGAGAACTCGTGATATTGCCAAGTGGTTGAAAAATATCATTCATGATGAATGGTATTAAACTTGCAGAATTATGTTTCCTGCTTAACTCCAATAACTTATGCTTTTCATATATATAAGGGTGTATTATTTATTTGGTATGGGGTTTAAAATTACCAACTCCTGAATTATTGCTAAGATGCTTATGGCAAAACTCTCCAGTACTAAGATTACCGGAGTACTGTAACACAAGCATTATGTATTAAGACAAAGACGTAAATCTCGTGAGTTATTTCCTTAAGGCATGTAAGAAATACTATTGGACAGTTTCTTCTGAAAAAGAAGAAAAAAAACCCAACTTTTGTTGTTTATTTTTTGTTTAGTGCATCATCTGCCATGTCTACAGAGGGGCAGAGAGTTGACGATAGTCCAAGCACTAGTGGAGGCAGCTCTGATGGAGATCAGCGTGAAGGTGTTCAGCAGGAACAAGAAAGGGAGCAAGTTCAACCCAAGAAAAAAGAGGGCAAAATATCAAGCAAAACAGCTGCTAAACTGTCAACTAGTGCTAAAAGGTACAGTGTTCTTTCTGGCTGTTTATTTTCCTTTCTCTTTTTTTCAGCTGTCCAGCAGATGTATGGATTGACTCAGTATATTAATTTTCTTATTGTTTTATTATAACACTACTATGTCAGTGCAATAGCCTTTTGAGGCTGGTCACAATAATGAGACCTGTATACTTTTTTCCTTTCTTTGACAGATTGGTTCTTTCACATGGTTTTAATAGTGGCTTGCATGATAAAAGCTGACATTTTTTTATTGCTAGTAAAACTCAGACAGTTTTGTAGCCTTATAAAATATATCTCTGTATGTGTATGTATGACTGATGTTGAAACTTGTCAGTGTAACTTACAGTTAATTAACCATAAACATTTCAGACAGTTCAGTAACTCAGCATGTTAGGACTACCGTAATACCTATTGCTGTAAAGTACTGCCTTTCCTTTTCCCAGATGGTCAGGTCAGAAATGTTTGAGTGAACAACAAATGCACGTTGGTTTCATTATTTTAAACTGTGGTCTGTTTTAATACCCATTTCTTTTCCTTCTCTTTTCTGCTTGAGAGGAAAGGTGGGTTTGTAGAATAGCTATTTAAATTATTCCATGCTATCACGTCAATCTGCAGATAGCGATTGTCTTGCTTGGACCAGACAGAAGGAATTTACAGCTTAGTGTTGCTCTGTTAGTACACGAAGGGGTGTTAGTCTAGGCAACAGAATTTAAATAGGATTATAGTGATTGAAGTTAAAAAACACTTTTAAAATAAACTGACAAGAGACCAATTCTGCAGTCTGCCTTTCTGCAGACTTCGCAGATCCCATTTCTTTGCTAATTCAAGGCCATGTAAAGTACAAGAAAACCCATTGGAGTTGTGCCACTATGGTGCTGTGGTAAAGGAGAAGCATCAAGGACCTATTGCCATAATTTATAACATATGCATATAGTAGTAGTCCATAAATACCAGTATATAAAAGTGTGTGTACATCTCTTCAGGGTCCAAGTCTTTGTCTTGGCTTAATCTGCCCCTTACCATTTACACACTTTTCTGAATTGAAGTTTCTTCTGTATTTCCAATGAGATATTGTCATGCTTTTCTTCTGCCACAGGCGCCTTCCTTACATCTAGCCTTTCTTCTTTTTTTTCTTCCCCGGTGAAAAGCTTTCTGAAGACCCATTCCTACCATGACACTATTAGGAGATTACCGTGTCATATCACTTACAGGATGGCCAGCAAAGCATGCCCATGTTTGCTTTTATGACTAAAAGGGAAAAAAAACCCAACAAAACACTTTCACTTCAAACCATGATGTTATTCATGTAGTTAATCCTCACATCTGTTATGGGTTCTGGCCTTCTTCTCTTTTCGTCTGCTTCCTGCTATTGTTATTTTTTAAATATTAGGAATATTGGACTAGTCATGACTTTTAAGGTCATTAAAAAGCAGTTTTTAACATCTTTAGAAAAGAGTCTATGTGTTCTGAACTTTGTACCATGCCTAATGTAATGATGCCACAATTCTGACAAGGGCCTGTGGACACTATCCAATTAAAAAATTAGTAATGATATGTCAGAAATTGGTCTATTAATCTTAGCTTTGTATCTTCAAAGCTTAGAGCTTTTATCAACATGCATTTCACAGTGATAAAATTACTTAAACCTTTTAAAGTTTAATCATATCTGCTTACGGTTCTACAGAAACTAATTATGCCAGTTGCTGACATCAGTGTGTTTGCTAGTTAGACTCTAAAGCCAGTGTCGTATGTGTACTAATATTGAAGGAAAGCCTTTGATTATGCATTTTAAAAGCTGAGATGATTTATGAGAGTTCTGTAGATATGTGCACAATAAATAATGTTTTTGAAAAAATGTATTTTAGGAGTGCTGGTTGTCATAGCACTTTGTGGAAGGACCACAACGACATAGTTTTTATAGTAACAGTGTTTTTCGATGGTATCATGGTATTTCTTTTTTTTAATTTTTTTTTTTTTAGTGTTCAGTAGTTTGTCACTGGGATTACATTTCTATAAATATTCTTAATCTGGCCAGGTTTTTATATGGCAGGTTTTGTTTCTTTGCTTTTTAATTAAAATTAATTAATTTAAAAAATTTAATTAAAATCAGTAATGCCTCAAGAAAGGATAATCAGAAATTAAAGTAGAGGAAAAAAAGGAGAGGAGTAACATGAAGGCAGGAAAATGGCAGAGTTCTCAATATGTGAAACTGTCTCTATGAAGTATCTTCATAGTAATATTATTATTTTTGTTCATTAGAAATGAAAAGTAGTGCAGGAATAAGGCTGTACTCCTTCAGTGGGAATTTTATTCTTGACCATGTTAAAAAAGTGATCTTTTAAAAATTGAAATAAATTGAAGTAATTCACCTGTCCTGGTGGAAAAAAAGACTGCATGTATGCTTACCAATTTTTTAATTTTCTAGCTTTTGAATTTTGTGGGTTTGTATGGCATTACTCTGAAGTCATAATAATCTTCACTTAAGTGTTTCACTATGCAATTCCCTCTAATAACCCAGTTATAGTTAAAGGAGTCAACTCTGCTAAAGTCAGTAAAAACCCCGAACAACAAGAGTGTACCACAATTGTGGCTTTGGTCAAGATTCCTTAATTCTTGTTTAAAGCAGAGAACACCAGCAAGTTAACATAGCATTGAAGCTAAAGTCACAGACTACAGGCTTGATTCTAACCTGAGTTTGGAAGTCACGTTTTCTCACTTGGAAATCTTTTTCATGCATATGGATTTGTAATCACAGTATTTTTGGATTACGTTATGATACCTACTGTATATCTTGGATTAGAATGAAGATTTGTGCATCTGTATTTGGAATACTTCTGGTTTTTATTTGTATATTTATGCAGTCAATTAGATTTGAAGAATTTTCAGTAGCATTAGGTTTTGTATAAAACAAGACTTAGCAATGTGCTGACTTTTGCTTGTGTAGAAGTAAAGCGCTGCCAGTGTCTTATGTATGAATATACTACTCTCACAGCTTACTGCTTTCCAAAGTGATCTGATTATGGAGGCTATATGAAACCACTTGAATTCACATTTGAGTAAGATTATCTTTTTTTTTTAAGATACGGAGTTTCTTGTGTTACCGTTGCTATAGATGGTATCAAGAAGGCAGAATGCCATCAAACACTGTCCTTCTCTGTTAATACTTCTAGGACTAGCTGCTGTACAGGTGTAATAGCTTACAGCATATGTCATACAGTGTACTGGTCCTTCAATTTTACTCACCCAGAGGGCATCACCTTAAATAGCAACTTTTCTTACCTAACATGTCAAGATTGAGAAACTCACCGCACATCACAATTACAGTTCAGACATGGAATTGAATTGCTGTCCTTGAAAACAGCAGGCATCTTGTTACCTCTTAAGTAGCAAATCTTAGTATGACCTTTGAATTGAGAGAAGTGTAACCATTCTTGGCTGACATAGTAGCTCAACAAATAAATGTATTGTTTTGCTTGGCTCCTGAAGCTGATAGTTGAAAGTCTGTCAACCTTTTTGTCCAGTCCTGGAATTCTTTTATAAATATCTGTGCCTACAATGAACTGTGAACATTAAAACTTTAGTTGTAATTTTTGCTTTTCTTTACTGAAAGAAGTTACAACCTTAAGGAGTAGCAAATAGGTATTGGATTACATTTGTTTGCAATTCAATAAAATAAAAAGTAGCTTCTCCTCCCCCCCCCCTCCTTCTTTTTCTCAGAGTTTATCACAGCACTATTTTCAAGGAATCTGGGAATAATACTCAGCATGTGGAATATGCTTTTTCTTATAAGAAATATCCTTGTCACTTACTGTGCATCTAGTATGGAGGCAAGAATATTTCTTTTTCTCCAGCATGAATCTGACTATCTTTAGATCAGTTTCCTGCTCAGTCACAGTTTATGTGAGACTGAAATACATACCAGTGGTTGCATTTCTTAGTATTCTCAGTGTGGTCTATTGGTTCACCTGGCTTTTATGGATAAAAAGGCATATATTTTAGAAAAGTAGATGTGGTAAAAATAGCTCATGGTCATATAGTGCTTTATTTTGCTTCTTTTCCTATTAATCGTATTGGGAAATTCTCTGACATGTTCAGTCTCTCTTAGCTTTAAAGAACTTTTACTGTTTCATGAAAGAAACAACACACAGTCCCCCTAGGCTTGGAACAGTAGTAAATATCTGTCTTGGAGAATTAATAATATTTGAAATCCACAGTGTACTTTCATGCTTCTGAATTTAGGGGTAGATTAACCTTTGCACTATTACTGGAAGGCAACTATGTTTGTTTTTTTTGGTTAGTAAAACAGAGGGGAAAATATTTTTGTGTGTGTGTATATGAGAGAGGGCTCAAATGACTTCTTTAAGACCAAAGAAAGAGTATCAGATGTGACATTGCAAATTAAATGTCCTATGTGTACAGCATAGGGCTTTGATGACTAGCAAGGGCTTCTCCCCCTGCCGTCAACACACTTCCCAATTTATAGTAAGCCAGTATGCCATTAGTTTAAATATAATCCAGATATATGTAATGGTTTTAACTTAGAGTCCTTTTTCCTCTCTGACATAGCTAAACATAACTAGTGAGGTAGAAGATACAAAGAAAGAGGTGCCAGAAAGGACCCTGCAAAAAATGTTTTGTTGCCAGCTGCCACATACTCTTGCGGTGAACCCTCTGTGGTCAGTGAAGGAAATGAGGCACATCCTCTCCTATGCCAGATTCTGAGGGTAACTCAATGGAGAGATGAAACAAGTGCCAGAGCAGTGGAATAACTCGTGCAGACAAAGGCCAGCTTGCACATTGGAGGTCTCTATCAGTGCAAGGCTCTCTGGGATGTTGTCTGATGATTTAATTGTAACTTTGAATGCTGTGACATGTGAACAAGCTATTGCATGTCAGCTGCTCTACAGAAAGTGTTTATGAATGTGCTCTCAGCATGAATGCAAGGTAAATTAAGGTTGCAACAAAAGGGGTGTAAGGTATGTATTAATTTTAGTTTGGGATGCCACAGAGTAGGAGAATAAACACGGACAACTTGCGGAGGAGCAACTGATGGACAGCATTGTATTAACACGTTAAATCTTGTTTGTATAAAAATAATCGTGAATGAAACATCTCTTTATCTTAGATGCTTGCAAAAGCAATTAGGACTTCTGAATGTAAATTGAAAGTACTATCTGATCAATTTTTATCACTTGAAGCAGAAAGATATTGTGTTCTTGTTTGCTCTGTCACAGGAAAAGCTTGAAGAAGGACTGTTTTAGTACTCTTGGCATTGGAAGGTAGAAATTTTAGGTTGAACTAGAATAGAGGGGAAAAAGGAGAAAGCTCTGTACTCTTTTCCAAATGGAAGGAACACAGGCTAGGATTTAGGAGGAAGAATGTGAGGTTTTTGATCTAGGACTTAAGCTGCCCTTGTCAATCCATTCTTGGTGTGTTTTGGACTCATTGTAATGCAGTGAAATATTAACTGCTTTTCCTAAAATTTGTAAAGCAAAGGAATAATCCCTGACTCTATAGAAGTTCAAAGCCGTCATTCTTCAACTTCCCAAAAGGCGGAAAAAGCAAAATGACCCATAAAACATCAAATTGAAGATTTCACGCTACCTAGGTTTTCCGTGATTTGAATCTGTGATAATGTACACTTCAAAACCACCATATACATTTGTGATATACATAAAAAATATTTTAAGCATCTCCCACACTTGTAAGATATCCCTTTTAAAAGGTGTGAACTGTTACGATTGTTTAAATGGAGTAACTTTTTAAAAGCAACAGGTTTATTGTGCTTACACTTCACTAATCAGATTTTCCCTTTTAAAGAATGTGGTGGATTTTCAGTGTTACTACAATGACTTGCTGCAAATATTGATTAAGCAGCCTGTGCCTATATTTTTACAAGAAAGGAATGATATTTATTGGGGAAATTCTGTGCACTGGGGATGTAAATATTTACAATGAGTAGAAAAAGCAAATAAACATCAAATTTCTCCCCCTCTACAGGAGTAACTAGTGTGTGTGTATGTAGGGTTGGGGTGCACAGAGGTTAGAAGAAAAGCTAAGCACCTGAAAGAGCGTTTTTTTCTTTTCAATTATATTGGCTGCTCTAATAAACGATTATTACCTCTACCTACAAATCTTGCCCACGTATGTCCTAATTACTTCAGAATGTGATTGATAAAGGATTGGAGTTTCTGGTTCAGGCCAGTTCCTCTACTTCTTTTAGTTCATTTATCCATTATAAAATGAATAAAATCATTAAAATCAACTCATAGTGGCGTAAGGGAAATTTTGATAGTGGCTGTGAGACTCCTTAGCATGTAAGATTGTGTTTGGATCTTAACGTCATATGGAAAATTAAACTCCTCATTTTTATGTTATATGTGCCAATATACCTGAATATTTATTTTGATAAACCAATTTCTTTGCCTGTATTTATGTGCAAAATGAGTGGCAGTAATTTTTAACAAGTATGTGTGTACTTCAGGTCAGGCATGAGCTTTTGGGTTGTGGCTTGGGCACATATCTCAAGAATTTGAGTGGTATTATCATGCAGGTTTCCTTTCTTAGTGTAGGGAATAACAGGAATAGCTCTCTGCTCCTGTACATGAATTCCTGTGAAGGAGAAAGGAAGAAGAAAATACTGAGGGTACATTTAATTGCTTTTCTTTTCCTTCCTCCTTCTAAAAGTTCATGGTTTTGCACTGAAGTAGCCTATAAAAAAGCCTTGGGAGTAGTTTATAGGGAAGGTGACCATTGCAGTCCTGCTTATGGCATCATACTCTGGTGTGTCTTTGGGAACTGTAAACTCCTACAAGTTCCTTTGGGAACTCTGTAAACTCCTACTCTGCATGTTTAAATTTCTTCAGAGGGGGATATACTGGTTCTCCTGTAGACACTGGTATAATGGAAAAGAGCCCATATTGCCAGATGTGGCATAGATCAGGAATTCAAGTACTTGGCCTGGGAATATCCAGAAATCCTTAACAACAAAATTGCTCTGCCTGGAGGAAGACCTCCAGCAGGATGCCTGTCACGAGTGCAGTACTGCCGGGGTCTGTACTGGACCTGCCCAGCTTCACATCTTTATCAGTGACCTGAAGGATATGGCAGAGCGCACTCTCAAGTTCGCAGATGGCACAAGTTGGGGAGGAGCAGTTCGTACACACAGGGGCAGAGCTACTGCTCTGAGAGACCTCGGCAGGCTGCGAGAGAGGGTTGACAGGGAACTTGTGAAATTCAACAAGGAGAAACATAACATCACGCATGTGGGAAGGACTAACCCCTCGTAACAATGCAGGCTGGGGAGCAGCTCTGCTGAGAAGGACATGGGGGCCCTGGCAGACAGCAAGCTCAACGTGAGGCAGCAACGAAGGCTAACTGCCTCCTGGGCTGTATTAACAGGAGCATAGTCAGTAGGTAAAGTGATTTATCTCCCTTTACTCAGCTCTCATTAGACTGCTTCTGGAATAACACGTACCTGGTTTTGGGCCCCCCAGTATAAAGAAGACATGCGTTGGAGCAGGTCCAGCGGCAGGTCCCCATCCTGGCCAGGGAGCTGGAGTGCTTCCCTTTGAGGATAGGCTTTGGGGGGACCTGACAGCAGCCCCCCAGTATTTAGGAGGAGGCTATGGAGAAGACAGGGGTAGGCTTCTTTCAGGAAGGTGAGAGACAACTATCCTCTGAAACCCAGAAGGCCATCCGTATCCTGGGCTGCATCAGAAGAAGTGTGGCCAGCAGGTCAAAGGAGGTGATTCTGCCCCTCTACTCCACTCTCGTGAGACCCCACCTGGACTACTGCATCCAGCTCTGGAGTCCCCAACATAAGAAGGACATGGACCTGCTGGAGCATGTCCAGAGGAGGGCCACGAGGATGATCCGAGGACTGGAGCACCTCTCCTATGAGGAGAGGCTGAGAGAGTTGGGGCTGTTCAGCCTGGAGAAGAGAAGGCTCCTGGGAGATCTTATTGCGGCCTTCCAGTACTTAAAGGGGGCCTACAGGAGAGCTGGGGAAGGACTGTTTACTAGGGCATGCAGTGATAGGACAAGGGGGAATGGCTTTAAACTGGAAGAGGGCAGGTTCAGATTGAACATTAGGAAGAAGTTTTTCACTTTGAGGGTGGTGAGGCACTGGAACAGGTTGCCCAGAGAGGTTGTTGAGGCCCCGTCCCTGGAGGTGTTCAAGGCCAGGCTGGACGTGGCCTTGGGCAACCTGGTCTAGTGGGAGGTGTTCCTGCCTACGGCAGGCGGGTTGGAATTTGATGATCTTCAAGGTCCTTTCCAACCTAAACCATTCTATGATTCTATGAAGTTGGGTTTTTTGCCCTGTGAGTGCAGGATACATTAAGAAGTTAAACATTCTGGCTGTCGCATTTAACCCCAGCCGGCAACTAAACACCACGCAGCCGCTCGCTCACTCCTCCCAGTTGCAATGGGGGAGAGAATCAGAAGAGTAAAAACAATGCAAAACTCATGGGCTGAGTTAAAGGCACTTCAACGGGCAAAGCAAAAGCCGTGCATGCAAGCAAAGCAAAACAAGGAATTCATTCACTGCTTCCCATCGGCAGGCAGGGGTTCAGCCGTCTGCAGGAAAGCAGGGCTCCATCACATATCATGGGTAACTTGGGAAGGTGAACACTGTAACTCCGAACGTTCCACCTTCCTCCTTCTTCCCTTAGCTTTATGTACTGAGCATGACATCATATGGCATGGAATATCCCTTTGGTCAGTTGGGGTCAGCTGTCCCGGCTGCGTCTTCTCCCAGCTTTTTGTGCACCCCCAGCCTACTTGCTGGTGGGGCGGTGTGAGGATCAGAAAAGTCCTTGACTCTGTGCAAGCACAACTCAGCAATAACTAAAACATCCCTGTATTATCAACACTGTTTCCAGCAGAAATCCAAAAAATGGCCCCATACTAGCTACTATGAAGAAAATTAACTAGCCCAGCCAAAACCAGCACAGAGGCATACAGGCAAGGGGAAAATAGAGAATGAGAGCATATGAGACATTTAATTCTTGTGTGAGCAAGGGCGCTGAGAAACCTGACCTATTGAAAAAGAGGGATTTTCTAGGTGGCTGCTCATGGCATAACTTGTCCCAGATTGGAGGTTTGTTTTTCAGAAAATATTTGATTTTTAGTTCAATGTTTTCTTGAGCAGTTTCATGGAACCTTATAGCATCAGCTTCCCATGAGAAATTATAAGAATTATACTTTATTATTCTTGATTGCTGTGGAAATGTTCATAAAGTTGAAAGAAACATATTGCAAAAAAGTCCTGATAATATTTTTTTTTTTCTCTTAAGAATTCAGAAAGAACTTGCAGAAATTACATTAGACCCTCCGCCAAACTGTAGGTAAGTTCACCTGGGTTTTATTAATTTGGAATATGGAAATGGAATATATGGAACTATGGAAGTTGCATAGGGGACTGGAGTAAATTTTAGCTATTCCTTTTTGCTGATTACTGAGTAATTTTGGAATAAAAGCCAATAGAACAGTGTTTGCCTACATACAAGGAATTGATATGACATACTTCCTGGTAACAAAATTAATGGTAAAAAGTGATGAACTCTACAATGCATTAATAGATACATGTTAAAAATCAGATCACCCTTCATTTGAGGTATTGAATCAGTAGCATTTTGTTTGATTCTGTAAAATGTAATCTTGGTGGCAGTTGCTGGTATGTTTGATTCCTGTTTCTTACAAATTGTTAACACGCTGTGAATATAATGGAGAAGGAAAAATGTTATAGGCACAACCTGTTATTAATCTTCTGACTGTGTTTCTGGTGATCAATTACAATATTCAGTGGAAACTTCCTGAAATAGAGTATATCATTGCGGAGCCTTTCTAATAATGACTTTGTGCCTGTGTTTTGGCTTCTTTTGTTGGTTTTGGTTTTTTTTTTTTGGTCAGGTATGTTTACTTTTGGTGTGTTTAAAATTGGCTTTGAAATGAGTAATGAGGTAGGCCTCGAAACCCTTGCTGCCTGGTGGCTGGGGCGGTGTACAGTTGTTTTTAGATGACTGTCTCCAGCTTCTTATCTGTCAGCTTGACATATGGTCAGTGTTGGAGCTGGGCCAGGGCTGCGCAGCGCTGCTTAAAGGACCCCCTGCCACCGCACCTCTTGCGCTCAGAGGTTGGGCTCGGTGCAGAGGAACAGCTTCCATCCAGTCCTGCCAACCCATTTCAACTGATGTGGTTAGGAGGATTCATTCTATTAGTGCAGTAAAAAGAAAGATTGATAGAAATGGCTGATTGCATGCAGCTTTTATAATGAATCCCAGTACGTTTCGGTATCGAATTAACTAAGCAACTGGTAGTAAAAATGACAGTCAGCTTTATTGTTTTGGTCTCTTGACAAAAGTATGTGTGAGAAAATATTCTAACAAGATTTGATGTGGTTGTGCTGGATCTCAAGATATAAGTCAAGTGGCTATGTACTAAAGCGCTGTGTGGTGAAGTAGCCTTGCAATAATAGCGTTCAAAGAGTATTTCAGTCAATTAGGATGAACGGTTCTTTGCTAGATAAAACATTTTAATAGCTAAGCTGTTCTGTCATACTTACGACTGTGTGTGAGTCTTCAATCACATCAAAGCTGTTTCAAATGGCAGATCTTTACTTAGGTGTTGATGACTGGTGCCTATTAGTGGATTGATTTGCTGAGATGAATATAAAACTTCAGTCTGTTGTAGAAGAATGCATAAGTCTTTGAACTGAGTCTAAAAGGCTTATAGTTTTTACAGCAGTGTCATTTGTTCTCGTTTTCTGAATCTTTCCCTTTGTAACAAAGCAGTTGTTTCAGTATACAAGATACTGTTATTTGATTTTCTTTTGCTAGCAAGTGTAAAGTGAGCATTGGCTGTGGAAAGCTCATTGGTGACTTACAATTAAAAAAATAAGAAGTGAGCTGGAGATTTCCTGGGTTTTTAAAAAAATTATTTACACTAATGGTAAAATAGCAGTAATGTGCACTGCATGATGATGTTTTCCAAAATCAAAAAATTACATCCAACTTTGTGTGTCTGCTGCTTTAACACAGTTCTTAAGATGCAGAATTGTTTCATGTTGTGATCTTGATAGATAACCATTAGTAGCTTTACTATTAGCAAATATGTTTTTATAGTCAATATGGAATCACTTCATTTAGTTTTATGCTCTGTTGACACAGTCTAAACAGTGTTTTCATTTGAACTTCATCTATTTTCTGTTATAGTTAAACATTACAAAATAAATACATCAGCCAGACATGATTCTTCAGCATAATGAAGAAAGCCAAGCTATAGTACAGTGTATCTTACCTTAAAGTATTCATATGTCCTTTATTGTTTTTAGTGAAATTTACATCATTGTTATAACAGGTGCTAGATTTTCTCTAAACAAACTTCTTTCATAAAGATAAGTTCCTTACAGATGTAGGCTACTTTAAATGGTTGTGATTCCGGTTTACCTTCACTGTGTGTCCTCTTTTATATATAAAATAAATCACGATTGGGCAACGGGAATGTGATAAATCTCAAAACTAAATGTCACAGAAGACGTGAAGGAAAGCTGTCTTATTCAAGAATAGTCTCTGAGCAGTTGCTCAGGAACTTTTGATAGGCAGGATATTGAGCTGAACTGGAACTTGGGTGGAATATTGCAAGATGCATTGCGTTAACTTTCCATTAACTACAGCAGACCAAAGCTTCAGATTCGTCTCATTCAGGGGAAAAAACCCTAAATGGAACAGTATCTGTAGTACAGTAGCATCCCTCAATGTAGGATCCCCAGCTAGGGTATACAGTCAGTACAAGCTCCAAGGGAGTTGCAGCTTCCACTTCTGCAGCAGCTGCAATCTTAACGCTTCTCCCGCCTTGTCCCCAGGAAGAGAATAGGCTGTATAATCTTCTTGTTTGTCTGTAAGACAAAAAAAGTCTTGCTCGCACATGTGCCTTGTAATTGGCAGATTATCACTGCTGCGACTTGCAGCATCTTTCCAAAACTGTGGTAAGCTGTGGATTTCAGAGTTCCTAAAAAATCTGTCACGTTTGGCTTTACAAGAAGGTTTAATGTTATAAGAAATCAGAGTTGCCTGCCTCCCTTAGGTATTGTTGTATTTCATATTCTGTAGTTTGGGTTCTGGGCAATGGAAAGTCCTCTTGACTCCCCAAACTTTGGATCATTCCTTAGGACTGAGAATGTACAAAGTTCTAAGTGTCAAAAAGTTAAGCTGGGGGATGTGTGGGAGTTGAGCAGTGTAATCATTGCTATTTTTGGAGGAAGGCGTGTCATAAAAAAGCCTGTTATACTTCACATTTAACAGAAAGAACTGGATGGTTTCTAGTACATGCTGTGTATGTCGTGTCGTGTCCCCCGTCCCCCCCTCTCCTCCCCTATCCCCCCCTTACTTTTGTATAGAGCTGAATTTACAAAGACAGTCCTGAATGCTAAGCAGGTACATTTGTGTTTTAAATCTGCAGCATTGTGAAATTCTAGTTTGTCAGGAGACAGGATACCCAAATTGTAGACGTTTGCCACTCTTCTTTTTTCCTCCTCATTGAAATACCAAAGCTTGATTGCTAGAAATGTTGCACATATTATACCTCTGAGTAGTGCAGAATATGCCTTTTCTCATGGGTGATAAAAACCTCATCTTTAAGTATCATTTTCGTATATTGTCTTGCTGGAAGAGGGGAATAGTTGGGAATTCTTGTAGCTAAAATAATGCCTTTTCAAACTTTCCCATATTTTGGACTGCATCTTGTCCGAGACAATAGATTTCGTAGAATACAACTTCTATTGTCAGCATTGTCTACTATTTCCCTTCTCACTGGCAAGAGAACAACATCTCTGTGGCAACTTATACCAATTGCTTACATGGGAAAATACTATTTGGAAAGTATTTAATGTATTTTTAGCTTCTTTCAGTGTGAACTTAGCAGCTGGAAACAAGGAGAGCCAACACAAAGGGAATAGCAGCTCTCTGCAGACACCACTTGGAGCAACTGCTCAAAATTTTCCTATTAAGTAACTGTTGTTCCCTATCTTCCTCTTCGTGTTTTCTTTTGATGTTCTCTAGCATATTTGTCACCATTTTTCTCTTTTCTATGTATTTACTGCAATTCCTTTTATGTGTATACATTTTACTTCTTTTTCAGTTTAGCAATATGGGTGGTGCTTGAGGCTTAGAAATAAAAAGGGCTGTGCAGCTTGGTGGGCAAATTGACAGGTTCCCATCCCAAAACAACAATTTAAAAACCCTGCGTGTAGTCTTATCTCTGCTATTAGTTGGGAATCATTACATTAATTCCTTGCTTCCTATACTTTCTGTGAAATCAAGAAACAACCAATATATCTAATCACACTGAAAAGACTTAAAACACAATTTTTGGGGGGGTGATGTAGAGAAGAGCCAAGTGGAATGGCAAATTACTCAGCTTGGCTTAGGGAGGGAGCTCATTGTGCTTCGTGGACGGCTCTTGCGCTGTTAGTGACTGTATGGAGGCTGACATTCCTGTTCAATGTTGTTCTGGCTCAGTTTTTGCTGAAATGGTGGGTCCATGATCTTTACAACTCTAAGGGCTTATGTGAATTCTGTCAATTTAACTCATTGTTCTTGGGGCCACTTGTTATAAACTCTTGCCTAGCGCTACTTCAAAGCTAAGGAGGTGGCACAAGTGTCAAACGCAGAAAACCAACGTTAGCGCGATTTCATGGGAAGACTGGGCGGGAGAAGATTGCCAACCTTGCTCTATGATGCAGAGAGATAGAGGTGTAGGGACCTAGAGCAGCAGGTACAGCAAGTGTCTGTCACGCTGCCCTGGGCTACTCGAGTCTCCTTCCTTCCCTCTCCCTCGAGGAACTTGTTAAGGAAGTCTTCCCCTCTTACCTGTGTGTGCGCACCCCCACCCCTCCCCCCCCCCCAGCCTGCGGGACACTCAGATAGCTTTCCAATGTGAGCAAAGAGATACAGTTTTTTAGATCATATGCTCACAACATCAGTTTGACTCGGGGGGGTGTGTGTGTGTGTGTGTGTCTGAATAATCTCGGTTATATGTTTCCTTAAAATATTTGAATAAATGTGAAAATATTTTGAGAAAGCAGAGTAATGCCTTCTCCCAGTGCAAAATGCAAAAACGATTCCTCTTGGGTGCTGGAAGGATTCTGTTTTTAACGCAATTTGCTTAACCTAAATTTGCTTCTCTTCTGGTTAGTCTCCTTTAGTTTGCATGGAGAGTTAACTTAATGATTTTAGTAGCATTAAGTGCTAGCTCGGTAACACTGCATTCGCTTAGGTAGTGTCCAGTTCCTATTTCACTACCTGTTGATGCCAGTTAAGTTCTTTTTACTCTTGTGCAGAATGCACAGACTACTTCAGTGAGGTGCTTCCTCGCTCTGTAACCAAAGAAGAAACTTTAAGGCAGCATAGGCACAGAACAGCGTGTCTTTATTTGCTGGTTCCTTCATAAAACTCTAGAAGTGCCAAGGGTGACCGGCATCATACTCACGGTTGTTGTATCACTTAAAAGGAGTATGGGAGTCTAGTGACTGCTCTGGCTAACAAAAGACTTAATCCTATTTCTTCTGATAGGGATTTCACCAAAGGAGGAGGAGGACCTAGGCACAAAATTCAAGTGGAAAAAAATCCCCAAGATCTAGCAGCTTATATTTTTATTTTAAAAGGAACTGTGATCAGTGATTTTGATTGTTTGAGTTAGGGATGCATCAGTCTGTTGCCATAGGCACATGACTGCGATGCGTGTGATGCTAATGTGCGAGCGAGATGAAAACCCGCATACGAATGCTTTCTTTGAACGTTTTTCCTCACAAACATTTCCAGCCTCCTTGGCACGAATCTGGGCTCTCTTCCCGTTACATTACATTACCCATGGAGTTTACCTTCTGCCTGTATAGGCTTACTTTGATCTGCTGCTAGTTTTCTATAACCTTCTAGAGAAAATGTGACACAGAAAATTGTGTATGACTTTGCACGAGTAGGCCTCTTAAGAACTTACAGCAAATACCAAAACTTAATCAAAAAGATACGCATAGAAGCAGTTGATATTAAAGTGCAGAATCCTGTTGTTTTTAAATCTGTGATGTATCCACATTCATTTGAGGATAAGAATGAAAGTAAAATGTATTTGAGTGCTCATTGCAACTGCTTTATTTTTTATTTTTTATTCCCTTTCTGCTTCAAAAGCAGCAAGAAACATGTCCCAAAAACATGCAAGTTAACGATCGCATTGGGATTATATTTTATAATCGCAACTATACTATATTTTATCACTTGAGTTAGCTTGCCTGTTTTTCATAACTGGTGGGTTTTTAAAATTTATTACCTTGGCACCTTGAAGTACCTTGGATGAAAAGTGTCAGGTTACTTTTTCATATGTAATCTTTTAATTCCTTTAGCTATTTTCTTTTAAGGCAGTGCAGGACAGTGTCACTTGTGCTTTAAGGTCTGAAGCATGTGACTGTGCTAAACCATTTTTTAAAAATATCTGTTTATTTTCAGTGTAAAAGTGACTCTAGACCTTTCACTGTCATGTTGTTCACAAAGCATCTGTTTTTAAAAAAAACACACAGATGTTTCTTTTCATGGGTCTTCCATGTGTCAAGATGCACTGTACTTGGAAGGTTATCTAAAATATAGCTCATGTTTCTTTAGTGATCTGCTATCTTTGAAAATGTGTGTTTGATATGAAAAATTATTACTCAACACTAAGCTTTTGTTTCGTTTTGTTTTGTTTTCATTGAATAAATGGAATTCTGAATATCTACTTGATTCCATTTCTGCTTGCCGTCGTGGGGTGATATTAGGATTGATTAGATGCAGCACTCAAAAGCTTCAGGATGTATTGCGGGCGTTGGTGACTAGAAACCTTAGCAACTTTCATGAAGATGGGAGCGGAGGGGGGGGAAAGGCAGTAAAGGGATCCTGCTACTGGCGGCTTGCCAGGACCGGCAAGTTCACTCACTGATGATGAAGTAAGGAACTGGCTGACAACACCCATTAATACCTCCTAGTGTAACAATACCTCCACATGACTTCTGCCAGTTCTCCCCGTTTTCGAATGATGACAACTTCTCTCTCAGGAGGAGAAGAAAAGAGAAAATAGTATTAGAGAAGAATGAGAGTTCTTCAACGAGCACTGTGTATGTGCAGATTTGGAAGGTCAAGAGATGCTGGAGAGCATCCCATGCAGAGCTGAAGCAGGGGAAGGTGTGGAGATTGGGGTGTAAGGAGGGGTCGTGACGATCCCGCATTCCTTGAAGCAGTAAAGGGCAGAAAAGTGCTCAAAAAGGAGCCTGTGATGGACATTGAAGGGATCCTTGATATTTGCAGTGTGCTTAGTGTACAAGGTGAGTAAAGCTCTAGTTTAAATTGCAAATGTGGGGAAGGTGGAGTGGAGGATTGTAACAAGGGTAAAAAGAAACTCTTTGATGCTTTTAGTGTGGGGAATTCTGAAGAGAGACATTTTCTTCCAGTGGTTTCACATCAAGTTGCAGCTGGTCTTTGTAAGGCAGTCTCCTAGGAAGTACAAGGGCAGTCCCCAATGCTTTCAGCTCCAGAATTTTTCGGACTACCTTCCATAGACATTTCTTTTGCCCTCTACTACATAGCTAAACAAAATTTGGGTTTTTTATTTTTTTTTTTTTTCCCCTAGGAGCCTGAATTTGATTTATAACATAAAATTAAAATTATATACGCATGTTTTATAATCTCCTCAATACAGCCCTCATAAAACACCAAAAAACCTCCTCCTTTCACTAAACGCTAAAATAAAAGATAAAAGTGTGTTAAATAAACAGTCATTGCTTGCCAGCAAGGGAAGCAAAACCACTTAGACTGAGACTTCACATCATTGTTAGGAGACTTTGCAAAGAAATATCTAAATATGTAGCTTTTAAATTTAGTTAGCTATTTCTGTGGAGTTTTTTTCCTTTTTTTTTCTAAATGTTGACGAATGTGTAAAAACTACGTAAGGATCAATTTCTTTACAGAAATTCGATGGAGCAGAGTTATTTGAAAGTGTGACTGTAGTAGGTACTATTGCACTGAACAAGCAGTCACTGCCATTTCATGATAATCATGTAAGAAACATGCTTTTATTAGCAACTCATTACCCTTTAGTAAATTACTCATTATTGAATAAATGGGGGAAATGGAAGGTACTTTGTCTGTTGGTTGGGACTGACAGCATTACTGATAATGAAGTATTTGTTTCCTTAAATAAATGGCACAATCTCAGAAGTGCATAACGCTGTTGTCTTCAGTACATCCACATTTGATCAAAATTTGAACTCTGATCTTCCATGTAATACTTAAAAATAATTTCCTTTTTAAGAAAACTTTAAAAAAGCATCTGACACTCATGTTATTTCCTGAATGCCATTGTCTACCTCTTATTCCTTCCAAAGAAAAGTGTTTTCCTCTCTCCTTAGAAATCTATTTAAAAAAAAAAAAATCAATCTTTCTCAGTTCCAATACCACAATTCTACAGCTTTTTAACAGCTGTTAACTTAAGCACTTTATTATTTTGGGTTTTTTTTTGATTTGGCTTTTTTTGTTGTTGCTGGTTTTGATTTGTTGTTACATAGGCGTGACAGTCTAAGGCAACGCTGTAATTTATCTTTTATTCTTGGTATACATGGAATGTGTACGGATTTACAATTAATAGTCTGAATTTAATGAAATTATTTTCTAAAATCTTCTGGCAGAAAAGCTGCAGTTTAAGACTAAAAGCTCGTGAACTAGTAACAGAGCATGCTTTACAGTGTTTCTGAAACAAACTATGAAATTGATCTGGGTGCTGTTTTCTTGGTGTGCAATAAAACTTATTTATGCCGTAGTTACACATTTGCAGCTTTGTTACAAGCTTTTTGGGGTATCTAATTGGCTGCAGCTTTGAATCATATCATAACACATGCCAAATGTTGCTAATTACAATTAAGATATCTACTTGAAATAATCTTTGTTTTCATTTTCTCTGACAATTTATTTTTTCACTTATTTACATGCCTTTAATTTTTCATTTTAACAGTTCTCGCAGCACTTTAATTTATTTTTGTTTCAAAGCTGTGGAATTGGATTAAACAGGGTTTTTTAAACACTTCCATGTTGCTTGGAAAGAAGCCAGTTACTGTGTATCGGCTTAATAGAAACCATGCTTAGCAGTGCCTCACATATGGCAGCTCGTGTTTGTGTGGTAAGGCATTATGTATTTTAAATATTACCTTTTATACGATAGTCAAATTTATGCCAGAATCTGAAGTTTCCTCTGATTAATGTTAACAAAAATAGCAGGGAGCCAACTGTTTCTGTTTTTTAGGGAGAAATATGTAATTAAATACATAAATTACTGTCTGCTCTGCACAAAAGCCATATTTATGTGGCCTTTATTAACTTGAGATGCATACTGTGCCTAGAGAAGGCTGTAGGTGAGTGATAATATGCTTTCTTGACACTTTAGCCTTTTAATGTTGTAAATATCGTAGAGGCCGAGATGGTGACTCTAGCTAAGGCTGAAATATAAGGGTTTGCACTTCATTTAGGAGATTGAGTTATATTTGAAGAATAAGCGGTACACAGTTACAGCAATTACTCTTTGAGTAACACTTGACACAGCTGACAACTTAAAGCTTAAATTTCTCAGGGTTTTTCTTCTGGTTTGGATGTTGTTTGTTGGTGGGGGTTTTTATTTTATTTTATTTAAAAGTTAGTGTAACCTTTATGAAATTTGGAGCTTATATAGCCATTATGAAATTTGGAGCTTTTAAAGGCATTTGTTCTGGACTGTCTGTAGACACTCTTTTTGTATAAATTCAGCAGAGACTCTTCATAATGAAATTTCTTTATCAGAAAACAGTATTTTCAGTAGAGGAATAGTGAATAATTCCATTCTTTCAAAATGATTGCCTCATTTTTAGTACAGGTTGTTTTTTGGGGGGAGAAGAGCCTTTTATTTCTTCAAGATTAGCTGATGTTCATTTTAACTTTTGTTTGGGAGGTATTGACAGCAATGACCACTGAAAATATACATCATAAATCTAATAGAGGTTATTATCCTTCTTATTATAACTTCAAAATTGCCAAAGTAAATTCTTTTCTTTCGATGATACCAGTGCAGTATCTTTTGCATCAATCATAAATATATGGGTAATGCATATAAACCTGTAGTAACAAATTTGATTTATTTTACATTTTAAGATGCTCTAATTCTAAAATGAAAAATAAGTCTTTTATTACATTAATTTATGATTAGTCTGTTCACACATAAGAAGGCAGTGTTCAGGACTAATAGATTTTTTTTTTTTTTGAGATAAATACAATATGCTTAGCATTACTATATGGTGTCAAGTGTAAAGTCATTTTACCATAGGTGTTATCCAGAGAATTTAAAAATGCTGTACACTCTCACTGTTTGATATCTTAGGTAGCCTAAATAGGATAAATATATCTATTACCTTGAAAATTAGGCAAGTTATAACCCTTCAAAAGAAGATGGATGGAATGTAACGCATTTAATTTTCAGAGGAGTTTATGATTGAAAAATTAGATGTCTGCCTAGCCTGCAATTTCAGATTTCTTGATATAAGTAATTGATTGCTAAGCTTATAGCTGTGGCATTCCGACTAGGGTTGCAGACTGGGGGGGGGTCGGGGACACATGTTTCAAATTTGGTGCTTGCAGCCAGGGTGGGTTCACAGCAAAACTAGTTTCAGAACCGCTATGGTCAATGCACTGCTACTTTTTGCAGTAACATAAAGTAGCCGTGGATGGGATTCGTTAAGTGTTCTGGGTTGAACTGTTGGCTGGAGTTAACTGGGCTTGAACATTGCACGGGAATTTTGACTGAGTTTCTAACGTGAAAATGGACTGTTCCCATTATTTCAGATTTTGTTGGGTAGCTTGAAAAGAATGGCATTCTTGACTGGATTTATTATGGAAGCGTCTGCGATTTGATTACTGGGCAGGCGTTAGCCTTGTTCCACGTTATACCGGAGTAAGTTTATTTTTCTGCACCAGGCGTCATAGCAAACACTCTGGCTTGCTCATTCAGAATACTTTGTGGGAGTGCACGTTTTTGGCACTGCACCTCTCCCATCCTGGAGGACTGATTTTGCTGGCTGGGTCAGAAACACAACCATGGCTTCTTGTATCTCCTGCATACAGTTTGCCACGTTGCCTGCCGAAAACAATCCTCTGGCGTCATTTTGTGCCTCGGGTACACAGAGCAGGTTCTTCATTTTGCCTCTCCCTTTTCTGAGGTACTTGCATAAGATCTGCTATAGTCTGGCTCAGAGAAAGTAACCAGCTCTAGTGAGGGGGAAAAAAACCTAACACCCAACACCCCCCCTGTAATTAGCTGTTTGTCTTATTTGTGTTCTGTTACAGATAAAACAAGACCTGTCAGTCTATAAAAATATTTCTAAAAGAGGGCTTCCTTCACTGCCATGTCTTACTCACAGCGATGTCCTGTCTGTAGCAGCAAGAACAGTAAAACACTTTGACACACAGTGCGTACATTACAAAAATGAAGTGTCATATCAAAAATAGCTGTAAACATTTTCACAGTCACTTGTCATTGCACGTTTGAAGGTGGGAAATTTTTAGAGATGACGACTCAATTTTCTTCCTTGCCTCCATGTCAGGGCTGCCTAGAAGGGAAGATGTGTCTACTTAATATGGCATTTGAATGGGCTGTTGTGGGCACAACTACTAGAATCCTGTTTGAGTACGTTCCTCAACAGTCTATCAACACAGTGATTAGGCATCAATGCAAGAGGGTTATTTTGAATTTTGATGCAACATTAACTCAATTACAGTTTTGGGGGTTTTGTTGTTTTTTTTTTTGTTTTGTTTTTTTAATTTGTAAACCATCGT
The DNA here is from genome assembly GCF_965231255.1 of Vanellus vanellus. Taxonomy (NCBI): domain Eukaryota; kingdom Metazoa; phylum Chordata; class Aves; order Charadriiformes; family Charadriidae; genus Vanellus; species Vanellus vanellus. The sequence continues at coordinate 42,990,266 of NC_138906.1, forward strand.
CTTCAGAGAATAAGAACAGGTGATCACAAGTATCATTGGGAAACTGTCTAGCTGATAAGCATCACATAATCAACTCGAAAATCTCACTTGAGTCTAAATTACTGTAGTGTAAATCAGATTTAAATTCATGATTCAAGTATAATGACCTCCTGCATTACAAACATCCCTGAGAGATATTTAATTAATAATATATGTTAACTGTGAGTGTTTTGGCATATATGTGTGGCATACATTTTTAGGTAGCCACAAATACAGCCTCAAAAGCCCACAATGTGATGGCTGTAGGATGACACATTTTTAAGATGTTCTGCAACAACCTGCTTTGCTCCTTACTGAATACAAATAGCTGAGGGATGACAGCCATCTTGGTTTCAGTAGAATCTTTATGATTTATATGATAATGATAATTTTATTCTGCTGCCAGTACAGAGCACTTTGCAGACTGATATCAAGGTTAATTGTCACTTTGAGAAGAAGTGAAGCACAGTCTGCCAACCTGATGCTCGGCTCAGCTAAGAGATAATTGTTATTCAAGTAGTATTTAAATGAGCCCAAATGCTGATAAATACACAACCAAAATATTTTATTTTTTTTCTCTCATGTTCATTCACTGTGCTAGAGGATGAGGTCATCTCTGTGTATAAATATCACGCTGTATAAATGGACGCTGTAGTAAAAACATTCTGAGTATTTACAGAACTACAAGGAATCGGTTTTCCCCAGTGTGGGCTGCGGGGAAATACTTTAAACTTGAGTTCCTCTTGTCAACACATCTTAATTCTTTTATGTCTGTGATTGCTTTTAGCAGTTGTACTGTTACCTTACATATGACTCTTTATGCACTGTGACCCGACCTTACTGATGCACCTGAGAGGTTTACAATTTGTGCTATGCTTTGCAAGTTCTTAGGGTTACTCCATTCTCCAGGTATCTCACATTGATTCTAAACATAACTTTGATTTTTTTCCCTCTAGATTTGGGGAATTGTCAGCAGCCCAGTGGCCAGAGAATTAATGCAGAAACATGCAAATATTACTATAAATTAGTAGGTTGGAGGTTTTTTATATCCTTGGTAGCCACGCAGCTTTTTAAGAGAGCTGTTCAGCTGTATGCAACAGTGCAGTCCTATAGCACAGAGAGCCATGAGGCTGTCCCAAAATCTGGGATTGGCTTTGTTTATTTACACAACGGCTTTCAATTTAGAGTCTTCAAAATTAAGATTTTACTATGTAGTTTTTCCTCTGTTTTAAATATTTTAATTGAGTAGAATGCATGTGCTTGGTTCTACCTGCTGCCCTCCTGGAAGACTTTTTTTTCTTGTGTTGTTTAAAAATTATTAGCTGCAGGGGTCTTTTAGCCTTGAGAACTGTTAATTTATTTTGGTGCAGCAGTAGCTGTTCCTATACTTGCACTGCTCTTCTTTTCCATGCTGCCATACCAACTTTTTCCTTATTCACATGAAAACTTCTGGATTTATGTTCAGTGATTTGTTTCTTGTTAATATTTCAGTGAAGTGGGTTCTCTTTGTTTGTTTGTTTTTTATTTAGAATGTTAATCTGATGCAATTTTGGGACTAAATTAATGACTGATATAACTACTAGTCACATTATATTGTAAATACGTCAAAAATGAGCACAAAGCACAATAAAATTATAGAATAGTTACATTTCAGACTTCAAGAAGTAAAGATAAAATAAACTTACCTTAGTTTTTTTATGTGAAGGGAATGGTTTTTGCCATGACCATCATAAATTCCTGGCTAAGGTGTTTGCGTATGACTTTTGTAGGAGGCCAGTTCATTACTTACTGGTAAGAGACCACTTTCTTGTTAATTCTGTTGTTTAATATGCATTATAATCCTGTGGCTAAGAAACATAAATTCTTAAATGGATTGTTCTCAGTCCTAAACACTTCCATACGTTTTTGTAACATTTTTAGATTTTGTATGGCTTAGTGGCTTTCCACATGACTAATGAAGATTTTAACAAACAAAATGGAAAAGGGCCAACTTGTAATTGTTAGTGCAGTAGCATAATCAGCCATACACGGTTTGTTTGTTATAGCGCAGCAACAGAACAATGTTTCAAAGAGAAAACATGCAGAGATGATTAGTAAGTACCACAGTGATGTGAGACTGTCCAACTACAGAAGCAGTCTAGCTGGGTTATTCATATGAATACTTCAGTATATGCTTACATTTTTCTTGTCATAAGGGGCACCGATAATGTCTAATTTTAGCAGCCATTTATACTGAGTTACTAAGAAAAAAAAGTGGGTTTTGTTGTTTTTTTTTTCTTTTCTTGGATAAATGGATGTGTTATAGAAGTGTAGCAAATGCTACATGTTGTACAAACTACTAAACCGATTACAGCTTATTTTATGCAAATATGAAGAGGTGAAAAATATCTGGTAGGAAGACGGTTACTTTTAAACAATAAAAAGTTTATCAGGTGTTTGTCAAAGATACAGATAAGTAACTTCAGGATTTATACCGTAGCAATTAAAAAGGCTACAAAATGAGCATCCTTGCTGACTGTGTATTGATTGAAATGAAGAAATGGACTTGGAAATAGCAATGCAGTGTGCTAAGTAATGACGAGAAGACTCAATTGCATAATAGTTGTTGTTCCTGCTTTCCAATCTATATTGCTGGATTTGTTGCAAGCAAGCTTTAAAATAAAAAAAAAAACCTGCAAAACACAGCCAGGAAGAAAAAAAGAAAGCAAACCCCCAGGCTGTTACTGAGTTTACACAAGAATCTGCACATATTTGATTCTTAAAACTGTGCTGTCGCTCGGTCAGTTGAATAAATATAAAACTTCTCATATTTCACTTTCAGAATTTTCATTGTGCCTAACTATTTCTGATACCATTCTGTGTCTTTTTGTGGCAAGTTTGAAGATAGCATTCCACCATGAATTCTTCCTGGCGTCATCTCAGTCATAGAAAGTGGTCATTCTCTTGGGAATTCAGTATCAAATACAGAATGCTTGTATAGTGAATAGAAGAAGGTAAATTTGCTGCTTATCTGTGGAGAGACAACATATTAGTGTCTATTTTTCAAGAGTAAATGCCATTCAGTCGTAATATTTCCATTGAGTTTACAGATTAATTTTGCTCACCATTTCACTCACCCTTTAGCAAAACGATTGGCTTGCAAGCCTTACGCTGTGTTCTTCCTGTTTCTGCTATGTGTTCTTTCATCCCCTTGATACAATGACTTGAATCATCAGCTTTATCTAAATATGCAGGCTACAAAAGCTGATGAATTGGTTGAATTAGTTTTAAACTGATTTTAATTAAAAAGTGTCCAGATAGATTTTTGAATTCTTTAGTTTCTGTCTTATTTAGGGTTATATTAAGTCTATTGATTTTAAACTGAATCAATGTAAACCTTGTTTCTAAATGTTCCTGCAGCTTTTTGACTGGTTTAGCTAAAAGTAGTCTTAAATCATGTGTTTTTCTTGAGCAGTGCAAGTTTATGCATAGGCAAGCCTTCAGCTAGGTGGGCATTTTGCTTCGATCTTCATTAGTTCTTCCTGAAGAAAAAACAGAAAGTCCAGAAACTAAGTAGTGTGTTGGAGTAATGTCAACTAACCATCATTAACTTCTTCACCTTTACAAATTATATAGGTTTCAATTACTTTATTTGACAGGAGCCTTATTTCTAAGTGGGATCAAGTGCACCCTCAGCAAGTTTATAGATGACACCAAGCTGAGTGGTGCATCTGACATGCCTGAGGGATGGGATGCTATCCAGAGGGATCTGGACAAGCTGCAGAAGTAGGCCTGTGTGATCCTCATGAGGTTCAACAAGGCCAAGTGCAAGGTCCTGCACCTGGGTCAGGGCAACCCCTGGTATCAACACAGGCTGGGGGATGAAAGGATTGAGACCAGCCCTGCCAAGAAAGATTTGAGGGTACTGGTGGACATTACAACATATCCTGGGCTGCATCAAAAGAAGCGTGGCCAGCAGGCTGAGGGAGATGATTCTGCCCCTCTACTCCGCTCTGCTGAGACTCCACCTGGAACATTGCATCCAGCTCTGGAGCCCTCAGCACAGGAAAGACATGGACCTGTTGGAGCAGGTCCAGAGAAGTACCACAAAAATGCTCAGAGGGCTGGAGCACCTCTCCTATGAGGACAGGCTGAGATAGATGGGGTTGTTCAGCCTGGAAAAGAGAAGACTCCGGGGAGATGTTCTTGTGGCCTTTTAGTACCTAAAGGGGGCTTATAAGAAAGATGGGGACAAACATTTTAGCAGGGCCTGTCACAATAGGACAAGGAGTGATGGTTTTAAACTAAAAGAGGGTAGATGCAAACTAGATAGGAAGAAGAAATTCTTTACTGTGGGGGTGGTGAAACACTGGAACAGGTTGCGCAGAGAGGTGGTAGATGCCCGTTCCCTGGAAACATTCAAGGTCAGGTTGGATGGGGCTCTGAGCAACCTGATCTAGTTGAATATGTCCCTGCTCATTGCAGGGGGGTTGCACTAGATGACCTTTAAAGGTCCCTTCCAACCTAAACCATTCCATGATTATTTTAACACAAAAGATGCCTCTTGGAGGCAAGGACAACATATGTCATACAACATAATTTTTGATGGCATCTGCTGTAGAGTTTCCATAAAAATGAAATTCTGTAGGGAAGAGAAGGCTCAGGGGGATCTCATCAAAGTGTCTAAATACCTAGAGGATGTAAAGGTGATGGAGCCAGGCTCTTTTCACTGGTGCTCAGTGTCAGGACAAGAGGCAACGGCCACAAACTGAAACATAGGAGGCTCAATATCTAAACATCAGAAAACACTTTTTTCACTGTGAGGGCAACTGAGCACTGATACAGGTTGCCCAGGGAGGCTGTGGAGTCTCCATCCTTGGAGATACTCAAAAGCTGTCTGGACAGTGTCCTGGGCAATCAGCTGTAAATGGCCCTGCTTGAGCAGGACAGTTGGACCAGATGACCTCCAGAGTTCCCTTCCAACCTCAGCCATTCTGTGATTCTGTGCTAATTATAATGTTGAGGGTTTTCTTGTTGAAAAGCATAAATATTCCAGCATTTTTGAGTTGACAGGTCATTGAAGAACTTAGGGGTCAGTTTATGTACTTTGGATTTTACTGAAACAATGATGGTGAGATGCTGTTTAAAAATAGGCTGTGTGTGGTGGTTGGCTCACATTGTGTGAGTTTAGCTTTATTTCATATATGAACATGTTCATTGCATATTTTGCCTTTGTTGTACCTTAAGAAATCATGTGCAGTAGTTCTTCTTAGAGCTGAGTATAGCTTTTGTTTGTACATATCTGATTGAAACTAAAGGATGAACTTGGAGAAGCCATGGAATGGATGTGCAAAACTTCTGCCCTTTTTGAATTGACTGTTAATTTTTGGCCTGATGTTTGAATTCACTAATTAAATATTTGATTGAAAAATTTGCAGAAATATTTTGTTTGAGCAACATGCAACTACTTTACTCCCCTGGATTCTAATATTTTATATTGAGACCTCTAATAAATTAAAACAGCTGACTGTTGTCTTTTAACAGTGAAGTTTAATACTGTTAAGTGCTTTCACTTGCTTATTTCAGTGAAGTATATATACAGTCATGAAGAACTCTGTTCTTTATCTTGAGGAATTTTTTTCCCCCACTTGAAAGTTGCTGGACTCCTTTGCATTTGTTGCATTTCCTTTTGAATCCAAACCCAAGAGCCAGCTAGTTCCTTAAATCTTTCTAAATCCATGCAGCTGAAATCCCTCTTAAACATGTAACCTGTTTCGTATACTCAGACACATCTAAACCCAGATACAAGAAGAGATCGATAAATGACCAGCCCCAGAGTGATCCTGCAGAATTGCCAAACCCCTGTTACCAGCAGTGGTATGGGTCCTGGTTTGCATGATGGAGGATCCCCGCCTGCCCCGGCACTCTCTCCCTGGCATGCCAGAATGGTAGTAGGTGGTTTAAAAAACCTCCATCCATATTACTCAAAATGTTCTTTTATATCAGAACAGTAAATATTCTAGTCCTTTTATTTGCTTCTAAAAGCAGTAACTAAATAGCTCAGCAAAAAGGGAGTAAATGATATGCTTAAACTTTAATTGCCTTACAATGGTGTTCAATCAGCAAGAAAAGGCCTTGCTGATGAGACATTGAGCGTCTTGTAGGTTAGATGAAGAACTGGCAATGAATGAGCAAATACAAAGTCTAGACCTGTACGGGCTCTGTACAGAGTCATGTCGTGTGCCACCGTACTAAGTTTCTAAAGATGATTCTTAAGTGGCGTTCCTGAGATGGAAAATAGAAGCATCTTTCACCAAAGATGGGGAAGAAGAAATTATCTGAGGGGTGTGTGGAACACTACTGGTTTTATAGGGAGAGATTCACCTTCCAAAATGTTGGGAGACACTAGTTTAGTGTACAGGCTACGTTAAAAAAAATACAGTTATGCAATGATTTTTGCTTGACAAATAATATGCACACATTCATTTGAAATTTTTATTAAAAAAAAACCAAAACAACAAAACCAAGCTCCAAATCTTTGGAAGAGTCCCTTTGAAGGGATGCGCATTAAGGCTAGGTATATTGATCAACCTGGAATGCAGTTTTTTCATCATTTTGGTGTTGTCTTTTTTTTTTCTTCCTTCAATTTAATTTAACCAAATAAAATAAATAAATAAAAAAAAAAAAAATCAGTTGTTCCTTGCAGTCCATTAACTGTATAAACCACTTGGATTTCATTTGTGGACAACTTTGTGCATTCTTGTTACTACAAAGCTGTGGTTCTCTAATTTTCAAGGCTTAACAGTTAATGCTTGCGATTGTCAGTAACTTTATTAATAAAGTTGAAATTTTATTATTTAATTATGGTTTAATGGAGAGCAGGCAGAGTAATTTCAACATTATTTTACATAAGGGTAACACAGGGAGAGGGATGTCCTGTTGCTGACAGTCTAAATACTGCTTAAAAGAGATATTTTTCTCAGTTAATCCTGTCTAAAGAGCCCCATGATTCCTCATGTAAGATAAGTAAAGATTCCTGAAAAAGCTTTTGAAAATAGCTTTTAAATTGCTATCCAATTTGAAGTAACCGATCCAGAGGATAAATTTAACAAGAAAACCTTTGCTGCCAATTTGTTCTTGTATAAACATTCATATTGTAAATAGTCATATGTTTAAGCAAGAACTCTGTTTAGACCTTGTGGTTAGTGAACCTGTTCATCATTAAAAACGCCAGTAATAGAGCATGTGACATAGCAGTGGCCTTTTTGTACCACAGAAACTAAAAGAAACAATATTAACCAAATAATCCAGATAAATTTAGGGGGGAAAGTGAGTCTATTCATTGGGACTTCACTGGGTGCTGTGAAAATGGCAAGAATTCATATCTAGATCAATCACTCACTGAATTGTAGTTGCATGTAGAATGTTGATTGTCTGCATCAGAATTTGGGAAAAATACTCCTTGTAATGGTAATTCCCTAAAATACCAATGGCACTAAGACAAGTAAAAAATATATTGGGTACCTGAAGCTGAGAGCATCTTTCTTACTCTGGTAGCTTCCATTCTTCCTAAGTACTTGGAAAACTACCTATTAAACAGTTTTGGTAACAAGGTGTTCATCCCTTGTGGTGTTTCATGGTTTATCCTAGCCACTTCAGTTACCTCCCTTTGTTTGTATTCTGCTACTTCTTGTTACAAAGGGGTGATGAGCCCTGTGGACTTGTCACTTAGGTCTATACAGGTATAATGGACAATACCAGAGTGCCTTCTTGGACTATAAAACTCAGTTGTTTATATTACTCAGTTATTAGAGCAATCTGGCAAGGCTTAGGATAGCATCAGCCAGTATTCTCCTGAACAAATCTTGAGCATGGCTAAGGAGAAGGAAGGCTGAAAGACCTTCCCATCTGGCAGTTGCATACTTTGAAGGGTAAGGGAGTACGGACACAGGCTGTTCTGTGCCAGCTGGCCGTAGTGCCAGCAGACAGTCCTGGCATGTTTAATTTACTGTTATAGACACAGTCTTTGTCTTATACACCACCACGAACAGAAACCGTGTGAATCTGGGCACCTTTCCATGCTGAGGGCATATATATAAGGGGTTATATATCATTTGTCTGTTAGATTACTTCCAGGTTTCCCCCTTTCTGCTGGGTGCTGTTGAAAGAGTAACTTTCCTAGCTGTGATGGGGCTGTATTTACTCAGAGTGAGGGCCACCAGGTGACACTGGGAAATACTTTGGTGGGCTGTGGTTTTGCATAATTGTCTAGACAGGATGTTTTGGGAATGTAACCCTCTCTTCTGAATGCAACGTTGTGTTAGTATTTTGGTGTTGCTACGCAGCAATAATATAGTTATTCGTGTCTCCTAAAATGTGAACTTAATAACACTGATGTTAAAAGGTGATAGAAATTTGATGAAAATCATGTGTGAATTAAAAGGGACTCCATGTGCTGGAAGGGAACGAGGCAATTGTGTTTCTGGCTTGTGCTGAGAGATCAGAAGTTTGGCGTGTGAGTCCAGCTGGCTGCCAAGAAATATCATCCATACCCCATTGCCGTATTTGGGGCTCTTGGCATTGATGATGGTCACTGTTGCTGGCCTTGCAAGGTGGAAAGACTATTGCAAGGCTGTCACTTTAGGTATGCCTCTGTAGACTTTTCAGATTATGTCAAAAGGTGATGGGGGCGGGGAGGGAGAAGAGTATTGGTATCACGCTTTAAGCTTTTGTTGGCCAGAAATACGAGACTTCGCTTTGCATTGGCAGAAAATGATGCTTTTGCAAGTTTAACTTCTCATATATAAAATGTCTGAGAAGAGCTTCTGTTCTCTTCCAAAGCAGAGCAGTTGTTAACCTGGTCAAAAGTTACCAAAATGTGCATTCTAATTCTTTAAATGGCTGCTCAGTGACTTTTTACATGGGAGCATAATTGATGGTGTCAGTTTTAATAAATAATTCAGTAGTTCTTTCTCTTTGATTGTATAGCAGGATTTGTGGGTAATAGAGGTCTGAGGACTAAGTGTGACTGATGAGAATGGATGGCATATTGCTATCAATCTTGTCACTTTTTACCACGTGTAAAAATTGAATTTGAGTTATTGACCATCCCACAGCATATTTGTCCTCTCACCGTGTGTGGACCAAAAACATGCTCAGAAGGCAATTATTAAACTTTGTGCGCCTGAAATAACCAATGCTAGTTACATAGCTCCAGTGTTGGCTTTACTGATTTTATTTATTTATTTATTTACTACATGGAGAATGTGAAACTCACTTTAATTCTGAATTTCATCAAGTTGGATTTTCTTGTAGTTTAGCTTTAAAAGAAACTTACACTTGTATTTACCATTCTTAATTCAAATTGTATCTAACCATTTCATGGAGTGAAAAGAGCATATTTGACTCTGATAATTATGATGAATGCTTTGTAGTAAAATGACATGGTCAATAAATTAAGATAACAGCATTTAGTCTTCTGTGTGTCTTTGCTTCACATAAGGATAACTGGCTAAATTTCTGCCTAACTACGGCTTTTTTTTCTTTCTCTCTTTTTTGCCTCAGATGTAGTTTATGATTCATCAGCTTGGAGTCTCTTCCACTCTCGGTCCATCTTCATTCTTAATAGGAATTCTGATTGACTGTGCTTGACTCCTATATATACCTTTGTCTATGGTGATGTCCAGCAAGCACAATATTGTTGGATGTTTCTTTATTTGGGTGTGTGCAAGGAGAGCAAGAGACCATTTCTATCCGCCATATTTCTTCTTTGGTTTTCCTCGGAGATTTTTTTTTTTTTTTAATCATTTTCCTTTCAGGATTCACTGATCCCTGAACATGGTTGGAGCATGGTAAATATTATCTCTGCCCTACCAGTCTTTCTCCTAACCTAAAATAGATCAGTCAATGATAATATCACGTAATTGCAAGTTGAACAACCTTTTTCTCCTTTGAGAGAGAATATATTATTACTACTTTTGGGAACTGATTTGATCAGGGAGTATAGTAGAAGCTTAACACCCTTTTAGGTATTTTCCCATAAAAGAGAAGAGAAGCTGTGCCTGAAGATGTGGACTGGAAAGCTTTGCTTTTTCCACGTTCCAAAAGATTGCACATGGAGTTATTTCCCCCCACCCCCCCAACTCCTTTTCCTATATCAACTCCATTCAGTCCAAAAGTTCTCCCTCGAAATAAATCTGAACTCTTCCCTACGCCAGTTATTCCACTGTGCTGTCTGTCTGTAGCCCAGGGAATAGTGCTAGGAAGACTCCAGAGCATGCAGCTCTGTACTTTGAGCCCCAAGCTCCAGCCTAACTCCTAAATCTTGCTTCCAGATCTCTCTCAGCCCTTCCTCTATTGTCTATACTCTTAGGAGCCATGGGGACTAGTTCCACCCAAACACTGTCTGGGATACTGCACAGATTGCCAAGTCAGGTCTGGTACTTTGGTGCTTAGAAGGCTGGTCAACATAAGGTATTCCCTGGGATCTTTAAACTTATTGTGTGTTTGATAATTCATCCCCTGTCCCCTTTCCTTCCCACTGCAGGACCTTTTTTCTCCTGCGCATCAGCAACAGGGAATAATACCCTGGATGTCAATTGCTCTGTACTGTCCCTGTAACCCTCTTGTTGATGTATCTCTCTTTCCTTGTGTGTTTGGTTTTGGGGTGGTTTTGGTTTCTTTTTTGGTTTGTTTGTTGGTTTTTTTTTTTTCTCTTTTGTTTGGTTGGTCCATGGTGGTTTTTTTTTCCATTTGGCCAAACTATCTTCAAAGGAGAGTATATTTATCCCTGGCATCTATAAGCTTCCTGCAACAGGCGCATACATACTATACATGTTACACATCATACACGGACTGAGAAATCTTCAATTGCCAAGTTGGTCTTAAATCATTATATAACGCCATAGCATGCTCTAGAAGTTATTCCTATTCATAGCTTTAAACTTGTTGTGCCTGTGTTGTTTCAGTAGAGGCCAGAAGTTTTGTGCACAGGTAGTAAGTAAATTTTTGTAGTCTGAATGGGGCGATGGCTTGATTACCTCCCTTCACCATGAGGGATGCAAAGTACTAGGGGATATTGCAAAACTTCTGTTAAAGCCAAAACAAGCTGGACTTTAGGGTTAGGTTTTGGATTTTATTAATGAAAAATCTGTGGAGTTGAACTTTACCTTTTGATGGGGGACAGGATGGGAAGGCATTTTGGTAGACAACTGAAGGTCCATTAAAATAGTTCAAAACACTGGCACAGATGAATAGACAATATTGTTAAGTTGACTGCTACATGATGAAACTTTTCCAACTGAAATGAAATGCCAAGCGTGTGCTGTTTGCATCAGTGGATAAGGAACTGCGTCCTGTTTAAAACATACAGCCTTCCCCCACCGACCTATCTATGCTCATGCAGCTTTGTCTACAATCCCAATTTAAAGTTTATATCCTCTCCAGACTGAGTATCAATAAAGCATAAATATCTTGAATAGTTGTAGTCATAATACATTTAAAATAAATTCATTTCTAACATGACTATGTGGAGGCTAGAAGCCTTTCATCAGGTATAGACCTCAATACTGTATTATTTTACTTGATGTATTGTTTCATTCACAAAACAACATTTGTATTATTTGAATACATCCTAGCATAATATTGGGTTTCTAGAAATAGCTAAATAGCAAATAAGATTAAGTTTTTGTATGACAGTCATATATACTCTGTACTATTCTCTGGAAGGATAATGGAATACTACTCTGTGGCTTAAACTGGCTTAGCTTCTGAACTCTATTTTAAACCTTCATAGCTGTAAGCTTGTATGCTGTAATATATGCTCATTTCTCTAATGCTACGCTTACATTTGTTAAAGCTCCAGCTTCTGGTAAATATCCCTGTTTGTGAAAGCATCTCCTAGAACTTCTCCTTCTTGCCTTTCTGAGGACCAGAAATACAGTCTTTATGTTATTTTTGTTTACTTTTTAATCTGGTTTTCAATGGGAGAAGATTATACAATCACAGTGTTGCTTCCGAAGTTTTTAGAGAGGAAGCTCAGTGGCTAATTTCAACCAATTTGACAGGAAAGTAGGAGTCTAAGAAATGCTAAATTCCTACAATAAGCCTACACGCCATATGGCCCAGAGCCCACATGTAATCCTTGCAGCTATTGCTTTCGTGTGCCAGTGGCCAGGGGGCAACATGTTCCCTCTCATCACATATTCAACAGATCGTCTGGAAAACAAGAGAGCCGATTTCTTCCAACAGCTTCTCTAGTGAAATAAGCTCAGAAGGAACACAAAGGGTCAAAACTGGCTTCTCGACTTTCTTTGGATAGGCAAAAGTTCCTAAACTGTTTAGGGACGCGTTTAATATTAAGAGGGAACTGGGTTTTGGAAGTACCTCCGTCTGTGCTCACCACACACAATATTAAGAGGGATCTGCTCTTTTGGAGAGAGCTAGAGCAGACAATTTTCCTGGTACCTTTCTCTTTCTCTGTGGCTCGGGCTGCCAATACCAGGTATTGTGGGAGGACAGTGAGCTGACTGGTGTTCTTTTGGTGTTATGAAGTTCTTCTTTGAACTTCAGCCTTCAAAGATATGGTAGTGCTGTTATTACTCAGGCAATAATTTTAAGAAAAGCTGCGCTTTTGTGAGGGGCTGTAGTCTCTGGGCTGGTTTCTGGTAAGGCAATTGGCTGTCAGTGAAGTGCCTGATTCAGGTGAGATTTGCGATTCCTTTGGTCAAAAAGGGTTGGAAGATATTAATTCCTGCAGAACTGTGATCACTCTGTAAGTTCTTGAACTATTTTTTTTTTTTTTTTTTTTTTTTTCCACAAAAAGCCTTTGCAGTATCTTTCTGGGTTGACAGATAAGTGATATACCTTTTGATATGCTGTAGCCAATGAGGTAAAAGTGCCCTCCATCACAATTTTCATATTTCCCCAAAAGCTTGACTGGCGTTAATAGCGTGCTCTCCCTGTATTTGAGCATATGTGCAAAACCACATCTGTTACTAATTTAGCTGTCAGGTGTGTGGAATGAATTTTCCCCTTCCAAGTCATACAGCTATTATCACTTTAGCGTAGACCATATTTAATGGTAGAACAGAGAATCAAAAAAAAAAAAAAGGTATTATGTTTTAGTCGTTGGTGCATTCTGGAGAAGGAAGAAGAGCCGGCAAGGTGCTTAATATTATAAAGGAAATTGGAATTTCAGAATATGCTTCCTAGTTAGTCTGTCTATTGTGAGGGGAACGGTTTTACTGGTGTTGACTAAGGAAGTCCTCAATTCTGTTTTTCTTTTCTTACCTTTGGTCTATGTAGAGGTGTGAATTTTTAATGTCTTCCTCAGATGATGTGAATTTGGGTAAGTGTTCTTGTGAAATACAATTTATGCACTTAGTTTGCCTACATATCCCTATCAATCCTGTCAACTGCTCCTTTCTTCTCAGTACTGTCCCCTCCCCCAATCGCTGGCCAAATTTCAGTCAAAGTTGACGGAGGGAAAGAGGATTCAGATATATTAAATTCATATGAGGTTCCTGAAAACAAGATGACTGATAAAGAAGAAACTTTTGCCCTGTGGGAATATCAATATGCAAATACAACCCATATTAGACATTAGAGAATCCACATGGGAACTCAGCCCTGAGGCACAAACCCATAATAAACTGTTGCTTACTGGCACTGTCTTGCTTGTTTCCTATTTTCACCAGTTGATCTCCAGTTTGGGGTTTTTTTTGAGGGCGGGGAGAAAAATGAAGAAAAGAGGATGCTCTGCAAAAATAAAACACTCTCCCACTTCTGTTTCTTTTAAAATTGTAGCAAGTTTTGAAAATGTTTTTGCTGTTGTTTAAAGACCTAACGTTGGCTATATCTGCCTTTTCTTCTAAAAGGCAGTATGATAAGGATTGGATGTTCCTGATTAAACATAGGTTGCGGTCTTTTCTTTGAAAAATCTTATACTTTAGCCTTTCTCTGACAGTTGTAACTGGAAATACCTGTTGCATCTCAGTTCTTGTACTGGAGTTAATCCAGTGGTTAAGCAGCATTGTGGTTTATTTCTCCTTTATTCTTAAATGGGAAAAAAAAATAAAAATACTACAATTAAAGTGCAGTTGAATATTAGGAAACAAACATAGGGCAGAAAAACCTTCTTAAAGAAAAAATGGTGGAAAGAGGAATACTATGCTGCTAAATTCTACGTTTGTGATTTGCAGTTGTGGAAAGTGCTGATTATATCTGTGTAAACATACAGATATATTTCAGACAGGTCTGTAATGACTATCTTGCCCTGCACCAGAACCGAGAGCTTCTTCCTAGTAAAGGAATTGACTTAATGCGCAGGGATCTTGAATCTACCAAAGACACATACCGCTGTATGTATATTACATAACACTGTTTGAATCATTTCTGTTTCTAGAGGAGCATAGGAAGATGCTGTATAGAATTTTTACCAAACTATGTATTCTCTGTCTTCAAGTTTTTGATGTAATAGTCTGTTCCCTGTCCCTTCCCGTCCCCCCCCCTCCAAAATAACAATTTAGGCAGTCTGTTTCTTGCCTAGAATATCTAGATCTGGCCCACATTTATGATTCTCAGGTGTAGGTGTCCTGCAAACTACCAAATATTTCATTCTGGATTGAACATTAGATTGATAGGGATATCAATAAAATAAATAGCTATATAGACGGGATAATTGATGTTACAGTGCTGAACACAGTCAGGAAGAGTGGAATAGATTTCATTACAGGTTTTTATCCTGGACTCCAGCACTTCAGCTGCGTACCCAGCAAATTGTCTGTAGGTAGCATAGGGATCAGCTTCCAACTCCTCTTGGATCGTAAGCCACTACAGGAATTGCCTTTCCACCAGTTTTAGGAGAGGAGTTTGTCTCAATCTCTATTTCATGCTAGATATAATTACTGAATCCTCAGAGTTGCAACCTGTGTTTCACTGACCGCATTTCCTTTGCCCTTCTTTCCCCCAACACCTCCCTTGCATGTCTGCTGTCTGTTGTTCTGAAATAACATGGTGTGTCCTTCTGTCCTTTGCAATTTTTCACACGTTTCGCAAAGGAACTGTACTGGGTCAGGTGTTACAAAGCCTTCATCTGTTGAGAAGCTGATTAGCATTAGAGCTAATGATAGATGTTTTTGCTGATAGTGCTGAAATCCAAAGACTAAATGCAGCTCGGTGTAGATAGATGTGACTTTACTTTTTAATATAATGTAAACAGAAAAGAAGTGGCTCCCTTTGAAAATGCAAATGATTTCAGCATTAGGATGTGTTAGTGAAATGGTAGTGTAAAAGCAACGTCTCCTGACTTCTGAGTAGGTCAAGTAGTATATAAGTGTTTTGAAGACCTGTGTTTTTTGAGTATGGCTCAAACTGAGAAACAACCTCTGTAAAACGAATCTATTCTAAAACAAAAATACTTTCTTATTTAGAAACAAGTTTGCATTGATCAGAATGATGTAAAGTATTCTTAAGCTGCACTTCGTTGCTCTAAAATTCTAAATTTTTTTGTTGTTCCCCAAACCTCTAAAATAAATGAAGGTCTCTTGTATTAAATAGCTGTGTTTTAGCAGGAATTAGCATACAAATGTTTGAGACTGAAAGTTTATAATGCCTTTTATCCTTTTTATGCTTATCTATTTTAAGTAGCTTCAGTGCTCTGTGAAGACAAAGGCACTGGTGTACATGCCACTGATAATAGACAGTGTGACCGTATCATGTATGCTTCCTTAATAATGTCTGACATTATCAGATTGATTAACTCAGCAGGGGGCCTTAATCAGATTTAACTACTGTTGGCAGCTGTACACTGGCAGAATAGTAATACATCAGGGAGTAATATTGAACTTCTTTCATAAGCTGTATTAAACATGAAACTCAAAAATGTACCATAAAAATTATCATTATTTCTAGTACTAATGCAACGAGAAGTGAAACCTGCACATTGCTCACACAGTCTCAGATCTCTTTTGGATTGTGCTTTCCCAAATTTTCTGTTGTCATCAGTTCCAAGTACTGATCTTCTTCAGATTCTCCTTTGGTAGTTAATGGGAGTGAAATTTAAATATACCTATTTCTTTTAAGGTGCAAAGTCCGATAAATCATTTGGTACTCAATGACTTAAGCAGAAAAATAATAAAAACATTTTGTAGCTGCAGATTTAAGCATGTGTGTATGTGACAAAGTAATGATAGTTGGGTTTTCTGCTTTGTCCTTTTCAAGTCAAATGCCATATTATGATACATTGCTTTAGTTTCATTTGATGCAGAATACTCCAGTATTAATAAATAAAATGCAGGCCTCAAAGATGTTAATGTAACATTCATTCAGAGATCAATAGGTCAGGAGGGACAACAGTCATCATCAAGTGTGACCTTCTGCCTATTATGTGACATTAAGACTTTCTAAGTTAATTCCGGTTTGAACTAAAATGTGTCTCCTTGAAAAGATTGACTTTTGGTTGAAACAAATTAACAAAAGGAACAACCACAGTTCTTGGCTATTTGTCTCAGCAATCAGTTATCCCTTAGGTGAACTGCAGTCTGGATGGGTTTAACTTCGAGATACTAGATTTCATTCTATCTTCCTACCATAGTTAAAATACAGTAGAAATATGCTACTGTTATTTTATAGTTAATTTAAAGGGGTTTTTAAGTATAGTTAAATGCTGATTCTGCTGTTGGTACTTTGTGTTTTCCATTAACTTTCTCTTTGAAAGTTCCTGGAGGGTTCTTATTCTAAAGTAAGCATTTTAGGTTTTAACTATGATCATGTAAGGTGCTTGTGTTCAGCTGGTTGTTGTGGCACCGTTATGAGTCTTCCTTCCCAAATCAGATTTTCTTGTTATTCTGAAAGTACAGCCTGCATTTTTGTATCTTCCATGTAAGACTTTGTGTTTCTTCATATTCCAAATCCTGCTATTTGCTTGTAGTTGTCTTATCAAGAAGTTCAGGTTGCTTTACCTAGGCAATTCAGTGTTTTCCATTTCCTCCATCTCTGTTAAAACTGTAATTGTTATCAGTGATGACTTAGTTTACTTCAGGTCATGAATATAAATGTGAAACCGCAGAGCACCAAGACCTGATCTTACCGGTTGCTCTGAGACTGTTTCAATTCCTTATTTTCCAACTGAGCAAAAAGCCCTGCCATATTATTTTCTGCATTTCTTATATTGCAAGAGGACTGGAAGGGTATGGCCTTCTCTCTCTTCCTTCCTCTTCTCATAACATCCACCAGATTGCAAGTCTTAAATGATTGACATCCCATAGCTGGTACACCAGACTGAGCTGCCCTTAAAGAATCATTTCCTCATTAGAATCTTTTTTCCAAATTTTGTGGAAAATTATTTATAAATAGCCTTTGCATTGCTAAATACCTAATTGGAAGAATAAGTTAGTCTCTAATTTGTGGAGTCTTCAATGAAATCTTCAAATTCAGAGAGGCTCATGTCTACCTGTACCAGCATTGCTGAAACAGAACAAAATCGTTGGGTTTAAGTTAGGTGAGGAAATTATTTAAAAGTGCTCATAAATAATAAAATTGTTATGAAATGCGCTAATTACTTTATAGAAATCTAATTTAGGGTTTTTTCCAGAATACCAAACTTCTTGCTCCAAATGGTAGTGATGATTGCTGGAGTGATGTTACAACTATTGCAATGATACTGCTGCTTTGCTAGCTTTATAATTGAAGCGTCTCAAGCAATGACAACTGTGCGTGTGTGTCATTATATATCACAGAGAAATTCCATTTATATAGTGTAAGCAAGCAAAGAGAAATTGTTTTGAATGTATTTGTAATTACACAGGAAAGCGCTTTCGGAGACCCATAAAACAGATGAGCATTGATCACTATAGCAGAGGTGAAAGAGAATCAATATGAACATATATTCAGACAAATCAAACTTGCATTGAGCAGTTAAAAAATATTGTGATTTCAATAAGATGCAGTAAGAACCATCAAAAGTGCTGATAGTTCTCCAGTATTTCTGCATACTTGAAGGAGAGGGAGGTGGGAAAGGTAGTAAGTTGATGAATATGTCAGGTACAAAGAGGAAATGCTTTTGAGAACAAGCAAATGTTTAAGCAGAATGTTACTAACATTGCAGTAGACATTGGCATCTGGCGATCATGTAATTTATGACAGTATATATTTAAGTAGCAATTGCTCAGGAAAGCAACAGATTATAAACACGTGCATAATTTTATTATTATTATTATTATTATTATTATTATTGTTGTTGTTGTTGTTGTTGTTGTTGTTGTTGTTGTTGTTGTTGTTGTGCTTTTGTTGTTACGTTTTTTTTCATTTCACATCCATCCTTGTTTGCCAGTTTAGTACCTCTGGGGCTGCCTTGAAGATCCTGAAGGTGTTTTGAAACTGCTTTTGGATGACATCGTTTTACAGATTACTTTCCTTGCATGTGACAGAAAAATATAGTTCCATGGCACTCTTATGATAGATAAAATTGTTAGCAATCTGTTGTTCTTGGAGCCCTGTTGTAAGTGCCTATATGTATTTACTGTGAACTAGAAAATGTGCATTATTTACAATTCTCCTTTGTTGTTTCATATCTTAATTCTCTGTTTTACTTAAGACCTAATTAAATTGGTTTGTGGATCAAATGGAGTCCCCCAATTGGGAAAAAAAAAGTAATCCAAATAACAGTGGTGATTCAAACAAACCTTTTAAAGACATATATTTCACATAGTGTTATGTGATTGCTATGCCTAAATCAGTATTTCCAGTTTTTGTAGGTACTTTTTTGGCATGTTCAGGATAGACTTGAATAGCCCTGACTAATTAGGTTCTCCTCACTAGTATCTGTATGGTATTTTTATCAAGTCAAACTTATTTAATATAGCATAGGAGGCTATGCTGAAGGGGTTCAGATAATCCAGTGCGGTGTAATGTGGGTTCAGTTGTCATCAGGAAGGCAGAAGAAAGAACAAATTCTCTGAAAGGACAGAGAAGATTCACTCGCTACTTCATAACGTAACGTATGGGATGCAAAGATTGATTAGTCATGATCTCAGCTTGCTGGTAGATGTTTTGCAGCACATCCCCATGAGTATCACCTGTTCTGCAGAGAATAAAATAAATTGTGTTACTAGGATAAATTAAAAAACCAAGTCAGTAATAAAACAGCAAATTCAGTTATTGCAAAAAGAACTTCATGTATGCATCACACCAGCCAAATAACTAACCAGCTACTTAAAATTGCTGGAAGATAATACATTATCTGTACTAATAAGAGACTTTAGGGAAATGCCAGGTTAGGGACTTTCCTTCCTCGCCACTTATTTTGTAAAGAATTTTTGCCTTTTGTATCAGTCTGTGAATACAAAGTATCTTATGAATTTGAAGCTCCACTTCCCTCTAGCAGCTGGAAGGAACAGGCTGTCCAAAGTATTTTGGAGCCTGTGAGGCTGAACGCTAGGATTAGATCGCTTGCTTCTTTTGCAGCCTGCCTGCTGTTGCTTTTAAAGGGGATTTTTAAAGTCTTTCACACAGTTCCCCAGGGTTATCTGGGTTATCCGGAGTTATCTCTCTTTCCAATGAGTCATTGCTACTACTCATGATAAGTTGTTTTTTTTTTCATTGGTAGAGTGCAATTCACATACTTACTGCTAGTTTGGTTTTGGCATATGACTGAAGAAAAGAATTGCTAAAAAAAAAAAAAAAAAAAAAGTTAATTTTCATTCTGTTCCTTTGTGCAGCCAGATAGAATTTTCTTTAGGCTTGGGAATACAGCCTTACTGGTTTACAGTTGGTTATTAAATTCATAATTGGAAAATTACATTTTTACTCTAGAAAGAGAGGAAGCTATTTTTGCTACAAAATGTAATTATTTTTCATAAAAACAATTATTGAGTTAGATGACAAAGTGATTATAAACCATTTTCCACTTGTCACTTCTATTCAGAAGAGTGGGTTTTTACAGCCCTATTGCCATGGACCATCAAATTTTGTTCTAGGCAGTTGAGTTGGGACTCAAAGATAGGGCAAATAAATCCTGGAAATGTAATCCCAAATAAAAGATCATACACTTTCTAGCAGGATGGAGGGCTCAATTTATTTAGTGTCTTAAAAATAGCAGAACTTTATATCTGATGACAAAGCTTGTAATTGTCAGAGAAAGCAACAGTAGTCTCTTGTATAAGATCCAGGGGAAAAAATAATTGAATATGAAAGGACAAAGAATGAGAACAAACAGCTTTCATCAATAGATGTGTTATAGTGAACTCAGCATGCTGGTAGATGTGTAGAATAGATCATCGTTCCTCTAAAGAAAGTGGCATTTTCATTCCAATATTGAAGCAAATACAATAAGAGATACATTGACAATCTACTTCTCATGGAAGTAGGTCTTGCATCCAAAGAAAAGGTTTTGCTTTTTGCTATGAATTGCTAAAATAACTGGAAATAATTTCTAATAATTTGGGTCAGATCATTGCAGTGGAATTACTAATTTTAATATTCTTTTAGAAATACTTTAATCCACATTAAAGTTGTGAAACAATGGAGCCATTGTTACTGTGTCAAATATTGTTCCTCAAGTTTGGGCATTGAACAAAAGTGAAAACAGTTTCTGATGGTTGGAGTGGGAGGGGATTACTTTTATTTCAGTAGTGTGGCAGTCCAGAAGCTAAAATGCTAATTTTTATTTGGAATAAGGAAGCTGTTAATTGTTTTGTAGAATACGATTGAAAATCCATTAATGTACGGGAGAGCAAAATCGATTATGCATCTGTTCCCATGTTTACTGATCCTTGGGAAGAATGTCACCACAGATTAGAAGAGTTCTGTCACGGGATCCGAAAAATCTGTGTTCTTCAAGATTTATTAAAAAAAGAAGAGAGAAAATGGCTTGCAATGTCAGTCATGGCATGCTATATCTGTTAACTTTGCAAGAAGGGCATTGGAATTACATTGTATTATCATAAAAAGTGCTAAATTGCTCCTCTCTTGGGAAAACGTATCAAGAATTTGGTGGCATTTTACCTCAACTAAGTAAGTGATTCCTCCCTTCAGTGGCTAGGAAGCTTACTCGTGTAGATGGCTCTGAGTAAGGGTAAGCTGATCTGATCTCAGCATTGTACCGAATTATGTGTGTGAAAGATTGCAACTGTGGCAAAATAAACAGCTAATAGGAGAACTGTGTGGGCGAGAAGATGATTGCACGTGCTTAGGGAGATAGGTAGGCATTGAGGACTTCTCTTTATGTGTTGTTATGAACAGTTCGGACTTTCTGAGAGTTCTCACAGAACTAAAAACTGTGTCCATCCAGGAAGCAGTCACCATTTTAATGTAAAATGATAGAGCTAGACAAGGATTCAGGGACAGGTAGGCATGGGTTACCACATTGATATCGGTTGCTCCAAATTTACACCAATAAAAGTGCTTTAAGAGAAAGAAAACCATAGTATGAAATGAAAACTGTAGTAGCATGTCTAATATATGCATCACTTCTGGGGGTTTTGTGTATCCCTTTTTAATTCAAATCTCAGCTGGCTTCCCTGCAGCTCTGTGAAGTTCCAGGTCAGAGTTCTAGAATTCACAATTGGGATCATATTTTAATCAAGCATTTATCTTAAATTAGCATATTCAATCATGGACAATTATAAGTAGCTTACTATATGTAACATAGCTACCATGTAATTTTATATTGCAGCTATTTATTTAACTTTCAGAACTACAATGCTTGGCTTTTATATGCTGTTATTTTAAATACTTAGATTTAAATAATTATCTGAAAACGTTATATAAATTGATTTTTTTTCTTACACTGAAAGACACACTAATAAAACCAAGAAGTTACATCTACAGATGCAGATCTAAGAAGCTTAAACAGTGTTTCAAATATTTACAGCTTCTAAAAATATATTTTAGCCAATGTCAAGTATTTTTTTCAATTAAATGTTCTAAGTACCAAAACTGTATTGTTTGAGGCTTTGACTTTTAGGAGTCTCTTATCAATCACATCGTTACCCTTTGTGGTTTTGTTTTGGGTTTGTTTGGGGTTTTTTTGACTCAAACCATTGGCAGTATTGAGGGTTGCCAAGATGACTTTTGGGAAAAATTCATGTTTCTTTGGTACCACTTTATTTACAAATCTTGTAAATAAGCATCTCAACAATGAGGAAAACATTTTCATTAATCATAAGTTTCTCTCTATTTAATTCTTTTCCACAGAGCTTTTCTACTTTGACTTTCTAGGCTAATGTGGCAATCCTAAGAATTGTTATTCTGCTCAGTACTGAGGATTGTCCAGGTCTCTCTGGGTCAGCATGCAAATTTCACTAACAGATTCATTAAAAGGGCAGGTTGCATCCCCTGCTGCATTTTGCCTCTCTGTTCAGATAAAATCTGCAAGACAGTGTCAGGATAAATTTTTGTGATGGATACTGTTACTAAGCTTTGGGGGGGGAGGGTGGAGCTGCTTTAGTTTAGTTTTTAAACTTTGATCCTGTTTCAGATGGAATATCAGTGGACAAAAGGATGTCAATTATCTTGTACAAATCAACTTTTCAAGTTTCATCCCTAGGGAGAAGTAACAAAAGCCAGTATTGATTGCTGAGTTAGGCTAGTCAGGGGACTCGGCTACAAAAATAGATCTTGGAAGAAACAGGAGGCAGAAAAAGCATGGACAAAAGAAAGGAACAAATAGGAATGTTTTCTTTGCAGATGAGTGCTTGTAATTGCAAAACAAATCACAACAAAAACTGGCAGCTGAGAAGAGAGGGGGAGAAGAAAAAAAGCAACGTGTATAGAATGGGATCCTGTTTTCTGAACCTTAAAATTATTCAATTAGGAAATAGTGAAACCTGCAGGGAAGTGGCGAAATGGGTGTCTCAATGCTTTGTCTAGAGCTGCGCATATCCCGTCCTGCTGAAAATACAGGCGGAATGATTTCTAGAGGGATCCGTATAGTGCCCAAAATGTTCATTTGCTTAACTTTTGTGTCTGCGTGTTTCGAGAGATGAGCTGTAAATGCAGCATCCGCAAGGATGAAGCTCTGGGAAAGTGTGATTAGACTGCTGAAGCATCTGTGAGCCAGCACCTAAGGTCGTCTTTTCTTGAAGGATTCTCAGATAGAGCCTGTGTCTCCAGGAAGCGTGCCAGAGAGGATGAATCAATACTGTAGGCCAGAGCACGCAGTCCCAGCTGCAAGCAAAGAAGTTTGATCAGGACTATGGGAAGCACACTATTTATGCTTTTCTCAGAGTATCTTTAGCACTCTGACATTCTTCTCTGCCAATGACCACAATATCAGAGGAATGTCAAACCATGCCTGGATCCCGAAGGTAGCATTCAACCTCCAGCAAAAGCCCACGCAGCTCCACCTCTAGTCAGCTTTTTACAGGCTGTGGTTGAGCCAGTGGTTCATATTGTTCTCGAATTGCTCACTTTGAGAAGCTTAATTATATCTTACATTTATTCTAGATAAAGAGAGTGTGCCTTGCCCACCAACTCATACAAGATTTTACCCAATTTTCATCATATCAGGATGTCTTGAGACTACAATAATTAACATAGGCATTACAGTTGAAGGCAACAAATTAATCTGTTTTTCTAGCGATGCAGCAGTGCCTTCAGATGGAAGAAGTTCCTCTTGCTGCATTAACTTCTCTTTCATACGCTAAGCACACTAACATCAGTTGTTTCAAAAATGAAATGTTAAGTTTGATCTTTGTGCAAGTCATACCGCTGATGATTCAACTGCATTTCCAGACAACAAAACAGTAATGGCATCATAGTTAATGTGCTAAACATGCCATTTTGAAAAGCTATGTTCTTGCAATCAATAATTGGAGTTATTCTGTTGAGTAGACCATTATTTTTCTTGCTTCTTCGTAAGCTTAGATTCGGGTAGGGGTTTAAGCACCCTTGTAAAGTAGCATTCATTTTATGACTCTGTCTTGAATTAAGTGTATCACAAAAATAAAACAATGTATAGGGGAGAAATGTAGATATTAAAATTACAGTACCAGTTTTGCAAAGGATTGTTCAAACCCTGAATGTATAGTTATATGTTGTCAAAGGTAGCGTTTATGCACTTAGTTTCAAAATGTGATGCAGCAATTGCACATTTTGTGTTGCAATCTTTATGACTGAACTCAACCTATATGTATGTATATTCTCTAAACGAATGGATTGAGAAATGACTGCCTAAACAAATAGGGGTTGCAGCATTAATGCTTTTGAGATAAGTGATCTATCCAAAGGACTAAAGCCCCTGCTCCCATACTAAGGTAACTGGATTCAGTCATATTTTGTGAGCATAATTATCTATTTAAAATAGCACTCACATTTCACGCGGTAAGAACTGATTCAGACCAGCAGGAATGTAATTTTGAAATACTGACTAGTACTACATACTACTACTATGTAACAAAAATGAAAAAATATATGTAGGTATGGGCTGCATTGAAAGCAGCGTGGCCAGCAGGTCGAGGGAGCTGATTCTGCCCCTCTACTCTGCGCTGGTGAGACCCCACCTGGAGTACTGCATCCAGCTCTGGGACCCCCAACATAAGAAGGACATGGACCTGTTGGAGCGGGTCCAGAGAAGGGCCACAAAAATGATCGGAGGGCTGGAGCACCTCTGCTGTGAGGACAGGCTGAGAGAGTTGGGGTTGTTCAGCCTGGAGAAGAGAAGACTCCGGGAGACCTTATTGTGGTCTTTCAGTACTTAAAGGGGGCTTATAAGAAAGATGGGGACAAACATTTTAGCAGGGCCTGTCACAATAGGACAGGGAGTGATGGTTTTAAACTAAAAGAGGGTAGACTCAAACTAGATAGGAGGAAGAAATTCTTTACTGTGGGGGTAGTGAAACACTGGAACAGGTTGCGCAGAGAGGTGGTAGATGCCCATTCCCTGGAAACATTCAAGGTCAGGTTGGATGGGGCTCTGAGCAACCTGATCTAGTTGAAGATGTTGAGGTCCCTTCCAACCCAACCTATTCTATGATTCTATATAGGTGGATTTTTTTTCTTAATCTCCAACAAAACCATATTCTTTAAGTGTACCATACTGTTCAAATCTTTTCATATGTATTTTTAAAATAGTAATTAATACATAGTATTGTACACTTTCAGTGCATTTTCACACTGGCTTGCAGTTCAGCTGTTCACCTTGCTTCAGGCTGGTTTAAAAAAGCATAAATCTTTTTTTAATTGTGATTTTTTTGGTACTGTAATTAAAAAGCATACATGATGTTTTATGTATCGGTATTGTGAATCTGTCCTGTTCAGTATCTCCAGGAAAGTAACACAGAAAAAAAAAGTCCTGTTTTCAAAAATGGCTTCTGCAAATTCTCTCTAAGGACTTTTTGTAACAAAATTACTTGATGTATTCCAAGAGTTTAAAAAAGGCCTTAGTATTGTGTAAATAAAGTAGATGGCTAGAGTAAACAAACTAGGTTAGCTGTGGTTAACTGGCCCAATAAAACAACTTTAATGAACTTTAAGCAAGTATTTACCGGGCCTTTTATTATTCTTCTGTATATAAAAACTGTAAAATGAACACGGGTGGTGTGAATTAATAATAAACTTTTAAACACTGGTTATTTTCAGTCTGCACGAATATTCTCCTCAAAGTACTTTGTCCTGTGAGAGGAAATAGGAATTGTGTCTTTCACACGTGAATTTCATGAATCATGGGCAAACATTTGGATCTGTAATATCGCCCATTCTCCTGGAGATATTGTGATATTGTGGACTTGCCCAATACCTGGGAGGAAGCCCAGTAGCAGCCTTCAAGCATAGAAGAATGGAAGCATCTGCTCCCTGTGGTGGGTTCTCCCTCCTTGCGGAGCAGGTTCAGCAGTGGCTGGTGTCACGAAAATTCATGACTGGTGCCAACCGAGGATAGATGCTAGGGCACAAAGTAGCAAATTACAAGGGTAAACATTTATTCATGTGCATGAGGTGTCCCAGCCAAACTGGGGCACCCCAAATGTGGTTTTATACATTCAAATGTTCAGGTACAACATGATTTGACTAATCTCTAGCACTCACACTAGTGATTACTAATCATAGTAAAACTTCGCAAAGCAACTCTATTTCTGCAGCATTGTTACTATTTGTCTATTGATTCAGATGTCCCTGGGGTCAGTCTTGCTAGAGTTACTTATCTATGGCGCCAGATGACGCTGGGAGGGTTTCAAATGTGTGTTAGAGGGACTAGCACGGTGGTGTTATCTTGGTCATCCAGGGGTATCTTTTATCCTTCATGGACAGCTCTAAGCTTCCAAGAAGCAAAGTCCTTATTTCCAGGACCGGGTTTTTCTTTACTTTGTTTCACTGTACCATAAAAAATACCAAAGCCTCCAGCAGAATTCCACTACTTCATTACATGACAGTGTATAATATGAACTAATATATATACTAAAAAATTAATACACTTTCATACTATAAAGACTGCGTGATATAATAGGGAAGGGAATTTTCATAACACTGACGTGAAGTAGTTCTCCTTTATTGCCTGAAAGAAGATTGCCTGTGCAAGAGCGTTCTGAGTGTGGTGGCAGCTTGTGTCACCCCTTCTCGCGGAGCCTATGGCTTTCACGAGACCAGGCTGAAATGTGGAAGCAGTCAATCTAAACGAAGGCCAGCGAGCAGAGGAGTAACACGGACCAGGAGAGCCTCCAGCAGTGGACCTAGCCTGCTCATGTAGTCGTCTGTGCTCTCTCTCTCATTCCCTTTTGACGCTATCTCTCTCTCTTTGGAGTGACTATTTGGATAGTTATCGCTCTTCTGAATTTGTTGCAATTTTTTGGCTTACTGCACCTCTCAAAATGATTAAGCGGGCCTTCCTAACTTCACCTGTACTTCACAAGCAAAATTGGAGTTGGATTGGACTGTAAATATAAAAGAGATGGCTCGCTTGATAAAACGTGTTCCCTCAGTTTCTGTATGACACTGGTCGGTACTCCACCTGTGGGTCTTTTGCTTAACTAATCCATGAAGATTTTGCTGTCTTTAATACCAATCACAAATGTCAAATAATGTGCTGAATTTTGTCTCTGATTTGAATGACTCCTCAAGTAACAAAAAGTGACTGCACATGAAGTGCTGTATGTTTGCATAATTTCTCAGTACAGGCAATTCCCTTATAACTATTTCTACTACAGTGATATATATGCATAGTTCTGCAGTAGTCTGTCTGTATAAGTGTGGGTTGTATCCTTTCTTCAATCCCAAAAAGTAATGAATTTATTTAAAAAAAAATAAGTAACTGGGCCTTTTGCTTTAAGCCTTCAAATACACTTTACAAATTCTACACTGGAGGTTCCTTGGTGTTATCACTTTCCTGTCCAGACATTTATTTTTCTTCCTATTAACTTATGTTTTTTTAATAATTTAAGGCAAGATTATTGCCCCTGACACACAAGATCTGATTTGTTTTGACTGGCTGCAGATTCTGCCTACCCTGTTAGAGGAAGAAAACTTCATCCTGACTGTAAAGCTGCTCCCCCACCCCATGATCCCTGTGGGTGGAAACATATCTGTAGTGCTTTTGACCTCTGATTTTAGCTGCCTAGTACAAAAAGAAGGGTGGGAAGAAACGAGCAGGGGCTTGTCATCTGTTGTAGGTCAGAATAGTTTCCAGACGTGTTTTTTGGGCTGGAGAGACATAGAATAAAGAAGGCACTGTTCCAATTTGTGTGCTGCTACTCTGCTACTCTGAACAGGTGCATAAGAGAGTCTGTACACTGGTGAATGCCATCAGTCCTGGGTGGTATTAAAGGCGTTCATTGGAGTAGGGAACCAGGAATGGTAAGGTCCCTTTCAGTCATCCCGTTCTGTTGATGATTGCATGTAGATGTGTACTCATATAGGCACGTGTATCTCGGCAGCTTGTTTGCTGATGTATTTACTGCGCGTAGGTAATAGATTAGCTATAGTTAGTATATTAGTTAACTCTAGCTATTAGCTAGTTTGCTACAAAACCTGCTTTGCTGATTCACCTCCATATTAATCCGCTCTGTTGCAAGTTTCAGGCTTATTTTGTTTGGTTTTATATTAGCAAATTGTAGTTGGCAGTTTTATTAAATCAAACGACCTAATTTCTTATCAGTTGTCAAGTATTTGTTCAGTTACCCGCTCTGCACAATCATCTTTGAAGATGCTATTTGTACAGTAGGCGCCCTTTGGTGAATAAAAATGCAATGATGTGAAGTGGTGTAATTTAAATATGATGTATTTTTGCTAGACCTTTGACCAGTCATTCAGTCTCTTCTTTCTGTTTGTCGTAAAGGTGTTAGGGTTACAAAACCAAGGAACCTTTTTGTATGTGTATGTAGTAGTGCTAGTGAAACAGACTTTTAAACGTCTAGTACTTCCTGAATCTCTAATGTGTAAATTCAAGTGGTTCAAGGGTATGGATTTACAGGGTAAATGGTTTCAAAAAAAGATGGTTAGGGTAGAAGTAATTTATTTTCTCTTCTTTTTATCTCTGCTTACATGGGTATAATTTCAGAATAGAGTCTGTGAATGCTCCTTGTAATTTAAAGTACGCTTTACAAAATTTGCATTTAAAATGCTGTAGTATTAATTTACTGTTCTATTTACGATAAGAAAGCAAATCTATCCTCCTCACCTGGTAGCATGATAGACAATCATTCTGAATCCAAAGTGCACACCCTCTGATTTCTGACAATAAATCTGCTATAGTACCCCTGCTTTTCTTAAAGAATTCTTAGCAGGTGTTGATTTAAAAAAAATGAATACACGTAGTCCATCAAAAGAAGAGACCATTTATGGAGATTTCAACTTTAGTTCCTCTGAAATATTCGCACCTTTACACTGTATTTTCATAAATCTGCGTTTGGGGACTTTAAGATGGTGTTTTAGACAGTTTGGTGAAGTGGACTGTAAGAAGGTGATGGTGGGTGTTTTCTGGCTGGTCTCGTTTGCTCTCTGCTCCTCAGGTGGCTCTGGTGGGGCTGCCTGCCCCAGTGCTCTCCCCGCTGCCTGCCCGCTGCCTGCCTCACTGCCTGCCCCACTGCCAGCCCCTGGCAGGGCCGCAGGGCTTGGCCCCCTTCCCCGACTGCTTCCATTGCGGTTCCAAAGCGCAGGGCCGGCAATGGGGAGGAGGTGCCCTGCTACCGGGCCGTAGACTGCTCCCAGCTGGTCCCCTAAAACCAGCTCGGCTTCATGAAAAGTAATTAAAATAGTTCTGAGGGAAGAGATGAGTGACCTATTATGGATTGCCTTAGCTTTCCCTTTCTATTTTAGGGGTGGAGGTAGGAGTCTGGCTGAGACAAACCCTTTTACTGGGACTTTAACTTTTTCTTTTAGTTACAACTGACATTGAAAGCCAAGAGGTTGAGGGGGGAAAACAGCCTTGAAAAGGACGCTGCATCCCTCAGGCCCGTGGAATTGTACACATCTCATCTGATCCGCATCTGGAGAGACGACGGCAGCATCCCACTGCCTCCGGACTCTGACAAATGAGTTCTGGCAGATTGTAGCGCAATAGCTTAAGGTGTTGCCATCCCCAGATGCTTCTGATCTCTCTGCTGGCACTTACTACCTGGGAGAGGGCTGCCCTTTGATAAAAATGATTTTTTCACCATGGTGCTGCGCTGTAAAATGCAGGAGTCAGTATGTAGACACATGCCCTGTTTTCCTCTGGCATTGATAGGCGGGCAGAGAGCTGTGGATGAGTTTGTCTCAAACTCTTTTTACTAAATATACTTAAGCTCATTTGTTAACAGGTATGCAGCTAGACCTTCACTAGGAATTTACCTCTTGTATTCTGTTAGAAGTGGGCACTTACTTGATAGCACTCATTCACACAAAATCACCTAATTTTCTGGCATTTAGCCGTTTTGTATCATTAGTCCAAAGTCCAAGCTTTGTATTTGCAGAAAAATAAATACAAGTTAAAAAATGCATGCGCCTTCGCTGGAATGCTGACTTTTTCCAAGAACAAAATATTTTCAAGTAAAGAGAATATCTCTGTCTCGCAGAGATGATAAAAGTGTTCTGGTTCACAATAACATGGCAGAAGGTTACTAATTAAAATCGGGAAAAAAAGAAGTGGATAGGTTGTATAGTTCCAGTTGCTCTGAAAATTTTGCTGTTGTATCGTGGCACTGATGTATGTTCAGGCATACATTTTCTCAACTTCACTACTCCTGGTCAGCTGCATCATAGCACTGTTCCTTCATCTGTAATGATAAGCAAGCAAACAAATTTGGAAAACTACTAATGCAAGGCTAGTGTGGTTCAGACAGACACTACTGCTTATGGACAACTGGCTTTCTCATTTTGCCCCTGCTGGCGAAGTGCATCATTTCTCTACAATGTTCAGTTCTTGTTCCCTTGCTACGCTTGATTAGGGTGCTTGTAGCCAAGTCAAAGTGTTATCAGATCATCTGCTGTCATAAAATGTTACTAGTGTTTTTTTTTTTTTAAAAACTTAATTCACAATTGGTTACTTTAATACACAAGATACTCCCGTTAATACTTTTTCTCTAATATACATACTCTCCTGCATGTGTAAGTGTAACCTTATAGAAGATACAGGCTGTTTTGGAGAAGGTACAGCTAGAAAATACATGAACGTTTCAAGAAAGGCAGTTTTAAGTTGGAATAGGGACTACTGCTTATCATGTAGAATTATAAATGGTATTATTAAAATAAGTTCAGAACATTATACTTAACTTCCTAGTGGTTTCCCCCCCAACACAGACAGGATGACGGAATAAACTGAAGTGATTAATGCTTCACCTGCAGCCTGTTCTGTTTTCTGTCGTATAATTGCCAAGAAGGTTGCTGTTGATCACCTTTGCAGCAATGGCACATTAAGGTCTACTGAATTAGCCAATTAAGCAATTTAGATTTTTGTAAAGAATGCAAGTGGATATATAAAATATAATCAACTGATGTTGTGTGCTGCTTGTCTCTTTGCTTTCTTAATAATTAGGCAACATCCATGCTTTCAGTGCAAAGTGAATAAATAATTGAATAAGGTAAATAGTGAAGCCATTATGCCATTACTCACGGTTTGGATGTATTCTGTTTTTTGCAAGACTATTCACCTACTCGTTGCTCTCTACACCAATATTAACCCTATATATCCTTTTTATGTCAGTCTCCAGATTTAAAACTTTGCTTCTTGTTTTTCATATTAATCAGATAGAAAAATATATCTGGTTTACTGTGTATTTTGAGAAGTTTTCACGATTTCAATTTGTCTTGGGTTATAGCTTGCATGAAAAAAATTTTGTGAAAGTGCTACTCATTTTTAACAGATCCACATCAGAGATTGTGACCAAAGAGAAGTGAAATGATTTGTTTATATTAATATTTGGGTTTGTAAGGCCATTTGAAGTGGGTTTCATAATCAGAACTGTGGTCAGAACTGAAAAAGTTTGTTATCCTCTATCTTCCAGAACTAAATTAATTTAAAGACACAGGCTGTCATCCTAACTTGTGAAATAGCAACAATAATTATCTTATTTAATTTTATTATTGGTGCAAGAATAATGAAACTGAGAAAATAATGAAAGGATTGTTTAGCTTCAGTTCTGTTTCATACACCAAGAAAATTAACACCCCCTTACTTACAATTTTTTCTCTAGTACAGAATTCTATTTTAATCATGTTAAGAGATTTCTGTGATGCCATGTCCAATAACTTGCATTGCTATGAATAACTCTTACCCATTTTGGAGTTCAGCTTAAATTCTTTGGCACTAATATAAATTTGACTTGATTCTTTACAGGATTTAAGAGATTGAAAACTTTGAACATACCAACTGTTAAAATATAACTCTTAAGTATTATTTTAAGCTTCATGTTTCTAGCTCTGCAGATGCTCAAGTGAATATGTGCTGTCATGTTTGTGAATTAAGGTCAGATATTGAAGTTCTAATGTATTCTGTAAAAGTACAGAACAGTTTCCCCCAATTAAACAAAACCTGAGTAAGGTTCTTCAGTGTGAAATAAGGACTACCAAAAAGCTGATATGATAGGGTTGATTAAATTCACAGGTTTCATAAGGAGGTAGTAGTTCTCCACATTTTCAGATACAGGGATTATTGAGCATCAAATGAAATTAGCAGCTCACTCATTTATGGAGGGTTTCACAGAATACCTATTTAAGATAGGGAAAGCCTTTC
This sequence comes from Vanellus vanellus, assembly GCF_965231255.1. Classification (NCBI taxonomy): domain Eukaryota; kingdom Metazoa; phylum Chordata; class Aves; order Charadriiformes; family Charadriidae; genus Vanellus; species Vanellus vanellus. The sequence continues at coordinate 43,022,400 of NC_138906.1, forward strand.
TGAAGGCTTCACATAGAATTGAGGAGAGACTGGAAAAGTGCCCAGAAGATGAATTCTTGCTACATCCATGATACGTGTAGAAACCACATTTGCCTCAGCTGTAGAAGGTCCCTTGGTTGCAGAACAGGAAGCACTGGAAAATGTATTTTATATAGTGACCTTGCTGTGATCTCTTCTGTGCCCGTCCCTTTTGGCTCCTGTCAGAAACAAGATCCCGACCTAGGCTGGCTGCCTTTATGCTCATCAGTGGAGATGACAGTATATTCAATATTGCTCTGCTCACATTAATACCATTGGAACTTCTGTGGATTAATTGGGGAAAAAAGGACACTCCTTACCGTAGTAGTCTCTACAAATTGAGAGCTGTGATCCATTTTGGAACACATTTGGTAGATTGCTTTTTACTAGAAAATACTAACTTTGGTGGATTAAATCAAACCCATAGTTCTGAGGTTTTTTTGATTCACGTTTTGGGGGTATAGCTTATCCTATAAGGTTTCTGATGTGTCAGACCTTTATTGTGTTATCTTGCACAGTAGCATGTAGTCTGTCATTTAATGTGGAACATGCCTTCCCTTTTGTTGGCATGAGTGGGAGCAGAGCAAAACCCTGACAGTCCTCACAAAGTATCCTGTTGAAATCCCAGTGACACAACAAATGCTAAAATTGACCAGGAGGCATTATGCACGTATGAATACAAGCACATGTTTAGACTGTCTCGTACAGGACTTAAAGTTGGAGGTTTCCTTCTCTTTGCCGTATTTCTGGGGGCTTGCAAGCTCCCTTCTTAACTGCCTGCAAACAGCCTCGGCAGCTGAAGCGGGTTTGCATCATCCAAGTGGAATGACGCGGTGATGCGCAGCGCCCTTCACAACTGCGTATGTAACTGGGGCTTCTGTGGTTACTGACAGTGCCAGCTTCCAGACATTTGTATGAGAGAGGGATATGTTTTTAGTTTTGCTTTTCATTATTTTTGAGGAGTGAGCTCAGTTCAACTGCCAAAAGAAAGAATAATCTGTAAGGAAGTTAGTGTAGAAAAATTGGCAAAAGAGAGGGTAAATAAAACATATAAAATAGCCCATACCTTACGCTTACTTTGACCGTTTGAATTTCTTTTCTATTGTAATTTATCGCCATCAAATTTTGAAAGTTTTAATGTAACATGTTGGATTAGCAGCACAAAGCATAGTTCGCAAATTCTTAAAAAGCCTAATGGCAATGTTAATGACAGGTTGATAGCAGTAATAAAATTTAACATCAAGCACACTCAGAAGGATTAGTTTAAAATCTGCTGTCATGAAATATCAGAATACAGTGAGGTACCTCATAGCCTGCATGAGCTACTGGTAGGGTATGTAAACATTTTCCCTCAACCACAAAAAATAAGCATTGAGGAAGTTGAACTCCACCACCTCAGTACCAGCAACCACTATTATTTGATGCATTCTAGGAAGACCAACTTATTTTGGTGATAACCATCCCGAGTTATTCCACTGTGTTATCCTTTGCAAAGCATATCCCGTGATTTTATATGAATTCATTGTTTGGCTTCACTTTTGTGGTATCTTGCCTGGTTTCTAGCATCTATTTTTACTTGTTCTGTTTTTAACTAAGCACAGAATTTGGCTAGGTTTACAGAATCTGTTGCAAAAATGAAAAGTAGATGATTTTGCAATTTTTGAAAGTTAAATTTTTCTTTTGCTGTGTAGCTTTTTTTTGCCTTCCTTCTCCTCCCTGCCCCCGCCTTCTCAAAATAAAAGCTTTACTGAAATTAGAGCAGGCAACAATAATCAAAAGAGAGAAAATTTTCTGAGAGTCTGGAATTTTCATCTTTCCCCCTGCTTTCTGCTTCTCAGTGACGATAGATTACATTAGCACCAGAACATCATCTTCTACATATACAATAGATTTTAATCTTCTCCTATGTTCTGTAGGGCAATGTTTCTTTTTCACATCAGGTATCTTTCCACTTGCCACTTGACATTTACTTTAGGTGGAATTTTTTATGTAAACACCATGAATTTACAACAAAACAGAGTTTTAACAATGTATCTTCCCAATTAAATTGATCTTCTGGTAATATAATATTTTCACAGTCAGGGGAAAAATATTTATATGTATGGAGATGGTATGGTTTTTGCAGAGAAAAGCCTACCAAACATATGAGGAGTTTGCATGAAGAGAAGGGGTTGCTGTCTGAAGTGAGATATCTCGTATCGGTTTTGGGTTTTCAGAAGCAGCAAACAAGGTAATTCAACAATATCATGGGAACAATTCTAGACTTGCTACAGTGACAGCATTATAAGCTGTTTTGTATCATTCACCTCAAATACTGTGTTCAGTTTTGGGTCACTCACTACAAGAAAGACATTGGGGTGCTGAGCGTGTCCAAAGAAGGGCAACGAAGCTGGTGAGGGGTCTAGAGCACAAGTCCTGTGAGGAGCAGCCAAAGGAACTGGGGTTGTTTAGCCTGGGGAAAAGGAGGCTCAGGGGAGACCTTTTCACTCTCTACGACTACTTGAAAGGAGGTTATAGCGAGGTGGGGGTCAGTCTCTTCTCTCAAGAAACAAGCAATAGGACAAGAGCACGCAGCCTCAAGTTGCGCCAGGGGAGGTTTAGATTGGATATTAGGAAAAATTTCTTCACTGAAACGGTTGTCAAATATTGGAACAGGCTGTCCAGGGAAGTGGTTGAGTCCCCATCCCTGGAGGTATTTGAAAGACATGTAGATGTGGTGCTGAGGGACATAGTTTAGCGGTGGAGTTGGCAGTGTTAGGTTAGCGGCCAGACTCGGTGATCATAAGGGTTTTTTTCACCCTAAATGATCCTATGATATACAAAAACCATCAGAACCTAGTGTCAGCAAGCAAATGTTACCAGAGTCTCTCTCATTCCATCTTGTGGAATGAGTTGCTTTGGCCCAGACTTTTCTTTTGAGGGCTTCATTTCTTCTTCCAGCCAAGCTGCCTCGGCTCATGCCTCCCATGGGATGCAGAGGGCCTCCTTTGCACGGCTACTTAATGCACCAAAAGCAGGGCACTGGAACAAGTACTTCCAAAACTTTAAATTTAAATAGTGTAGTCCTGGAGCAGAAAAAGTTGTATTTTCTTCTCCCACATTTGTTCTATATTCTGTTTGTGGATACCTTAATTACTCAATTTTCCATTTACAGGCATTTATATTATATTCTAGCAGAAACTTATTCCAAGGTGAATGTCACCTTGTTAGTAAAGCAGAAGCCTCTTTTCCAAGGAAATTCCAAATCTTTCCTATTTTTGTTTCTTTGTCTCTTTTATCTCATCAATTTACTCCTTGTGTTGTTCTTTATTATATGTGGTAGCATATTTCCTACTTCCATTGCTAAAATCTCTGTCTGAAGTGGATCTTGCTCTCAACAAATGCTTTCGTGAGGATTTGTGTAGTCCTTACTGACCTAGGAATGTTTAAATGTTCCTAAGAACATTTATATGTTCCTACTCCAGGGCTCTGGGGAAGCCTTATAGCAGCCTTCCAGTACTTGAAGGGGGCCTACAGGAAAGATGGGGAGGGACTTTTTATCAGGGAATGTAGTAAAAGGACAAGGGGTAACGGTTTTAAACTGGAAGAGGGTAGATTTAGATTAGATATTAGGAAGAAATTTTTCAGTATGAGGGTGGTGAGGCACTGGAACAGGTTGCCCAGGGAGGTTGTTGATGCTTCATCCCTGGAGTTGTTCAAGACCAGGTTGGATGGGGCTTTGAGCAACTGGTCTAGTGGGAGGCGCCCCTGCCCATGGCAGGGGGGTTGCAACTAGATGATCTTTAAGGTCCCTTCCAACCATTCTATGATTCTATGATCCTATGATATAGGAGAAAAACGGTTGCTTATCTGATAGCCACGAGAATTGTAGGTGCTCCACTATCAAGCTCTGTCACTGGCCTATGGCTTGTCAGGTGGAAAAAAGAAGACTAGAAAAATGAAAGAAGATGCACAGGGTGTTTTCTTATTGCTGTGACGGCCATTCTACTTTGTTCCAGAATGAATGCCTATCATTAGTCTTCACCAAAGAAATATTTTCATTTAAAAAATTAATATAATGGAAGTGTAGTTAGCGAATATGATTACATTATTTATGATGTAAATCAGAGACTCAAAAAGGTGAAATTGATTCTAACAGACACAAAATTATTTGGTGAGGCTTGAGATTACTGACACATAGAAACTTTAGTGAATAATGTATAGAAAATATTTATACCATCTCTAATCTAATGCAACTTCTATAGTATGAATGTGTTCATAATGACACAGACAAAGGGAATATTGCATCAAATACAGATGAGTTCTTCAGCTCATTGATACAATAAAAGCTTTATAGGTCCTGCTATTTCACATTTTTCATAGAAGAGAAGAGAGATTAAGTACCATATTAAAAGGCACACGTAGCTGAAAAAGACTGTAATTATGTGTAATTTCATAAGAAAATATTTTTACAAATCCTGTATTTCAGATTTTATGCTCATCCTAATTAGTTCAATAGAGAAATATTAAATACTAATTTTGCCATGCCTGCCAAGATACCTGAAGGGTTATTTTAGAAGATATTATTAATGGGACTGCATACAATGTGTGTGGTTCCTTAATGATAATTAATTCACTCAGGAGACAGTCCTAATAAGCAGATGTGAAACCAGAATTTGAGACAAAAACATTCTGTTTGGTTGTGAAGTTCGTCTGCTTTCTAGTGTAAGTTCACTTGGTAGATAAGTAATTCCAATCAAACTGTTTTGTGTACCTATCAAAAAGTGTTTTATTGGTATGCCTTGCACCGTAGGTGAAATTTTATCATGAAAAATTACACATATACTTCATAAATATTCCCAAGATTAAAGCTAATTTTGCTAGGCCTGCTGGTATGATCACAGTTCATTTACTTTGATTGCACCTTTTTTTTTTTTTTGCTTTGCACCCAACTATTTCACTGTTATGTCAGCTAGGTAATATTGATTTCTCACTGCAACAGTACTTAAAAGCTTTTGTGAAAATTAAATGAGTTTTTATACACAGCTGCCAATTTCATTTAGACATATTTAGAAAATGTTGATTTGGTTTTATTAAAGTTTAGCAGTTCGACAAAAAAGAAGCCCGGAGAATATTGCATTAAATATTAATTTAACCCTGGTTTTTCAGTCAGTGTATTGGGGGGGTGGTTTTGTTTTTAAGGAAGAGCAGATCCTTTTAGACTGCTCAATCATTCTTATGACGCTGTTATTTTGTCCTCAGTTAAAGCATAAATTCACAGTATCTGTTCTCATTGGCTTATTATGTTACGTGATTTTAATAATGATTTCTTTTGTACTTCTGATTTAACTCCAAAGAAAAATGTAGGTATACAAAATAAAAATAACTGTGTTGGAAAAACAGGCCTATTAAATAACAATAATGTTAGTTATCTATTTACTGAAAAATATTTACAGTAATTTTTAAGGCTTTATAAAAGAGGAAAAATAGCTCAGTCATACTTGCTGCACTTGTTATGCCCCAAATTGTAATGCTGAGAAATCTCTGACTCATTCTGTAGATAGCTGCCAGCTTCTCCTACCTAAGACAAAGCAGGAAATTATCCATGTTGTTTGTTATAGCACTGTTAAATCAGCTAGATGGATCCAAGTCTTAGTCTGAAATAAGGTCATACTTGAGTTGTCTTTTAGAGCATCTCAGCTGTCATGTGCTCACTGTTTATGCCCAAATATGCTATTAACTCTCCTGCCCCTGACTAAAACAACAAAAGCATGTGAACAGAAATGATTAATCCACATAGTATTCTTTGGCTGTGGGATAAATAAGTTTCTTGATTAAAATTTTTGCCCTCGTTTTTTTTTAATGAAAACGAACACAGATTTCGACGTCAGGCAAAATTTGCCCCGATGAAGAAGATAAAATCTTGCAGTGATAATTTCAGAGCTGCTGGCTCTGGAGCCCATACCAGCTTCTGTTCCACCATGATAGCTCTTTGCCAGCAGGCAGCATCAAATGCCTTGAAGTACCTTCTGGGCTGCTTTCATACTGTGGTTTAAGTAGTTTTGGAATACCAGCAGGTTTTCTCATGGAATGGTGCTTTTCCCAATTCTGAATGTCTTTTTGATGTATTTTTTGTAAGTAAAAGTTAAATAGGGATCTCTTTTGTATAATTTCTTCATGACGTTAGGAAAGCTGTAGCCTGAGGAGCAATTTTCTGTTATGTTTTAAAACTAACGAGGCATTTTTAATCTGGTTCGATTTGCAAGTTTGTTCCATATTCCCTCCACTGTGAATGTCTTCACTTGCTCTCCTGTATTTTGTGCCGGTTTTCTTAGCTGTGTTTGCTGAAAAAACACACGCTTTGTTCTGGGAGAAGTAAATACTTTTGTAGCTAGTGTCAGGTCCACTGAGGGCTTTGAAAGTAAGGACACTTGGCCTATGATTTGGCAAATGACAACCAGTAGCATCTAATGGAAGATACATAATTCTGGATTATTATAAAAATGGTCTGGAAAAGTACTTGTATTTGGGGGACTCAGTATTCACTCTTAAATAAAGTGAATATTTTACGGAATCACAGACTGCTTGGGTTTGGAAGGCACCTCTGGAGATCATCGACTCCAACTTCTCTCCACAAAGCAGGATCAGCAAGAGCAGGTTGCCCAGGACTACGTCCAGTTAGATGGATGTCTCCAAAGATGGAGACTTTAGAACGTCTCTGTGCAACCTTCAATTCTTGAGTCCAGATGGAAAAGCTCTTCCTAAGGACATGCTTGAACAATTGATTAGAGAAGTAGGAAATCAGGAGATGTGACAGCTTATGTCATGTGTCACCTACAGTATTGGGCTGTGATCTCATTTTACATCAGTTCAAAGGACCAAAATGGAAAAGGAGATGGAAGTATTAATATTTCAACAGCCAATCAATCATTTTTGACACTGGTGGAGGCTAGAGGTGATGAAAGGCAGAAGGCAAATCTAGACTGTAAGTGGGGCAGGAAGATTCCTTACTTGTAAAACTCGTCATTTGTCAGTCTATCATTGTGGAGAAGAGTATTCTGAGGGACAAGTGGATGTGGAAAGTTAAGTTTCTTTCTATACTACTTAATGAAAAATGCATGACATTTATTTTGCAAGAGAAACAAAGATTAGAAGATGGAGAGAGAGTCTGGGGGAGGTGTAGAGGAAAGGAGGAAAGTGTGAAAGGGTGGATATACAATTCATACTCATCTGTCTATCTTCCCCATCCCTGTTATCTCAACAATCTTTCTTTTCATCATAAATTGATCTGATATAGAGAAAATGGTGAGGTACCAGGAAGATGTCAGTGTATAATTGTCCATGTATATAAAATAAATGAGAAGGCTGAGGAAGAAAGAGATTGTATTTGAGAGTATATTTTACATAAAAAGAACAGGACCGTGAAGTATTTCATTAGTAATTGTCAGGAAAATCAGCAGCTAAAAGAAATATGCAATTCTTTTAAATAGATTTCTTTAGCTTCCTCTTTTTCCCTTCCCCAGCTACAATAAAAAGTGATGCATAGGGAGAATGTTGTCACATATATCAGTGAAGCATATATTACAGTGATGCTCATGGTTTTCAGCCTGAGGGTTGAACATACTCCTCTTACCCAAAGGTTTAGAGACCACAAAGTGTATTTTGACATACCGTCTCTACCATGTTTTGTCTTACTTCTTTTGTACAAAATAAAAAAGGAGTGTGAGTTACACTGAAGACCCCAGCAAGGATAGCAAGCCCAGCAGTGCAGAGCCAACACTGCTGAAAGCCAGAAGCAGGCAGAACCCTGGGTGCTGTGGGAGGAGGTCATCTCCATTATTATCCATAGCTCTGTGCTGACCGAAGGTAGAGTAATTTCTTCTCTGGCCTGCCTGGGAAGGAGGAGGGGGCGATGCTTTTTGGTTCCCAGATTTTGCACTAGCCTTCAGCTAGGCTAGCTAAACGGGTGAAGTAAGAAACAAGTCATTGCAGGGAAGCACATGCCGAAAGAGAGGGATGGTTTCCAGTGGTGGTTGTGGCGCTCTGCGAGGCAGCGGAGCAGCTGGGCTCCCTCTCTTCGCTCCGCTGTTGAAAACCTGTTGAGCTGCTGCCTTTGGGACACGGCAGCAGTTGCTCAGATGGGTCAGCCCAGACCCACTGCATTGTGTAGGACATAAGAGCCCTTTCACGCAAATAATTCTACTTTAGGTTGTGATTTTATAATGCCTCCAGCCGTAGGGTTGATTTTAACTTACGAGAAATATTCCAGTGTGTTTGAAATGTGACATTTCTAAATATTTAGGCATAGGAACTAATTTTGAATAATAAAGTTCGCATTCTTTGGGCTTACTGTAGATAAACTACTCAGAAGTTGTGACATAGGGTACTGAGCTTAACAATGTCGGCAAACAAAATTGACAGTGTTCTGAGTCATCAGATTCTCAGCTGATGGTATCACTAGCTCAGGCATTGGGAAAACATATCATTGTTTAGGAGTTTGTTGTTCTAACAAACCAAGACATAGTTACTGTTTTTGTACTGGTTCAAAACTTTGTCATCTGTTGTAATCAACAAAAGCTTAAAACTGAAATATTTCCCTTGTTTTTTCTTCCCCTATATTGCCTATATAAGGATTTGTCACATCTAGATTGGGCATGAGAGTTTGGCTGCGCATGTATTGGTATTTCCTTCAGAGAAAACAGTATTTTACATTAAGAAACAAGGAAAAACCCATCAACGTGGTCTTTTTCAGATGGACATGCTCTAAGGAAGGAAAGTAACTAAATGATGGTGCATTTATCTTATTTTTCTTCAGTCTTACGAAGCATAAATTGCCAGCATGCACAACCCTTAAAACTAAAGGCAACTTTAATCCATTAAAGAGTTGCTAAGGATCTGGAAATTTTTAGAAAGAATTAAAATGATCTAAATCATCTAGGGTTGCTTTTGAGCTTACAGTGAGAGGGTTTACTAGGTAACAGAGCTCTGTAAATGACAGAATTTCCAAAAGCAGGTGATTTAATGAGGAAAATTTGCAGGTTAATCCCTGCTACCCGGCATTGCTACATCCTAAAAAAACTCTTTGGAATGAAACTGGCTTCTAGTACTTTCTCTAAATCGCTCCCTTTTCTTTGTAACACCAAGACTATGCTTTGGACTTTTTCTGTTAGGTGCAAATTAAGCATTTGATGTGGTCAAATAACTCTAAACTAAGTTTTTGAAGTTTTATATAAATTCTACTTCACTGAATTAAAATGAGGGTCTTTTGCTTTGTTCAGAATCCAAGGCAGGAGAACATCAGCCGTAGGATTTTTAGTTCCCTTTTTTCTTGTTACTCCCTGGCAATAGCTTGGACTGATGACAGAGAAAAGTCATAGAGAACATAGTGGAAAGGGAGCACAGAGAGTGAATGAGAGTGTGCCCCTAAAACTGAATCTTCTCCCAGCTTTTATGATCAGGCCCTGGCCCACTACTATCGTTACATGGATTCCTCAGGCTTATTTCTCTATGGAATGAGTGTATGCAGGTTAAATTCAAGGTATATGGTGAGCTACTCTACCACTGCTGCTTCACAGCACAATGAAGGATGTCCGACATCATCCTTTGCATAAGTTTGCCCCATCACATTTTGTAAGCGTAGTAAATACACAGCCAAAGATTTCTTCTTTTCTTAAGGATTTTAGTGCTCTTAGCTGGATAAGACTATCATATAGAGAAATTGAAAAACAATAATTTGAGGATAGTTAGATGTGACATTATCTTTTCATTTTGGGAGTATTAGAGTTATTTAGTGATATTTCAGAGCAGGACATCTCACAGAGGTCTGGTTTCTTGGTTGTCTGAATTCTGAAGGACTTTGAGCCACCAGCTGCTGCACCGGGAACAGGGGTTTTTGACCAGCATAACTTATAGGTACAGTACCCCCAGTCAGCCAAAAAATACTAACCAAAAATCACCATTAGTATAATACAGAGTTCAAAATATTTTTTAAGCAAACAAACCAAAGAGCAGCACAGGGAATGCTCTGTGTGGGATTTGTAGGTCTTCATTGTAAACAAAAAAGATTATTAGACGCGTCCATCGTCATGCTCTTTGTTAGGACTCAATGGTCTAGACCTATTCAGGCTGTGCATTCTGTATCTCCCTCTATTCCAAAGTTTTTAGAAAGGATTGATTATTTTTTTTTGTCATTCAATCCTGATCAGCAGTTACACTAGCACGTCTGAATTAGTGCACATCTTGTGACACCTCTGCTACTCATGGCCATTGTTTCCTTCTGAAGAAACACCATTGTTTTCTTACAGCAGCAGCAACTTGTAGGATCCCATCTTGTGCTGATATTTTTGCTTTGCCTTTTCTGTGGTGTGTTTATTTGCAACCCTTCAGTGACTGGAACATCCGTTTCTAATTTAGAATTAATTAATTGTTGTTTTCAGTTTTTGAGAATAAAACAGCAGCAGGTGACAATCTGTACTTCATTACTGCCACTCCTTATTTTAACAGCATTGGATTTGCACCAGAGCTGGCCTTTTTTCAGTGAGCACTTTGTTCTTTTGACACTTCTTGCCATTTACTATTTTAGGGACAATAGGGAATAGCAGCGACTGTTTTGAACCCATATTTCATGGCAAACTGGCTAAGACTTATGCACGCTGGAACTGTGGGTATTTCTTTTCCTTAGTCTTCATTTGTGGATTTAGACAGATAAATAGGGAACACAGGTTGATCTGTCCACATATGTGCTGTTAACCAGTGGCAAAAGCAAGGTCTTTCAAGATAATGAAATATGAGTAAACTGTTTTGAATTATCTCACTTTTTCTAGAAGTACCTGATTGGAGAGGAAAAAAGAAATTGAAATTTTGGTTGGGATACAAGTTTGTTTGTTTATTTTCAAAATTAGTAGTTTTCTTTAAAGACTGTAATTATAAATATTTAGATTTTTTTTTTTTTCAAGGAGAACATATGGTTCCTTCTTAAATCATACCAATTTGTATTATTTTCAGCTTCTAAGCTAAGTGAATGTAATACTGCTGGTATAGTAATACAATCTCAGTCGATTAAAATAGTCGTGCTTTCTTCTAAATAGATAGTGGAAGTGCCATGTGAATGATAACTACTTTACCTGGGACCATCTGGATTTGTGCCAGGAATGCGAGGCTGTTATCAAGAGCTTTCTTCCAATTATTTGGAATAAAAATTAATCTAGGATTAAACTGTCTCTTTTAGCAGCACCTAACTGATATCAGGAGAATTGGTTCTGCCGTTCACACTATTAGATTCTGTAATTTTGCCCACTTGACAGTAAGCCTCTTTGTATGTTTCCTACTCTTTAGCATCTGTTAAACTAGGTATATTTGGAGTTTCAAAGGTCATCGTTTTAATTCGTGTTTTCTTGAGAGCTCAGTTTCTGATAACTTATTTATGATTTAATGAGCAAATCCATCTTCCTTTTGGTTGATGGGATACGCATGTAGGGAATCTTTGTGGTCTGCTCAGTCCCCAGTGATTTTGCTGAGACAGTTTTTTCTGACAGTGTTTCAGGAGAGTTCTCAGGTTCTGTTTCCACAATGTACCACAAATATGTCTTTATATATTTTTTCCATAATCTCTTTAGCCTTGATCTGGAGAGCTTTAAAATGTTATGTGTATTTTTACGTTTCACTACCCGTAGCTTGTAGTCAGGTCATTGCTGGGGGTGGAGGGGGGTATGCTTACCACATGTTGGGGCGTTTATACCTGAGCCTTAAGTCTTTACCAAGCAGGTAAAAAAGGAGCTCTGGGATTGCAGTGAAGAAGTAGGGATAGGTGGTAGAATGAGAAATTCTCCAAATGTTAAAAATACCCGTTATAGTTGTGCTAGTGACCGCAAACATGCTGTAAATTTAATCCAGTTGTAGTGCCATAAATTTAATTTGATTACTGTTCTTGTGTGCTCACCTATAAGACTGGTATCATTAAGACTGCTAATGCCAGTGTGCCAGAAATAAACATTTTCTGTTAATGGTTGTGGCAGAAGTTGCATGAGAGGGGTTTTGAATTGCAGTAAACATATCTGAGCCTGACTGCTTGCTGTTGATGAGAAAAATTCCCAGTCTACAGGTCAGCTTTATGCTAAGGTCCAGTAGGGGCTCCCATTTTACGAATTTGAAATGCTTTCCCAAGTATGAATAAATTAATTCTCACAGTATCTGGAAAAGTAAACAAATATTATCCCATTTAAATTGTGGGAAAAGCAATTTAGGCAGATGAAATGATTTGTCACATACAGAAAAGCTGTATCAGAGCCAGAAATTGAAGCCAGATTTCCTTATGGCATGTCCTGCTTTATTAAACTTCCCTCCCATGGTTGACATATGTCATCACATGCTATTGTCCCTCAGTATTTCCACTTTGGATATTATGAACATTGAAATAAGTTATCGGAATACAATGTCTCCCTTAAGGTGACCCTTCAATCCACCCACTGTAAAACTTGAGCTAAAGGAGGGAAACCACTAAGTACAGAAGTGAATTAGCAACTATTAGATCAGCCACAGAAGTAGGACACAACACACTCTTTGCCAGTGTCTTATTTACTTTTCAAAACAGTTGTTTTCATCAACAGTTTGTGATGCTTGTGTATACAGAATAAAAGAGTTCTTTTCAAAGAGTGAAGGTATTAAAAATTCATTTATTCAGAATTCATATTTACTGACTTTAATGTATTTGTACAGCGGGGAACCCTTTGTACCTGTTTAATTGTTATTTTCTCTAGATGTTTAAGTCAATTACTGCTGAGCAGTTACAGTCTGGTAGCTTTTGTTAAGTTTGGAAAGGAAGAGTTATGGAACTCAAAGTAAAGCAAGCAGCTTGATCCCTCAGAATTAAACTCCCTTTTCTTATGATGGCAGAAGAATGTTCTGATGTCAAGGCTGATCGCTTTAAAAATAACTGTTTAAAAATAAACCCTTAAATGATTTTGCTTTTAAAAGCTTTTTTTGGTTGTTATTTCTGAATAGATGAACATTTATTTTTGGATGCTGATGCTTAACATTTAAAGCTTGTTTACAAAGCTCTCACTACTTCTCCATAAAAGCAAGGAGCCGTAAAAGTCGAGTTCTTTGCTGATGTGGTGTTGGGTTCTGCAAGACACTGTCTCATCTCCTGTTGTCAGGATTCAGAAAGAGAGGTGCTTTCACGAGACAGGGTGTCAAAGATTATAACATAGCTACAATATTTCAGGCCAGGTACATAAAAACACAATTCAAGTATAAAAAATAAGAATTGTTTATCTTACTTCATTCCTGGAGTCATGGTTTTCTACACGGCTACTACTACTATAAAATTTCCTTTAAAACAATAGTAATGGTCAGGCTATTCCATTGAGATTTATAATTGTCTGTGGTAGTTGTAGAATCAGCTATATCTACCCTTTAAAAGTGAACTGATAGATATAGATGTCTTTTATTCTTTTCTGATTTCAGACTGGGGTCAAGTCCAAGTTATTTACTTCTAAAAATCGAATAAATGTTATTCTCATGCTTAAAATAAAAGGATAACACATAGTGCAAAACATCTTTTCTATTCAGACATATAAATTCAGTTCTTCTGGGCATCACATGTTGCATCACCAGCAGCTTGACTTCTTACCCATTTTGGATTGGAATTACTCCACTTTGAATTGGCCCCTGACTGATTTTGTTAGAGAAATTATAGCTCTTTTACAGCATGATGCTGATGGACTCCTCCAACTTTAAATTTTCCTGAGTAGCTTCCAAACCCACGAGGGCCACCAGAGTAGTTACATACACCAATGATTCTGAGTTCTTCTCTGGTCCTCACATGTATCATACTACCATGTGCCTGTGCGTATTTGTCCCCAAAACAGAGTGTTGTGATTTGGTAGTTATAAAGTAACAATAAGATGTTAAGTTGTTACAGCAAATATATTGACTAGTTGGAAAAAAACCACTTAAAACATTTGGAATGCAAAACCTAAAAAGGCTCATATCCTAAATACCAATCTACAACCACCTATAACATTTCCACATAGTCAATCTGTTTCTCTAATGAAATCTACATTTACTCAGTTATAATTTGTTTTTGCTTTTTATCATCAGTTTCCCTGTGGATGGTTTTAAAACTAAACTAAATATTTCCCGAACAGGTTATGTTTTCACCTTCTTAAATGGCTCTGACTGTAAAAAAGGCTGAATTATCTGCTTCTATTAACTTTTTGTTTGTCCAACTACACTGAATTTCTAAAGCAGATTCGATTTTCCTTTTTAGATATGTATGTTTAGGTGCAGGTTTTTGAAACGCCACTGTACCACGACAAATACATTAATGGTATGCTTGGGCCTGCCTGTTTGGGGATTCAGTTTGTATGTTTGTAGCCAGCTAAGCCAGGGCTGTTTGTTCTGGGCCAAACCCCGCTGTGCAAAATAGGACTTGCTCCGGCACGTGTCGGCTCGGTCTCAGGGGGGGCTTGATTTTGCAGGTGCTAACTGCCTGCTCTTCTTTCCCAAACCTTACCAGCTAACGGCTGCAGCTAGCAAATGCTGAAAGAGACACGGTTGAAGTTCAAATTATTAATTAAGCTCTGAGAGTATAACTACAAATTACCTAGTCGTTGTCGCCAATGCTTTTTAAGTATACTTCTCTAATTATAAGTCGTTACCTGTGCTGATCAAGCAGTAGGTTCTGCAAATTCTCACTTTTAATTATTGGTATCGGAGCATAGAATCACTAATATAGTCTGGGATTTCATATGCTCTTGTGACAGTTTTTCATACTTGGGTTCTACTTGTGCTTCCGTATGAGAAAGTTAATATATCAATAATCCACTCCGATAGTTTCTGGAAACCTTTGCAAAAGAAACTTTTGTGTAGCCTCACCATTAGACAGGAGTGTTCATATTGGAGAAAATATACCCTGCCCAGAATTGTTGGAATATCTTTCAGTAATTGTTGGAATATCTTTCACGTTCAAGAATTTGAATAATATTTAATTCGTTTTTTTGCATAAATGTTGTTTTAGTCTTTTTTTATTACTTAAACTATTTTCAAAAGCATTTGTTCATCTGTCCTTAATTATGGAGAACGTTTATTGGAATTCAGTGCTACCTTTTGTTTTTTAATATGCAAGACTAAGAGCGGGTTTAGCAAGGTACAGCAGAAAATCCTATTGCAGATTTTAATGAACTGTTAAAATATTCAATGACATTTCCTAAATATTCCATATTACTTAGACAGTATTTTTACTGGTTTAGACAATGCATTGAGAGGAAATTGTACAAAAGCATTCCCAGTGAAATTTAAATATATGGTAAACATATTTAGCACAAAATATTTTTAGAAGGCTAACAAAAAACCTCCCTCTGGCATGTTTCTTTGCTAAATACATTTCACTATGCTCTGTCTAACTTTAAAAGGCTGGTGTGAATTTGCAGAAAGAAACTGTTGGTAAGGTCTCTTTAATCAGATTTAATAGTTGCACCCCTAAACATTATGCATGTATTTTATTAACTAATTTCTTTAAAATAGAGGAGTTATCTATTGGAACAGCATAATACTTAATGAATATACATTTCAGTTATTTAAAGAGATTTGGTAGCATATTCTAGAATCATTTCATTTTCAGGCTTAATATACCCATCTAGGGGGCAATCCTAAATTTAGCAACTGTAAGTAGATTTAATGTGTTGTATGTAGGCAACAAAACAAGAAACACGTTTTACTGTAATGATTACGATAAACCGACAAAGGGTTCTCCGTAGCATTTGTGTTATTTTTCATAGCACAACTAAGGTACACTCTGCTTTACAAAAAAACCCAAACATTTTATTTTTGCAAATGAAAATTGAGGCAATGAATGATAGCAATTGTGTTCATTTCCTAACTGCTGAAGAAAAAGGTACTTAATATTAAACCTCTACTACTTTGCTCCAAATTAAATCCCAGTCTTTTAAATTTGCATATTTGCAAGTCACAGCCATGCTGTGCAGGTTTCTCAATGAGTATGCCTGCTGCACATCCCAGTGACTGGGAGATGTGTTGCGTTTAACACTGGGGTATTTAGGACTGGTAGCTTTTATTGCTCTTTTGTTGATTTTAATCAAATACTACTTAGCGTTTCATCTTAATCACAAAGTGTCAACCGGCATTTTATGTCTGGGTAATAAAAAACACTCTTGAAATTCAAATTTCACACCAATTATTAATTGTAACACATCCTCAGGGCTTCAACAAACCTGGTATCTGAGGGTTAATAAAAATGATTTTCTAAGAATGCCATGCAGAAGCTCGCCTCTATAAATAACCTTTGTGAGTTACAGTACATAGGTTAGCAGCTCTGGAAAGTGTTGAGAAACTACAAACTTAATTCTCTTGTTTGTTTTTTGTTGAAGTATTTATACAATAGGTTATAGGCACATTGATCTTACACTCTCGCTTGTGAGGGTGAATGTGTAGAATAATTGACTTTCTGTCCCATTTATAAAGTATTCAGTCATTATCCGAGTGAATAATGTAATACCGATGTTTAAAGGGCTTTCACAGGAGGAAAAAGTGGCGTGGCTCAGTTTACTGCATTGCCTGTCAGCATTTTATGTGTCTACAGAAGCATATGCCACAGCATTTCAGTTTTACTAAAGAAGCACTGTGTGTTCTTCAGCTATGAGGAAAGCTATAATAGGAAGTAGGTCAGTGTTTGAATGCAAGTCTCCCTCGTTGTTCCTGGATCTTTGCTGATATTCTGAGCCTGTGAGCAGTTTTCCTCCTGAAGATGTTGCTTTATTTAAAAGCAAAGAGAGGCCAAGCATGTTTTTCACCTTGTCTGTTAAGCTTTTGGGGAGTAAATGTGAAAATTCCAAAGTTTTGCACTCAAGGTCTGGTCAGCTAAGGAGCGTAAGTGAACTGTGAATCTCAATCAACACCTTTACTAAATTGCAACCTATTTATTCCAACGGACCAAAAGGTCTATTAAGCTGACTCTAAGGTGTGTATATATATGGAAAGAGATGTCTTGTGTCAATATTGCATTCTCTAAAGATTCTGAGGAAAGGGGGAACTGTGAAAATGCTGGAGGAGGGGGGGTGCTGTGTCCATCGTTGCATTCACTTGCTCTGGTTTTAAACTCAGTTTCTCATACATTGCTTCAAACGTGGCTTTCCTAGTCTTCAACTGAGTATTTTTCCAGGATGTTTCTACCTGACAAGGGGGGTGAGGTGCAGTGTGTGCTAAGATTTAATGGCCGTTGCCCCTGTTCTAGCAGAAATGATGAGATGTGCCTCTCTGACGAACAAGTTATGGAATCCAAGAATTCATTGATCCAGCACTGATGCAGAAATACCTTTTGCAAAAAAGTTGTGCATAAGCAGATTTACGGAGAAGGACGACTGCATGTCTTATGAAAATAAATGGCCTTAGGAATAAGTGTGGTGATTATGTTTATGTACTTTTTTCTCTTCAATAGATCTGCTTTCTGCTGCACTTTACCACGATTCAGAGTAAACCTTCAAATTTGTAATGTTTATAATCCCGCTCACGCAGAGCTTCTTCAAAAGTCCTCTTTATTCATTTGTTCTTCAGCAAAATGCCAGCTTTGTTCTTTTGGCTTTTGTCTTTAGTGAAGCAATAGTTTCATATTCATAAACCTTAACTATAGTTTCCCTCTTTTGATATACATTTGCTTAGGGATTAGTAAAAGTTATCCGTAGAAGACCTTCCATAGTATTGGAAATGCAAGGTGTGATACTTGGGCTTGGGGCTAACTAATGGGAACAGATACCTTCCTGTGTGACATATACGTGCGGGGCAGTAGCAGGGTAGTCATGTTATTAAGAGAAAAGCCATAAGGCAACTCTGCTGCCTTGTAGCTGTGGTTATCCAGTTTACCACTTTCCTTTTTCTGGACTCGTGCACTGGATCTGGTGGGTCAGCAAATTATGCATCTATATGTCTCCTGTTGTCAAGAAGGAAAGAAACTGCAGGGCTACCCACAAAAACATGAGTTTCAAAGCATTAGCAGAGTCACAGGGCAAGTGTAAGTGGCCAGCTTATTTTTTTGTCCTGCTATCCGTTCTTATTACAGTGGAGCGCTTACTGGGCCCACGATAGACTAATAAATCCCAGGTACAATCAGAAGCAAAAGAAAAATTCTTATATTAAAAAGCTTTAAAGTATGAAGAAACAAAGTCAAAGAAATGATATGGTTCAGTCTTGAAAGTGTCAGTGCACTCACGCTGGTGAGCCTCATATACATATCACAACAAAGTCTTCATACTGCTGAAGAAGGAACTTCAGATCTGTGGATGCAGCAGTAACTGGAATTCCTTCTCTGGTTTCTGTAGCCGAATCTTGCCTGGTAGCTGCTGCGTGGTGGAGGGTACAAGGAGAAAGCAGAAGAATCTGTGCAACAAATTATAGTACTCTGAGGGTCATAACTGATCTCTTCTATCCTCTGTCCTCTCTTATGTAAAACTCAAAGTAGGAAGTTGCAGGACATGGCAAAAGGGAATGAAAGATTTATTTGCAATTTTGAGAACTAAAAATGTAGGTTGCCACAGCAGTTGTCTGATAGTTGATGTCTTTTCTGTGGTACCCCGTTCTGATCATATAACCAGTTTCTGCATGAGTGGCAGGGGGAAATTGTAGTCAACATTACGAAGGATTTTGTCTTGAAAGGTTTTATCTGTAGCTCCTCTTTTCCATCAGTCTGCATCTCCAGACAAATTACAGAACTGGATTCTTGCTCTGTAATCTCTCAATGAAAGTTTTATTTAAAATAAGACATTAAATACCAAAAAAGAAGGTATGTAAATTCTGTCTTGCAAAGTTCCTGTGTCTCACCGGTACAGCTCTTTATCCTGCTTTTCTTTAAATTGCAAGTGCTCTTGATCAGAAAATCAGATAACCCAGTAATTTCTGTCTCAAAGGGTGGTTCTGAAAAGACTTT
This sequence comes from Vanellus vanellus, assembly GCF_965231255.1. NCBI lineage: Eukaryota > Metazoa > Chordata > Aves > Charadriiformes > Charadriidae > Vanellus > Vanellus vanellus. Next base: position 43,041,334 of record NC_138906.1, read on the forward strand.
CATAATAACCCAGAAACCCTTAGGATGAACTATGAAATGCTGTTCCCTAACTTGCTGCATTCATACTTGTCTTCTCTAATTGCAAAACCTTGTGGAAACTAGATTTCAGACAGGGCCTGTTGCCCAACTCTTAAGAAAAACAGGCAAACTACAGTTTCCATGGTTTCAGACACTGCTGCTCATCCTCTCAAGGCTGTTCTACTCTTGGTAGGAGAAATTCAAGCACTGAGAATGTGTGAAAGGCTAAAAGTGAGTTTGTTTGTTTCAGGGTTATTTTTTCAATTTCATCTTGTGCTTACTATAACAGCTAAAGTTTTCCCAGCTTGTCAAAGCTTAAGAAACATATTTCCCAGCCTAAGAAAGATTTCTCAATGCTGTTATGAGTTCTCTTTCTCAAACAAGACTGTCTTATGAAGTTTTTCTGAAAAAAAGTTAGATATTTCATTAATCACTTTATGAGTTTCTCTCTTGATTTCAGGGATGGGACATCGGTAGGCAGTTTTTTATTTATCTGTAAATATGGCTATTTCAAGCAAAATGGCTTGGGTTCATTAGCCATAGGCTTCTGTTTCTAAGGCAGTCGTCTCCAGGTTTTGTAGATTATCCCAGTTATTTAAAGGAAATTGCATTTCCTGGGGAAGGGGAGGGGGAGCACTTGTCTCTCTTTTTTGCCTGCCATTCTTTGCCTTTTCCCAACACAAAACCAGTTAAATGGTTTTCAGAATGCTTAGTCACCTCTGAAATGGCTGAATGTAGTTCTCAAGGAATTACCATTGCTTGCAAACTAACCTCTCCCTCTTTTCCTTTTTTTTTTTTTTTCTTTTTTCTTTAATTAATTATTTTTGAGGCTCCCTGGCAAGACTCTGGGAGGGAGACAATTTCTGATTTTCAAAACTTCTGACATAGTACAAAACCCTTTGCTTCAGCTCCCACGTGTGAAACAAGATCATAGGGGATCAAACAGTTCCGGTTGGCACCTGGGTTCTCCTGACGGTTGTAGAAGCAATGAACTTCAGGTATCAGTAGTCCTGGCCCTCACTGGGAGCTGTTGCACATGTAGCTGGGTTGCAGTGTCTACATGCAGCCAGAGGTGGTAGGTCGGCTAGGGAGGACCCAGTCTCATTCCCATCGTCTAGGGTGAGCTTTCCTGGCTCAGCTGTCTACATCAGATTTGTTTGGGTAGTATAACTGAAAAACTTTTATGCTACTTTAGGTTTTATCCTTGATATCTTTGAGAAGATAATGAGTAAAAGCAGTCAGTGTATAATAAAACTGCTCTTCCCTCCCGCCAATGCTTCTGGGGCTAGAAGAGGATAAGAGGAACTGCTGAAGAGACATAACCACTAAGCCTGTAAGACAAGCTGTGAAAGCAGGCACTTCTAGTAAAAAACCTTATTCTCAAACCATTGGTGCTGATTAATTAATAGTGAAACTAATGTAATATTTGGTGCGTCACTTAATTCAGTGTTCTGGTGTCTTATTTGCCTTCCATGAGAGTAGAAGCTCTTTGGCTTTTCAAAGTAGGAGATGACAACCATGCTCCTGAGAAAAGGAACTCCTCCCTGCAGTCTCTTAAGCGTTACCATGCTAAACGTAAAAATAATAAAGCGGAGGAATGCATATTGTTTTTTTATTCCCCAATTAGTTTGCATGTAATTTTATTACCTAAAATCTAATAATTATGTGAAAAAAAGCATGTTTTTCCAAAATCTCTCTCTCCTCTCTGTTAAATATTAGGCTGGGCTTTGTTATGAGAAAACTTCATTGCTGGCACATAAATTATGTAAAAACGAACTCTTACAAGAAAAATGCTCAGTGGCCCACAAGTTTGAAAAAATTTCTTTTGCTTTAGCAGAACCTTAGTGTTATTGTAATACTACTTTGATCCAGTTGCCTATTCTTTACACAAAGGCAAATTAATTCCTTTAAGTATCTTACTGTACTATTTTCTTCTTGGCTTGTCACCAAATGTCATCTCCCCCAAACCTCTATTTAACTGCCGCTTCCCAGCACCATCCCATGAGCTGTTAGAAGGAGTGAGCAGCTGCTTTCCCCGCTGCCAAGTGCCACTACTTGGGTAGTTAGCAAAAGATGCTGATTTATGGAGTGATCGGTTTCCTCTGTCCCAGCGGCTGGATGAGTCACCCTGGAAGGAGCCTTGTGCTCATTGTCTCTGCATCTGAGCTCATACTTCCCCTGCCTTCATGTTTCCCACTGCTAGTACAATGAGCCGTTCCCCAGGGAACTCCCTTGCAGGGGGCAACCGTACCCTTTCCAGCACAGCTTAAAAGCCTAAAATAAGAATTTTCTCCTACGCTGTCGAATTCTCCCTTCCAATTGATTCTCTGCTTTACGCACTGCTCACCTCTTCAGAGTTCCCCAACCACCACTGATTCCCCATCCGCTGCTAGTCCTTTGAAGGGTCTTTATCGTTTACAGATGCAAATAGAGTCTTCTGGGGTATATCAGCTCTATGGCAAGAAGAAAAGGAAAATAAACCCACTTTGGAGACTTGGGGATGCTTGGACTGGAAGCTACCGAAAAGAAAGCAAATTGAGGAAGGACTGTGGTACAGAGGAGGGAGACCCAGAACTAACAAGCAGAAGGGTGGCAAGTCTGGCTATTTTAATTAATTGCAGGAGGCAGTTGCCACTTTGAATTGATAACTGAGCAGTTTTCTGGGTTTTATTTTGCCTTACGTATTGTTGTCGGGGGTGGGTGAGTCTGCGTAGGAAGAGGTGGGGGAGGGAGCACGCATGCATTGGAAAGTGTGTCAGTGTTCTGACTCAACCTCATAAAGTGTTTCCATTTGCTTTGCTGAAAAGTAATAGTCATCATCTTTGTTCCTCTTTCACCAGTCTCTGTCTGTCCTGACGCAGGGATCTTCTCGGGTTAGGGACTTTCCCTTTGTGAATGCATCTCGTGTGGCAGGCGTTCCTGTGAAAAAGGACGTGAAGCTGAACAGCGAAAGAAGTGTAATGTGATGCAGAGTGAAAACGTTTTCTCTCGCTGTTTCTCTACCACAACCACTTTCACTAGGCTTTTTAACGCTGTTCCTTCCCTGAACATTCCTGTCCACAACTAAATGACATTTTATCTGTACAAGAAGTCTGTGTCACTGATCTGCTTATTTACTCTGTAAAGTGAATAAAATTCATAGATACTTTTTTCCCAGGATCAGCGTCAACTGTTACTTGTTCACCTTCCCCACATCCACCAAAAGGTGTTGCTTAGTGCTTTCATCCATAGCAGTGCAGCTCGTCAGTGGGTGAATGTCACAGAAGGCAACAGTCTTTCTGCCCTGTTTTTTTAGCCCTGGAGATCATCTAGTCCAAACCCCCTGCCAGAGCAGGGTCACCTACAACAGGTTGCACAGGACGGCGTCCAGGCGGGTTTTGAATGTCTCCAGAGTGGGAGACTCCACCACCTCTCTGGGCAGCCTGTGCCAGTGCTCTGCCACCCTCAAAGTAAAGAAGACCTTCCTCATGTTTAGAGGGGACTTCCTGTGCTCAAGTTTGTGCCCGTTACCTCTTGTCCTGTCACTGACCACCACTGAAAAAAGACTGTTCCCATCTACTTAAAGGGCACCCTCCCTTTAAGTATTTATAAGTATTGATAGATCCCCCCTCAGTTGTCTTTTCTCTAGACTAAAAAGACCCAAGTCCCTCTGTTCTTTCCTCATAAAAAAGAGGTTTCAATCCCCTAATCATCTTTGTAGCCCTAATCAGGACATCACACCAATCTGCAGCCATGTGATGAAACAAATACACAGCACAACTGGTGAAAATGAACCCCCTGAATTATCCCCAAATGTTGAACTGACCAGAAGTTTAGTCGTAATTTGATTTGAGAACCCCCAGTTTAAGGAGGTATGAGAAATGTAGTGCCTCCTCTGGGAACGACAGACCTACCAGCCTTATCCTAGACCTGAACTTTGAGTGAATGTTCATTCTGCACTGGGGACCTGCACTTGTCTTTGGGCCCAAAGTGCTTCGACAGTATTATCTGTAGTGTCTTTATGCCTTCAGTTATTAGATACCAGCACATATTTTAGGTATGTTAGATAAATGCTGCTATTACCATGTATTCTGAAAACATCCTTTGCTTCCCCTCTCAGAAGAAACTTGGGTTTTAGAGCTTTCCCAGACTGAACACTTTAAAACAATAGAAATCTGGTATTTTAACAACTCTTCATTAGTGAGAAGCATTGGTTTCGTATTTAGAACTGTTTAGAATATGTTGAAAGCTGATTTAGTGGACAACAAGAAACACAAATAATTTATTACTGTTTTTCTGCTGCTAATTAGCCGAGATACATTGTGATCTGATTTGTGATGAGATTATAATTTTCCAGTATTTTGACTGTCTCATTAGCTTAATGCTTAAGTAATAACTTGCTTCAGATAATGTATTTAATGTTTTGGTGTTTTGTCAGTTCAAATATATGAAGGAAATAATTTTTCTATGTGTTTGTTAGATGCTGTGATGATATATTGAAAATTATTACTATAAGCAGCAATGTATAAACAGCCAAACCAGGACCTTTCAGTCTGATGAAAATGTGAATGTATCTTTAGAGGCCTTTTCTAAGTTCTCACAAACCTATAGTTATTAAATTAGATGGGTTTTACTCCAGTGCTGTCCAACAAACTGCTTGATACTCATTCCGTTGTCTGAGAAAAATTTAGTTACATAGTTAAGAGATTGATTCTGCAAACCCTTTTTTCATGTAAACAGTTAATACGGAAATTTGTCCTTCTTAGTGGAAAGAGAGACTACTTAGTACAAAAAGAGGTTGAAAGATTTACAATAGCAAATTAAAGCAGTAACATTTTATTTTCTTCCAAATTACCTCTTTTTTTTTTTTTTTTTTAAAAAAAGGAATTGTTTGCTCTAAGTTGGGGGTAGTCACATTTGAGTTTCATATAGGAACTCTAAGACTGCTTGGGTATTTCAGATTCTGCCCAGGCAAACCAGAGGTGCATGAAAACACATCTGGATTAGCCTTTGTTTCTGTATTTGCCAGTAAAATCCTGATTTCAGATTTGTACTAATTTTGATATGGCTCATTTTTTATTACTTTTTTTTTACTAATAGGTAGAACAGTTTGTGCAAAAATGTATCATTTTCTTTACCTTAGAAATAGGGGAGGTTTTGTTGCAACCTGGTAACGCAAGCAAGTTCAAAGTCCCTTCGCCGAGTCTTTTATTTTTTTTTCAGAGTTAGAGACTTTGGGGTTGGACAGGGCTGGATGCATCTATGATACAGATGGGAAATCGCCCAGAGCACACGGGCTGTACTGTACTCCCCTCAGCCTCCCCATCAAATCTGCCCTTGTTTGGAGGACAACCCTTGATGTTTAATTCTGAAGCAAAGCATTAATTTGTGAACAGATAGCCTTTATCATCTTGCACACAACGGCATTTTCTTAATAGAATTCTTTGCTTCAAAATATTAAATGATTGCTGTTGATTAGTTATAAATTGAACAAATGAGACTATTGCTGTTATCAAACAGGAACTTACAGTATTATTACAAGAATATTGAATGATTGTCAGTTTTTCTCTCCACAAAGCAATCCGCTTATACTGTTAATGGTAAATAGCCTGGGAATTTCCGTTTTGATGAGCTAATAATAATTAGCTGAAATAACACTCAATTCTCTCTCTGCCTCTCTCTGTCTTTAAAAAATATTCCTCATGTTTATGGTGTGATTAAGAGGAACATCACGTACATCACATTACAGTGAACCTGATCTGGAGAAGGCCAAAACTGAGCTTGTAGTAACCCTCTAGTCCTTAGAAATAAGCAAACCACATTTAATGTAGTAATAAGATTGTGATCCTACAAAAACTTAGGCACCTGCTTAACTTTACCCACTCTGCTTTGTCCTCTTCTCTTTTCACAGTGTATACAAGTTTTCAGAACAAGGGTCTAATACCAACTTGTAGTGCAAAGAGTTTCTTCTCTCAGTCCTTACACTATTGGCTACAAAGTGTGTACCAAACTCTACTATGGAACTATTCTAGCTTTATATACCCATTTTAACATTGCTGTAAATAAAGTATGAATGAACATCAGAAGGACACAGTGACTCAAGGTATTACAGGATAAATAGTGTAATATGGGAGACGCAAGTTTGCTAAGATTCAACTTTTGTTGTTCCCCGTTTTGATCTCTGGTCCCTCAAATTAAAAAAAAAATCAGTTTTTTTAATTGTATAAACTTAAATTTAATGCTGTTATTATTTTTATTATAACATAATTTTAAATAGTCTTTCCAGATTTTTTTACTCTGTGGTTAATAATATTATTAGGGCTTGCTCTATGGAGGAAAGAGATGCTCACAAAGTAAATAAATGGCAACCAGGGCAGGAGGGAAGGGAGAGGAGCAGGGAGAATTATTTTTAACGGAAACATTTCTTTCCCATTAGTCTGAAGTGGTGTTTTCAGATACATTTGGTTGAAAACATCAGGCAGTGATAAGTTGGTTCTTTTTTTAGTCTTGTGTTATTAATCATCTTTTTGCACTCCTAAGTCTTAGAAAAAAATTGTTTAGTCATCATTCTTTTTGTTCAGCAAGACATACAATTTAGTGAAGTTGTAATGCTTTGAAGACATTTTGGAGCATAACTGTAATAACCAGAAGATCCTTTCAATATTAATAGGTAGCTGAAAGCAGCACTTTGACCTGCTTTTTAAATTAAATAAACTGAAATGGTGGCTTAGATTCATTCAGCCAGTCTAAGTCTAGCCAAATATAGCTTTACATCTACTATATCCTCTTTTCTATGATAAGACTCTGAATGAAGGAGGACAATCTGCTCACATTCCTTATAATCATATCCTTGTAAGTATTTTCTTTATCTTCTGTTTAACACAACTAGGCCTAATTATTTTTACTGTGCGGAGGAGTTTCTAGATAATGTGTATTTTGCATACATGGTCACCTGGAAGGCAGTCTTGTTTCTTCAAGGTGTTACCCTATTATTCTACAGACTTGTTCAAGAACCCGCATCTGGGTCCTCTCTTCCACGTCCTGGGTGCAACCAAGGCATAACTGGGAATTGTACATGTCAGAATGTGGAGAATTAAAATACAGTGTAGATACAGTACTTGCCTTCGGTTGCTTCCTACATGAATCTTGGTTTAGAAACCGTATTCATAAAGGCAGGGAAATGAGATTCAGGACTAAGCATTAACAATGTTGACAAAGAAAATGCATTGTATTCACTTAAAATGAGTAGCTGCACATATGAGTTTTGGTCATTTGACATCGCTCCACTTAGCAAACTTTTAATGTTAATGCCATAGGAGCGTTCTGCAAGTTCACGGACAGGGAGACCAGTCAGCCTACAACTGAAACTCTAGAAGCCTGACCTTACAGGTGTTTCTGCTTCCATGGGAAGTTGTTGTTCTCCCTCTTTTCCCTTTACTCCTTCTCTTTCTTCTTTACGTGCTCCCTCTTCAGACAATTCCCTGCACCATTTTGGCAAACGCAACATCAGAAATGACTTTGATAACAATGACCAAAATTTTGCCCTTTCTTTTTTGCATGACTCATGTCATAAGCTCCTGAAGAAAAGAGGAAACTAGTTCAGAATTAAAACCCGACATTCAGAAGTCTATAGTCTGGCAAGCTCTGTTTAGGTCTTTTCCCCCTCTTTTTAGTTTAGCTGAAATTGGTGTCTTACTCTTGTCTATAAGCAAGTATTTAACATTAACAAAAATTATTGATGTGATTATAACCTGTCCTTGTCATTGTTCCTAGGTGAAGTATTGGAAAGGCTGACATAGGTCTCCATTGATACAGAAGTAAAGGAGAGAGGTGTAACATACACTAATCAATATTCGTTTAACTGTACATCCATCTTTATTAGATTAAAACTTTGGCTGATGAGAGCTAATATTATTACTATAAGACATACAGAATTCTGTAAGGCTTGACATAGTACTGTCTAACATTTTCATTTAAAAATAATGATACAAGATCAATCTGGCATCCTAACTAGATTAGAAATTGGCAAACGAAGGGATGTCAATACACCTGTAAACGAGGCACATTTTCTATTGGGATCTTGTTGGAGTCAGTTCTTCACTCTGTATTGTGTAACATTTTAGTCAATAGGCCAGTAGAAATAAAATTGCTTGCACTGTTTGATTCACGCAAACGATCGGGGGAGTGGTAATGAACAACATTGGTTATTCTTACAGAACAACACAGATAACTGATAAACTGGATGTAAGCAAGTGAAATATTTACATACAGTGCATCATTTTTGAGGGAACAAGCAAACGACATCATCTGAACTTGAACTCCCGGTTCAATCATTTAGAAAAGGTAACATCCTCATTCCAACTTATGAAATGGTCAGTTTGTAATTTTGATTCATAGTTGAGATGGTGTTGCTTGGCCTTATTTGTAGGTTTGGGTGATTGTTGGGGATGGTTTAAGTTGATGGGGAAAGGTATTTGAAGAATTGTTAAGTCTCAAAAATACATCAGGAATATGTTCTGTGTGAGGGAAGATTTCTACAGTTCAACCTTCTAATATACTCCTTTAGTTACGCTGGTTGCTATTTCTCTCTAGAAAAAGAAGCAATTAGGCTTGTATGATGTGAGTGCTAGTGTGTGACTTGGAAAACAATAGTTCTACATTCTTTCATAACATGGCATGTTGCTTCGTCTTCGTTTGTTCTAATTGCCTATGTGTAAAATGGGAATAATGAGTTTTCCCATCTTACAGGGTGGCTGTAAAGACAAATTTCCTGAAATTTTTCACATGCAGTGATGCTAGAACAGTGGAAGCTATACAAATACCTTATCTTCCAATAATAAATCATATAAAAAACATTTTCGAATACTTCCTTGTCTGCTTTTTAAAGCCTAGATAACAATTAGATCCTTGCAGATTTTTTTTTTTTATTTGCTATCTTTAAGAAGAGAGTTGGCAAGCAAACAAAACAGCAACTGAAATATTCTACAAGAATACTTAACTGCAGACTTTAGCTGTCACTACTACATGCAGATGTGCAGAAAAATTCCACTACAACTGAAATATGCACTCAATATAATTAAATTTCAATTACAATCATTTAATAGACTGGTGTAATGCATAATATAGAAAAGGGATTTTGGAATCTTGAAGGTATTGAGGCTGAAAAATCCAATGCAATGGTAGAAACTTAAAATGACCGAGAAAGCTTTTTTCCCTCTTTTCCTCACTTTTCTTCTTGTGCATCTGTTTTGCTGTGATCTTATGTGTAGGACACATCTGAAAAGGAACATTCATATTATGTAACTGAATCACAAAAGTGGCATGAACATATGAGAGCCTAATTAGTACAAGCAACTCCTCACTGTAAAAAGCTGTGTTCCCTATTTAAACCATATGTATTTAATAACCATATCTAAGCTGACATAGGCTTTGTCAAGAGAGCAGCAATATAACTGTCTGCTGTGGGCCCACATACATTACAGAGCTAAACACACTGAACTGTAAGGTTAAACCGTCCTCGTTACCTGGCTCAACTCTATTTTGTGTTCTTAGTGCACAGAAAATCTGTAAATATCCCGGTTTATTGTGAAACCAAATTAAAGTCATTGCAGCGTTTTCTGTCAAGGCTTTTGGGCTGGGTTATTTAACCCTTTTGTAGCCCCGTGAGGAACTTCCAAAGCATTTTAACTGGGTTCCTGAGCGATCTGTGTGGTGGAATAATGCAAGATGGAACAACTCTAAAACACTGAAACAGCTTTTATTTCTGATGGCATTTTAAAACTTGAAGGAAAAGGTAAGAAATGAATCGAGAATTAAGAAGCGCCAATTATCTAATGTTTGCAGAAGTAATATGGTATAAATATATGCCTCAAGAAGGAATGTATGCGAGCTGATGCAAAACATGCTCATTACTAACACAGTGGTAAGCGCTGTAGACTTGTGCTTCTAAGCGCATGAGGCTTGACTCACATAGGCCTGAAGCTACTCCAGGAAAGACATAAGCAAACCCAGTGCTCTTTTCCCTCAAGATTCATCAAAGGATGAGTCATCTGTTAAAAACAGAGTAATCATCAGGCTATTCTGCTTTTCTGCTGACTATTACTATTAGAACAAAGCCTTCGAGCAAAAAAAAAAAAGTGTGGTGGTGGTGGGGAAGACATGGCTTTGATCTCATTCACGGAACTCGGCCTCGTTTATGCTTTCAAGTCCTGCCATTGTGATCGTTTCAGTCATAAGGTGGAAAATACTGTGCCACCACCAGGCGTAGCTCCAATGGCAAAACCTCTCGGTTTGAGATGTAGTTAAGACTGTGTGAAAGCAGCTCCCGCTCTGATGAAGTGCTGTATCCTGTCCAAGACACTGGTGTAAGCTCCAGGGCAAGGAAACACTTTCTTTCCTTGCAGCTTTCTCTCCTTAAAGCTGTAGTCTCTCAAGCATGGCTATACTTTATTTCAGATGGTGGCTTTAATAAAGCGATGAACAGTGAAATGGTTAGTTTTCCCTTGGACAGTACCCAAGCCAAAGCGTGCGAGAAGTGGGGATGAAGACCCTACGCCAGCACAGTCTCCATGCGAAATAAACATGCCTGAGTAATTACATGAAGCCAGAGCCTAAACAGTCTTAGGAAACTTGCGTAAAACTTACTCTTCACAAAAGCTTCATCGTACAGAAAAGGCAATATTCATAACAGGCCCTCCCCCAGACCCTTATCCATAAGAAATCCCCCTGCCTGTCAAAAGCAGAGAAATGCGAGGTGATGTTTTGTGAAGTCCACTAAGGATTTTTAACACAAGGTACTTCATGAAGTCAGGTGCTAAACTAAGCAACACCATCAAGTTTTCAAGTAAAAATTCCGTCGTTATGAATGAAGATAGTTCATACAACTCTCAGAATAAGGCTTAGAAAATCTTTTATGATTGCAGGTGATTGTTCAAATCCTATAAACAAACTGATAACCAAGATTAGTATTTCTTTTCATATACACTTAGGAGGGCTCTGGCATTGTGCTTAATCAATTTACATTTAAATTTGAAGCATAGATTTCAAAAATAGAAGTAGGTGAATGTAACAAGGTGAATGTACTTCTGAAAATGGTATTTATTTAGGCGCAATACCTTAACTGTTGTTTAATGCTTTATTCCTGGTATCTGTATCTGGTGTTGTAGACATTGAGATTACCCTCGGTTTTACAAAAATAAACCTTGCAGAAAATGGTAATATACCAGAACATTTTCCTGTCTGGTTCCTGAGTGACAGCCGTAGGCTGTCTCTTTGTTAAGTTATAATTTTTCCCTTCCTCAACAAGCTTGTCTCTTTTTCCTTTTGTATTATAATCTTTTGGGTACAAGGAGAGAGATCTAAAATTGTTGTGTTGATCCTGCGCTCTGCTGTTCTAGGCAGGATGGCAAGACTGCCATCGCAATGGAGTGGTAAATTCGAGTACCATCTCCCTGAGCCTGTGTGCTGCCTTTCAGCAAATGAACTAATGCTCCCTTCCTTTTAAAAAATATTTTCATTATGTTTAGTAGAGTTGATTCTACTGCCCTCTTAATATGTTTTTTGTTTTGGGAATGTAGAATTTGACATGTCATTCAGAGTCAAAACTGTCTGCTTTGGAAGAAGATAGAAGGTCTTTTAAAGTGGCAAACATAAGATAATTTTCCCTTAATGACATCACATACAAATTTGTAACAGAAATTACTGGCTACATTGCCAGTTAACAAAGGCATTAATGTGGTTTCTCTCTTTTATGTACAGTACAGGTTATCATCAAACCCTGTACTAATAATGTAAACTAAGTATACAGTGATACAAAATTTCACATACAGGTAAGGCAGCACTTTAGTGGCCTGAAGCTTGGCTTTCTCCCCAAACGGTGACTTTCATTGAAGTTTAATTATGAACTGAAAATTAAATTCATGTCCAAAATACTTTCTTATTATTCAGTCTTCTCTGTTGTTATCTTGGCAGCACGATTTATTTCAGCCCTTGAAATGCTATACGCGGAAGGATGCCAACTCTGCAAGTTCCAAAGCGGTTCTCATTTTAATCTAACCTAGTGGTCAGAGAAAATAGCTGATCGGGTTGTACTGAGAGCGATCGAGAGTCATCGCCACTCTCGAAATTGGGGAGCGTTAGTCCCTGAGCTGCTGGGGAGCCAGGACTCACCTTTCAACACTCTCTCCTGAGAAAACGTACTGGCTTGCACCTGCTTTATTTCCTACTTGCACTTTGCTTCACTAACAAGATGTTTTCACAGTATAAGTATTTATTTGACTGAAGATGTATCTTGCTAAAAAAAAGGTGCAAATTTGAAAATAGCTTTTACCAAATGAAATTCTGCCTTTTATTCTATTCTTGGTAAACAGTAAGGAAGAAAAAGAGAAAATGTTTGTTCTTTAGTATTACTTGTGATGAGACAGGATTTCCCAGTATTTATGTAGGTGGGGAAAAGAAGGGTTACAAGAATAATTCAGTTATCATGTGTCTATTAAAACAGAATTAATGCAGGCCTAATTGTTTAGCAAAACACTAATTATGTATGTATATATCTGTCCACCTGTCTATCTCTAGGCAGTTTTGTTGGCTTTTTCCAGCTTGGCTCTAGATTCCTACTTTTATTCTTTAGACGAAATGTGGAAAATGCAGTATATTTCCTGGGATTTAAAGCAACAAGCTACTTTTTTTATCTTGTGTCTAATTTTCTTAAGGGTTTTAAACCTTCTAATTCCAAAGTCTAGTCTAATAATTTTCCTGAGGTCAAGGGCTTAATAGTACTCGGTATTCACTGTATGTTTTCAGAAACAGAGGCATATACTTTGCCTCTGCTTATGATGGTTTTAATAGATTAAATTATTTGTTTTAGTAGATGTCTGTTTGTTTTAATAGATGAATTGTCTTGTTATAACAAAAAAAAATCAGTATTCAAGCTATTAATAATGGCAGGGAAGAGTAAGGATTTGTGAAATTTTTCAGGCAATACTGTAATATTTAACTGCATAGCTAATAGAGTGCTACACCAGAAGATATTGAGAGCTAGCTAGGATTCTGCACATGAAAATTATGTTGGTCCTATTAAAAACCATTTTTATCTCATTTTCATTTAAAATGTTCTGCCTAGGTTTAAAATAAGCCAACACTTTAAAATTTTAAATGTGATATATTAGTCTTCACTAAAACTTCAGTCATTGGTATTTGAATAGTTGTTTAGTTCTTGTTCTAAAGAGTTGGATTTGTACTACTCACTGTAGAGCAGGATACTTCTGCACCATGATCGTGCATTTCCTGAAGTAAACTGGTATTCTCTTATTAATTAGAAGAAAAATGAACCCTTTATTTCACTGAGACACACCATTTTGTATAAGAATGCCAGGGATTTGTATTTTTGTCTGTAACTGTTCTGTCGATATAGATTTAATTTTTGATTTAAAAGCAGGCCATCATGACCCAATTTATATGGGCAATATCTTCTCTAGTTTTATGCCTTGCCATTCAAGTATGTGATTAACAGATACAATATAAAGAAACATCTCAATATGCATTAGCTAACAGAGCGATTTCTCTGCTGTTTCATGGTAATTTATAAGCATATATTTGTCAGCCGTTTCACAGTAGTTGATGTTGTTCAAAGACCTGCCCACCATCAGAATTTTAAGGAATGCCTCCTAGATTTCAGATTTACATCGAAAAAAAAGCAAAGTTAGATTCAGTTATGTTAAGGAAAGAAAGCATTAAACCATTTGTGTAACATCTGCCTTAAGAAGTTTTTGGGTTTGTTTTTAATCATGGATTGCAGTTTGTTTAAACCTGCATGTGAAGGGTTGTAATTGCTTCTTGAAATTCTTTCTTACTTTTAGCCTTCAGTATTAAACAAGACAGATACATTATTTTTTCTTACAGCAAAAATGCAGTGTTTTATATTACATCACTGTTGGGAAATAGGTCTTATACATTTACTCTTCTTCAGTCCCCAATTAAAGAGTCCTTTTTTAAAAAGGATCTTAGGCAGTTGTTCAAGTCCCTGTTCACAGCACACCCACTGAATGTAAGAGTTTTTCGTAAAGTGGGAGGCGGGATGATTGTGACTTCTCTTCAAACACCCTCTTGCTTATCTTCTGTGTAATATATACAATTAATAGCGGCTTAAAAAAAGAAAAAAGAAAGGCTTAGTATTTTGCCCCTCTGGTATTGTCCCTTTTCTTTGCAGAATTCAATGGCAGGATTTCTCTGAAATAATGGCATTGGAACACCTACGAATCTATGAAATTATCTATTATATTTTTATAGGCACAAATGCTGTTACGTTAAAACTCCAAGACATAAAATCTACAAAAGCCCTTGTTCAGAAAAGGTGAAAATCACCCATTTGGGGCAATTCCAAGGGCCCCTGGGATGCATGTTTATTAAGCTCCCGAGCTGCATTTTGAAGCCAGTATACTTCAGGGGGATATTAAACATTTATTTAGTCGTCCAGTTTCAGGCATGCGGGCTGTGATAATGGGGACCTTGTAGGTAGCAGAATGCTCCTGCGTTTCATGCCAGAGAGCTCAAGCCTCATTCCACATTATCATACCTTGTGCTTCTGATACTGGAGCAAGCACAGGTCCCTTCTTGCGGGACTGGCTTATGTACTAAGGACTGATTTTGAGAGAGAAATCGTGAAAGCTTTGGAAGTACTCTCCCTTTTTTTATAAAAAATCCATGTCTGTAGAAAACCAAAATGAAACATTGTTCACATTCCTGGCTGGCTATTGTAAATGCACGCTTCACTAATTAGCAGCACTATACATGTGAGGTGAAAATAAAATTTGGTATTTAACTGATCCTTAGATAGATAGTTGCATTATTCTCTGTCTCCAGCTTGTCTCCTCTTCACCTCCTTGCCTCAGCTGCACAAGGACTTTCCCTAATTGTTTTCCTTTTAAAGACACAGGCAAATACTAAATGGCATTGAAGTGTGAAGCTATGGCATCCTAAGTCTGAATGTAAGTTAGCACAGCTAAAGAAAAGTGGGTTAGCTACTATATAAATTAACATGAAATATTGCGATTTTTCTGTTTTTATTATTCATGTGTCATTATTCGTGCACAAAAGGGTAGCGTGGAGGCTTTCGCTGCCAATTTCCTCTTCGTGTTTACAGGTGGCTCTTGACAACATGATTTTGTGTAATTTCATGCAATTTCTGCTGAGTTATAGGTATACTCAGATATTCTGATGATGCTGAATGGCCAAATGATGCAGCAAAGGGGCCTTTAAATACGTATGCATTAAGGGCTTGCAGGTACATCTCAGATGTTTGTAGTTGTCAGTCCCATCCTAACCACAGAGAGCGCTCTGTCTGAGGCACAAGGGTAGGGTGAAGAGAATTGTGATGAAGATGATAAAGAAAACAGCTTTTTATTGCCTCTGGTCAGAGGGGGTCATAATGTAATGGTGCCAGGGACAGAGATAGCAGTGTTAAGCACATCTCTTCTGTGGCGACTGTCACCTGAGCACATCTATGTTTGGGCACCAGAGGTCTGTACAAACTGCTGGTGAGTTATTCCAAAGCTGTTGGCAGTGCAGGTACCTGAACTGCGGAGATCTAAGAGGGACAGCCTGTTAGCTTCGGTGTGGCACCACGCTATCGTTACCTGTGCTGCCTCTCAGTCAAAGTTGGGGTCTGTTGTACCTGGCAGACCCTCGCTGGGTCAACGGAGTGTCTCAATGTCCTGTGCAAACATTGCTCCTTGGTATAGTACCATCTTGTGGGTCTCTTCACCACACCGCATTGTTTGAAGCAGACAGGCTTATCTCTCAGTTGAACCCCATGAACATAAATCAGTGTTGGCATTTCATTTCCCCTACCCCCCACTACAAAAAAAGCCCCAAAAAAACCCAAACACCACATTTGCTTACTTGGCTCCTCATATGGGAGGCATTAATTTAGCCCAGGGTAAGCAGTGGTGTTCCTGATATTTCCCACCCAACAATTTGAAAGCCTGTAAAAGCAGACACCAAGATGATGAAGAAAGGGAGTAGCACTGAACTGAGAAAACCAAGTTGACAAGTTACAGAAATAATGCTGCCTGAGGTTGAGCCATTAATGAGCAAAAGAAAACAAACCTCATCTAGAAGAAGACCGCCTGTCACTTTGAATGTTTTGCTATGAATATTTAAATGAAAACATAAAAAAAGACATACCATTTTTCTTTTCTGAAAACCAGAAACTAATAAATTGTGCTGTAGATAAACCATGTAAAAAGACGCCACAGTTTTAGGAAGGTAAAGTGTTGCTAATTTGAAAGAGAGTAGGACCAAGCACAGTTGGTACAGAACTTTTGGGACAGCACAGGAAACCTGGGATGATGAGAAGAACAGCAGTTTCACAAACTTAATTTTTATTCTTTTCCATAAAGTGGGAGAAGAAAGAAGTGCTGTTGCTGGCTGCTCTAAGGAAGCTTTTCTTGCCCCAATTTTTTCCCCCTTATATGTCTGGCTAGAAATTAATTAACATGACTAACATTAGGCGACCGTCTCTGCCTCTCACAAAATAAAAAATGAAAACATAAAACAAAGACATCTCTGACAAGGTAGTTAACAATTTTGGCAGCTGAAGCTGCGTTTAATCTATAAACAGGTTAGTAATATTTAATACTTCAATTTGTATGCTGTGAGATTTTCTTTTGTTCCTAACAATTCTATATTTAAGACTACCAGGGCTTCAGGCAGAACTGGTGGGGTAGTAAAGTGATAAACTGACACCAGAATACTGAGCAGAAAAAAAACCATTACGCTAACAGCAGCCAACAGCAGTTAATGGTTTTCAGCTGTTGCAGATCTAATTGATCTTGTTGCTATAACAGAAAGCAGTTCTCTGTGATTCATATGCTTTCTTACTGGAACATATTCTACTCCCTTGCTGTTTTTAAGCCTCACTAACTCTAGTTTTTCCCTTTTCTTAAATGCCATTGCTAACAACACGTTCTATTTAAAATTAATATTAGTCAAATAAAAATTCTGTTAGTTTGCCGAGCCTTAAATTTTCTCTCTTCATTAAAAAGAAAGGCCGAGCTACTTAAATTCAGTTGAGCATTTCTTATACTTACTAATCCTCTTCTTTGAAGTGTCACACCCAGCGCTCATTATTCTTGATTTATACGTACCTTGAAATCCATATCTGCCATGAATGTATCAGATGTGACTAAAATGACGTAAACGTTTGCCATGAGCTGAAGTCCAGTGCCAAAACCTCTTCTCAGTTCTGCATGTGGAACTTCCATTGATGTCAACAGGATCCAGTGTGTTTTCTGCAGGACATGGTTGGACTAGTATAACTGATACAGCTGTCTCTACCATTTGGATTCTGCATACAAGTGTTTTTCTTTTTTTTTCTTTATAGCGTTCAGAAACTTCTGATCTATTATTTAAATTTTACAGAAGCATTAATTTGAATTATTTCACTGGAATTTTAGTGCTAGTCATTATATTGGGGGGTGTTGTCTTGGAGTGATTTTATTTTTTGACAAAAAGAAACTGGAAAAAAATGGAATTGTGTGAAAATCAATAGAAACTTACATTCATAGTTGTAATTCTAACTCATCAAAGAAGAGAGTTTGTTTTCTTATTATAATATGAGTGCATATCAAAGGGGAATTTCCAGTAAAAGAGTTACGAGTCTCAGTGGAAATGCACAGTCTGTATTTTGATGTTGTTCAGATTTCATCTTCACTTTGAGAGCTGCCTATATTCGTGAGCAGCAGACTGTTCCACAAAATGACTGTACCTGCCAGTTTTGTGTGAAAAGACTCTTGGCTCTCAGCATGTGCTGTAGCTGCATTGCTCTCTATATTATTTAAGTTAAATACCATGGATTAAGAAACTTGAATCATCCTTTTTTAGGAAAAAAAAAAAAAAAGAGTTTTGTAACTAAGTGTTGGAAAGTCTAATTATACCTCCTGTTCATTTCCTTTTGTTCTTGTAAAGGCATCCATTGCTGCAATGGAAGATAACATTTGCAGACAGGAAAGAAATGGGGATTTTTTCCTTTCTTCCTTTCTTGTTTCTGTTGCTGCGTTGTTCTGATTTGTTTTTTTAAAGGTTGACACAGAGTCTCCTGAGAATTTTTAACATATGAGAGTAGATAACCTTGTTCTTTTGTTCACTCATCCCTGCCCTGTTCTGATTGCCTGAGGCTGTTTTCTGAATATTCCATTTCATATCCGTTTAACACTTTCTCCATTCTTCTTTCTGCCTTCATTCATCAGTTCAGAATAATGTTACATCCAATGTATCAGGAGAAAGCATAACAAAGGCCTTCAGACATAATCTCATCGGTGCCTCATTGAAGGACGAGTCGCTAAGAACAAACCAAGGTTGCATAAACTCAGAGAAGCACATTGCAGGGAAATGTGCAGATTCAAATTTAGCATTTCCTTTAGTCCTCCTGCGTATCAGAGACCTGACGCTTCTTAAAAGATTCTGCTGCTTTCACCTATGATGAGAAGCTCTTAACTGCACATGCTGCCCTCTCTGGTGTCCAACACATTTCTCACAGAACCAGACATCGTCCTGCGGGGAAGTATGGCAACATACAGCTCAGAGTAAATCTTGGGCTATAAGAAGACTAAGAAACTCCAATACATGTAGTTCAACATCAGAAAAAAATTTCCACTTACTTAAACATCCATCTCCCTTTTTAACTAAAAGAACAGCAGCCCATTGTCATCCTGGTTAAAGAAAAGAACTTCTAATGAAAAGCTTACAAAGGAGCATCTTGGCTTATGTGAAGAATGAGCAAAGCCTCAGAAAATTAATTGACATGAAGCATAAATGATTTCTGAAGTCACTCCTAACTGTGGAATAAGCACAGGCTTAAGAAACACCTTTTTCTGAGCAGAATATTTAATTTTTCCATTCAAATAAATTCACAAAGGGGTGTGAATGCAACAATTACAGTGTGGGGCAGGGCAGGGCTGAGTACCTAGGAAAAACAATGCAAAGTGTGCAAATGAAAATGCCCCATTTTCATGAACAATACACATGTACAATTAGGAAAGGCATGTGCACTTCAAAAATCAGGCTACTTTTAGAGTCACATTTTATACATTGGCTTAGGAAAGTAACATATTACATTTTAACTTTCAATATTAACACTTTATTGGTAGTGTAAAAGTCTTTCTGAGAGGGAAAACTGAAGTGCTTAAAAGAAATTAACAGTAAACAAAAACAACACAAATTCATCTTCTTTACATTTTAGAAACAGACCAGAAGACAATAATAAAATAAGGGTTTCAGGAGACATAAAACTTTTAACCAAAAATACTAAAACTTACCCTGCAAATGACACAACAGCAAATAAAGCTTACACTAGAAACCAAAGCCATCTGGCAAATTACGTGAAAATTAATGATTAAAGCAAATCTCACTGTGTTTGTAGTGTATTTTCATCCATCTGTGCCCAATTATAAAAGAGTTGTCAAAGAAAGCAAGCCACCGGTGGTTAATTCCAACCTAATCCAGAAAGCCTGAAAACGTCCATCAATGCTTTTCTTCCAGTTTCTAATCTCTGCAGGTTTCTGATAAGAGCGGCATTAAACTATGGTGTCATGAATCTTGGCTCTCACGTTTGAAACTAACAGAGATGTACTACCTGTGATCATTTTAGATTAAGGAAATACCATCTTTCAAAAGCCCACTACAGATAGAATTTATAAAAGGAAAAATCTGTGCTCGGCTCCATTTCTGTCATACGCAGCCAACACAGCAATTGCAGTTAACAACATCTAGACTCTAAAACCCTCTGCTGTGACCCGAGTAGATAGTGCCGAAGTGCTGGGTGATACTGCCAGTGCCGGCAGCATTGGAGAGGCAATACACCTAGCACCGGCCCCGTGCCGTGTTGGGTTCACAGGGCTTTGGGGCCCAGGCACAGCAGTTGAGGTTGTCAATTTGCAAATTTCCTGACACTTCCCATCCTACTGCGCTGCCGTTTCACACCCGAAGCTGACAGCACAACCACCTGTACGGACTTGCTCAGCGTCCTGTCATTCACAGAGCAGCCGTACATTGTTCTCTCTACAGAGAAGAGGCTGTTCTCTATTTGGGGAAGGACCCTGTGATTCCTTGACTGTTAGTTTTGACCCTAAGATTATTTTTAAGAGTTAACCGTGACTGCTAAGCTGTTGGGACTTCTGACTACACTTGCTCCATAACGGAGTACATGGTGATACGGTGATGGGGGGTGGATAGCTTTCCTTGGGTAGATTATCCTTTAGTCTTTCTCTAGAACAAGGAAAAAGAGCTACATCCAAAAGGCAATTTGAGAAAGACGGTGTCTAAATTAATTGCTCTCTTGAGGTTCTTAACCGCTAATTGAAAAGGGAAACTAGTCTCCATACACTAAACTTAACCTTTATGAAACTCCTCCATAATGCAGTTAAGACCCAACAGTAGGTGCACACCAGAAGAATTAGTGCATGGAGAAGAGCAAGTAATTCCCTTTGTGTTCCATATTTCCAGATGAGGATTTGGTGTCAGAGAAGTGAGTGACAGAAAGACATTAGGTAGCAACGTTAACCAACTCTCTTTCTGTGGATTCTTTAATAACGGGCAGTTAGGCATGAGCCTGCTTTTGTGATTTTTTTTTTAGTTAGTTTAGTAAAAGGTCACGTTTCTACCCTGGCTTCTTGCTCACAAAAGATTTAGGAGAGCAGTTTGGAGCTGTGATTGGGAAAAAAAAGGGAAAAAGTATTGGGAGAGGCGTTACTCTTCTCCAACACTACGCTGTTGACTGTGAGCCTCCTATTATTCTCTCTGAAGGCTGCTCATTTTATGCATTCACAAAGTCTTTGTACAAGTCCTTGCTGCTGGGATTCTTCTGGCATGGTCTATATTAGAACTCAGCCAGACTTGAAAAGTTCATATATGTGAAACATTTACAGTTGTAAAACTTCAAAACTAGTGACATCTGCTTTCTCAAATGGGCCCATATGAAGCTGTTGTGCCCAGCCCCTTTAAATAATGCACTTGAATTAACCCCTTACACACTTCTGACAGCAAACATAAATCAGTATTATAAGCTAGCTATGTAATCATAACATTTACAGACCTCTCAACATCCTTTACATCTAGTACACTAAAATTGTCTGCTCAAACATAGACCATAGTTTGACATGTAATTGTTTTTGGCTGCAATTCAGGCTTATATAGCCCTTGTAGGTCCTTCCTTGTGTTGGTAGAAGTGTTTGTGCAGCCATGCAGTGAACCAGATCAGGGACCTGAGCCAAGTTACAGGGCGGGGGGAGGGGGAGGTTCTTTTTGAGCTAGATCAGCTCCCTGTACTGGCAAACTGGAGGCAGCAAGAAAAAAGCAGGGAAACGATGAGAACGAGTGCCAGCATACTGTTGAAATGGAGGCATGTCAGGCCATGTTTTCAATGTAAACTTCCAGTGCGGAGTAAAAGATTGCGCCATCTAAATACCAACAATAAATGGTAATGCAGGAGAGCTATTTGTTATTGTCAAAGTAGAAATTGCCATCTTGACAAATTGATCTAGAATGCAAAACCCATTTTTTAAACTTGGACTGTCTAATTCTTTGGTAAACATTATTTTTGGGTTAGGGGGTGGTAAATTTATTGTTATGTTTCATAAATGACTGATAATGCTATTTTAATGTTGCAAATTAGATTCTGCTTCAAATGAAAAACATAAACGTAGCTACAAGGGGCTAGATTATGCCTCAGTTATACCTGTATATTCCCATTTACTTCAGTGATGCTGATTAAAAAGTAATTTAGGGCAAAATTTTGTTCAAAAAGTTGTTTAGTCCTTATATACAAAGCATTCATTATTGCCTATCTTTTAATATAATCTACACCTTATATGGTTTCATATGTGTATTTTCTTTTCAAGCCCTGTAGGGATTTGTGTTCCACATCATCACATCCAGTATTTCCATAGGCATCTGCAGTAGTAAAAGAGGAAATCCTGGTGCGGTGGTTTATAAGTTCTGATACACAATTTCCTTTCCACTTTTTCTCCTCTGTAGACCAGCCTATTTTGAATGTCGTAGTGAATGTTGCGTGCAGCATATGTGCACACAAAAATTACCTGGCACATTTTACAGTACATATTACATCATATACATGAAGTGGACCTTGATTTTGCCTCAAAAAATTAGGAAGTACTAATATTAAATTTACCCACTGTGCCCTAATATTTTGCCTGTGTCTTGTCAGAAGGTTCGGCAAGCAGCATGTGGCTCGTTGTTGGGATGAAACGTTCACAGTGCTGGGGAACTATTGTGGGATTTTAATAATCAGCCTCTAGTAAGCTCTGCTCAGACAAACGCTTGCTCAGAAGCTGCAGCTCTAAAATAATTTAAAGCTGAGGCCAGTTTAGATTGGAGGTCCTGGGGTCAGGGAGGGATCTTCTATCAATTCATTTTTCTTTTTCCTGTTCAAGAATCTTAGCGGTGTTAGAGCTCTTAAGAAAACCCTGTTTTGGTAAAATAGGGAAAATATTTCTGTGATGACTTAAATATTCCTTAAAGACAAGCTTTTCTAAAATAAAGTAATTCCGTCAGGTTTGGCATGGTAGTTTCCCATTAGCAGACTGTAAGTTTCCAACTTGATGTTACTAGCCTCAGAAAGAAGAGACCTGCAGTATTTCCAAAATAACTCTCACCTATATGACATTCCAGACTATTACCTGCTGGAAATTCACCCCTCCTCAAAGATTTTTCCTTCCAAACCTGTGTGGTGGAAAGGGCTACCAAACACTTGCTGTTTTATAATGAAATTACCATTCTTTTAAGACTCATTTTGAAAATCAGGAAATATGTTCAAAGTTTTGGTTTTCCCTAAAATTATTGCAGCTATGAAAAATCTAATTTTCTGTGAAGAAAGCCAACACCTGGAAACAGCAGCCACACTTGACATGGATTCTATGCCTTATCCTGTTAGTTTGTTCGTATGGAAATACGTGTGTATATATTCTATTGATTCTAGGATTATATATTTTATATATATATATATATACACACATACATATATAGATGTGAAGATTTTTGTCTTGCATTTCCTCTTCTTTTTGGAGGGAAGGAAAGCTAGAACAGACTAGTGCTTCCTGAAAAATAAGTAAGAAATTGCTAAAGCAGTCACGGTAAAATCAAGCCACAGGCAAACTTGTATCTTGTACAGTAACATGATAGTCTGGTTGTATGCCTGTTTAATATCTTTTAAGCCACCCTTGGGCAGGACCCCACTGTAAACAAGCTGTCGCGTTTGACTTGGAACATCCTTTTAAAAATAACACTAATAAATAAACATTCTGTCTTCACACATTTTCCTGCCAGGGATTCTCCATATCTAAACTTCTGAGTGTAATGATTTGTAAAGGTTTTGTGTACTAACTGCAGTCTCCTTTTTTTCATAAATGCGAATTCTTCGTTTTCCATTTGTTTAATGTTCTAAAATTAAAACTTCAATTTTATTTTATAATTATATACTGTCGTTTTAATAAAAGCCTTTATTGAAATCAGCTCCGTCTGTTAAATTCTCTGTCTGGCAGTGATATATAAATCAATAACAGTAATATTAGGTAATAATAGAAGAGGAATATGAGTCTCAGATTATTAAGAGCTGAAGTAAAAAGCTGCACAGAGGAAATCATTTGCTGTGTACAGCAAGATCCATTGATTCAACCAAAGCCAGTGAGACGCATAGTCTTGAATTCCTTCTGTGATACTTTGTCTATGAACCATTTATCTAAATATATCCTTTAGCTCTTCTTCTCTTTGCTACTCTGATCTCCTTGTAGCTGCTCGTTCTTCCCTGCTTGGTTTCATTTGCTCCAGCATTTGCTGTCCCGGGGCTGCGCGGGAGGTTTGGGATCTCTCCGGGTTCCTTGCAGTGCTGCGTGGAAGACCCTGTAAAGAGGAACCTGCAATAATGAGGTCAAAAATAAAGGGCTTTTGGAGCTGGTTAGTAGCACTCTTTGTTCCCCTGAAAAGGCAAATGGAGCATCCCATGATCTGTTTCCACGAGTGGCCAAATCTTGCCTCTGTTCATGGGTACTTCTGTGCAAACAGAGCTCTGCCTGGGCTCTTCCCGTTTTTATGAGCTCCATGAACAGCTGAAACAGGAATTCACAGGTGATATTGCACCAGAGCTGATTCTGAATGAAAAACGTATTTTCTGAACAGCAAGTCCAAAGAATGTATTCAATTAGATGAATTTGTGAACAACCTGAGACTCTGTTGCCACAGTGTTTGAGAGGAAGCACAGTGGGTTAGACTTCAGAAGTGACAACATTTCACTCCACGTTATTTGACACTTACATTGCTATTGATTTGATCTTGTTTGCTACAACTCCTGAGCTTTGCTTTTTTTTTTTTAACTTTCTTTTTAAACTCTGCTACTATTTAGCTTCATTATATATTTACCCTTAGGAGAAGATGTGTGCATGTATGCACAATGTTGACAAATCTTTCCGTTTCATTGGGACTCTAATACTTCGTGTGTGTGTGTGTGCATGTGCAGTGCTTTAAGAGAGGTGGAGGCACGTTAAAACCTTTGTTTAAGAAGAATAAGATGTCTAATTCTTACGGTTGTGGAGAAAACCAAAAGAATGTCTAGCTTAAAGTAATGAAGTTAAATAAATAGAATTTTGAATAAATGCTGTTATTGTATAATTTTTGCCAACTTGGGGTTGGCAGTGCTGGGTTGAACATTGTATGTTTAAGACTTCTACAAAGTGAGAATAAATGTGAATTTTAAAAACCATGGAATAACTAGATATGTCTCTCACAGTAGCATAGATGACGCTGCTGTCAAAATCAATGAAAACTACAGAAGAATTCAGTGAGTTCTGCGTTGCTGTCACTTCACATAAGTATTACTGGCCCCATAATGCTGTTATTTCTTACCGGGTCACAAAAGACCATGGTAGCATGTAAGATACTCTGCGTATGAATGGTACAATGACTACAGAGTAGTTTCATTGAAAGACCTTTCAATCCTGCTGCTGGAAGTTCAATGGGATTTCTTTAGCAGTAGCTGGAGGTTCTTCAGTGAACATTGTTTCCAAGCTTTTGCTGGTTCATTTTGAAAGGTACATAAATACTTCTTTAGAATTAATTTTCTCTGCTGTGTTTCTCTGCATGTTGGATGCAAATGCCCACTCAGTGTTGAGTATTGCAGTGTTTTTGAAGGATACTGAGCACATGGGATATGCTTTGTGCATACATTGTATGTTTGACAGTGGGATTTTTGTGACTGTGGAACCATGAGATAAATTTCATTTACAGTGTATGTTTGACTGCCTCACCTTCATTCTCGTCATTATTCATTTTGATTTGGACTCAGTGTTATGTGAAAGTATCACCCTGTAAAATGGAAACATTTATTTTCCCCTGCACCGTATGCATTTTGAAAAAAAAAAATCTAAAATGCTTTTGTCTTATTTTGCCTTACTCAGTGGTCTAAGAGCCAATATTTTGTAAGCCATTAAAAACTTAATCAATAGAGCTGAAAATTCTGTTTTCTGGTATTGCAAGACATTCTTTTCAATTCATGGTAGGTTCTGAGTTATTGGATGTTAAAACTGTAGTACCATGACTTATAGGGTATATATTTTAATAATTTTCATAGGTTATTGAAATATATTCATTATCATTTTATTCTCCCTTTAAGGCCTATAAAGTTGAACTCATGATAATAAAATCAAGTGGCTGTACATGTAGATATATAAGAAATATTATCAATAAAAAAGTAAATCTTTCTAACAGATCTAAAATAGATTGTCTGCAAAATATGTGTTATAAATATGATAAACGGTGGTGCAAAACAGAGGTATTATGAGCACTCCCTTAGGACGATCTACATTAAAATAAGGCAGCATCACTGGCCTCACAGATGGTAAAACCATAGCCGACCAATTCATTTGGGTGAGTGTAACAACTTATAGCTGCGAGGGTGTGTTACAGTCACATATGTTTGTCTACCTTTTGTTGTACAACTGACAAACTTCATTTTCATTCAAGATCTGTTCTATTTTTAGCCCTCACCACAGCTGCATCAAGCGTATTAAGCATTTGTTTTACTTTCAGTGAAAATCACAGGTGTTGCAACAATTTCATGTTGTTTGGATATAAAATTTGACTTCCAGTTTGAAACGAGTTATGGGTTATTGAAGAATTGTTGTGTCTTTAGTTCGGTTGTTTAATCTTTGCTCAACCTTTGTTCAATTGCTTAAAGGCTCTCCATTGGCATTTGGCATTAACGACAGTAGGGTGGCAATGATGTCATAAGAAACTTGCAGGGATCACATTTGACTTCCAGGTAATTGCTTGAAGATTTTGATTTTCCTATTCTGAAGTGCCATTTCCACCTCCTTACCTCCGGCTTCTGCATTTTACATAAAGTCTGACTTCAGTACTTAGAATATTAAGGGTATGTATTACTAAACTATGCACCTTTGAAAATAGTTACGGAATATATTCCCTGAGGGCCAGTGATAACCTTGTGGTTCATGGTCCGCAGATTATTTAAATCCCTCAAGCTTAATAGATGCTTTCATTCAAAGAGTTAGGTACCCAGGCTTCTGAATTCATACACAGCTGCCTAAACAAGTGGTTACATCTCCGTATTTCTCCCCAATGGCTTAATTTATGTATGTTCCTGGATCCACTAGTGGGAATGGGTAGCTTTGTAGTAACTTTATGGCTACTTCACTCTATAGATTCATGGACCGTTTTTATGCTGGTTTTTATAGGCAAGAACGGAATTCATGTATGTCCATCCAGATGAAAGATGTTAGAAAAAGTTAAAAGGCAGGAAAAGAAAGTAACAGAGAATGCATGGCTAGGTTTTGAGGGAGGTTATTTCAGACGGAGGCTGAATGTGGAAAATCCTCAATACCATGGAAGGTACAAGTGCTGATCAAAACTAAGCTCAAGGAGGAAGAGAGAAGCAGAAATGAAAGACTTCACAAATGGAGAGAAGTCTCACAGAAAAACTAAGTTTCCTAAAGCGCTTGATGGCTCACGCTCTCTAAGTAGGAGTGGAAATAGAGGAACCTGATGGCTGAGCTCAAGTTGAAGAGGCAGACATAGGAGTAGAAAAAGGAACCCCAGCACTCTGGTGTGAAGGGAGAGAAGAAGTTGACAGGATAGACTGCAGAAAAGACAAAAGAGTGTAGGTAGCAGCAGAAAGGCAAGCAGAGTGAAAGCTTTAATTTGGAGACAGTAGTGATGAGAGACTCAGAATAGGTGATGATACAGAGTTTTGCAAGATTGAGGAGATAGCGCTGCGTCAGATAAGGTAAATTGAGTGGAGAAGAGGGTGGGGATGGAGAAAAAGTGCAGTGCCCATCTAAAGAAGACAGGAAAATTCAAAGCCTGCCTCTTTCCTCAGGCGTAAAACCATAGAAAAGAAGACAGGAAAATTCAAAGCCTGCCTCTTTCCTCAGGCGTAAAACCATAGAAAAGAAAACAGGAAAAATGAGAAAACAGCACTTTCTTTTGTCGAGTTCAAGTGATGCTGAGACATCATCAAAGTTTGGTTTTGTTGCTCTAAGGAAGTGTAGGATTAATCTGTACATAAGATCATTTCTTCCAGCAGTAAAAACAGTACATCCAGGTAGTTCTGCTTCACCAGGGGAGAGTGGGAAATCTGGGTTACGGACCTTGCTGACTTAATGATGAATACTTTTACTAAAACTATTTGATTCAAAACAGTTTCCCACTATACTCATTGTTCAATCTACATATGCTTTAATATTAATGAGTAATAAATAACTTACTCAAGTAACAAATAAAGTACTCAAGTCATCACAATGAATTAATTAGCTGATTTGTTTGTGGTTTTTGCTCATTCGCCCCATGGTTTAAATGGGCATCCTTAGTTTAGTGTGCACGCCAAATACACGGGTACAGAGTAGAATAAGTGAAAAAAAGCTTTCGTAAGAAAACAAAATTTACTTTATGATTTAACACTAATCAACCATTGCTAATGTGCTATAAAATACTACTTAAGGTAGATACTGATTTCCATTATTAAAGTTAATGGTTTTAGTTGCCTCATCTGCCTTATTCCAATATATTAAGCATGCAGACCCCATAATTTAATTATCACCTGTTAATATTGGTTCTAAATTCATTTTTGTGCTTTTGGGCTGAAGCTGCAATGATGAGCCAATTAAAAACCATTATCTGACTGCTCAAAGCATCACATTTGTAGTTACGCTCAATAGTACTTGATTCTACAGGGACTTTCAAGATGGAACATGCTGCCCTAATGCCTTTAGGGATTAGCTAAACAAAAGAAAAAATGTAAAGGAAATTTTAAATATTTTCTCTCCTGCAGGATTTTAATTTTCAGATCTCTTCTTTTGCTGTACATCACAGTTTTCCTTGAAGCTAATTTGCATAGCTGTAAAAGTGTAGTGTGTAGCTGAATTACAAGAGAGTCTCAAATGAGACCCTGGGTTTTCTTTAAATCCCAGAGGAGGAATTTGGTTCAAGAATGTACATAAGGTACTAATTGCAAGGATCGTGTTAGATAGCTACTATTTGAATGAGACTGCTGAACTAATAAAATACAGCATATCATAACCTCAGAGATTTTATAATGAAAAAAGGAGCGTTTAGTTTATGTGGACGTTCTCAAAGCAACTTGAAAGGACAATAGCCACACATTGTATCAGTTCCATTACATTGTTTATTAACACGGAAGACTCCTTTCCTTGCTTGTTTGCAGCTTGCTGCTGACGTGGAATTTCAAGTGCAGGTGTTTCAAGTTGATCTAAATTTGTGCTTTTATAATGGCTGGCTGAGAAATGGCTGATGTAGACGATGCACGATAAAGTTTGTTACTGGAATAGATGCTTTTCACATGGAAACTTTTATTTGTGTTTTGTTCATCAGTTTGTAATGCTGCGATATAAACTTCCCAGCTCTTTGTGTACTGTAGATGTATAGTAATCAAGCGGCAGAGTATAGGAACTATACTATTTGATCTACTGTAGCTGTATTGTACTGCATAAACACAACAGCGGGACTTAAAGTTTCTAGAGGAGTCAGCGGAGAATCTTTATAGAAAAATCCTCTCTTCTGGAGTGCAGCTGACCTAGAAGCTCTATTAGGGGCCTGTTTGGCTGTGGTATAATGAGGGAGTATGCCTTTGCATCTCCTAATTTCTTTGGGGCAGCACTGCCTTAGGGACTTGAACTTGACTGTTCTGGGACCAGTTCCTCAAGTGAATTGAAAGTCGTGCCTCGAGCCACTGCAGAGATGCCAGGCATCTGGATGGAAACATCCTGTTATTAGCCACTTAAAACTAACAGAAAGTACAATTACTGCTGAATGTAACTCAGCCAGGTTTTAAATGAGGTTGGAGCTTTTCAGGGGAACAGAAAGCTGCCAAAGAAAAAGCTAGCAGCAGCTGAAGTCAACGAGAATTCCCCAGCTGATACGTGTGCGTGTTTGGGTGCTGGTTTGCTTTGGTTTGGTTGCTTTCTGCTTATAATTTTTTCACTATTGTATTATGGGCATGTGTTCTTTTGTCAGTGAAAGCTATTAGGAACAGAGAAGGAGCCCTGCTGTGCCTTAAAATTAAAACAGGGGAAAAAAGCTCAGGCATGAGAAGGAAAAAAAAAGAGCATAGATAAGAAATAAATGTAAATTAACTTATCAGGGTTAAGTAATTCTGACTACAAACGGCAAAATAAATACAGTATACCATTCTTAGAAATTCTTCTGCTTCTTTGAGTTGGTGTGGACAATTTTAAACTGTATATTCTAATTTTTTTTCATTAAAAAATACATTAAAAAAACATGTACATAGATGTACACTATTTGATTCCTCTCCATACGTTCATTAGTCTGTTTTACAAGTTTCATGAAAAACAGCAGTTCAGTAGGGCTGCTGATGAGCTTTTCTCACCATTTCTCCCCCCACTCTTCAGCCTGGGGAAGGTCTGCAGCATAAACTTGAGAAATTCAAGTTAATTTGGCGCACATTCAATATCGAGCCAATCTGTGCACACACAGATACTCCTGCCCAAAATTATTTGGAAGAAAATGGAAAAAAGCTGAAAGGTGGGTTGAGGAGGAGCAGGGAGATGCTGGCAGTATTGCATTGAAGCAGAGGGCAGTTGTGGAGAACATCTGGCAGGACATTAGATTATTGTGGCAACAGTTTTGGAGGATATAAGGTATCAGGAAGGGGCACGTTTTCTTTATATCCTCTGTTCACATAATAACTTGGGTTTTTTGGTAGTCTTTAAATATAAAGGGATCCCTTAATGTAAATTGTGAACTGTAAAATAAGATTGTGATAACTCAGTTTCATAAAATTCAACTTGCCTGAAGAGCCAAAGTAATTTATTTTTTTTATAAATAAGCAGAATACCATTAGTTTTTTCATCAATCACTGACAAGTGAATGTATTTTATGTCTTTATTAATAAATTGCGAAGACAGTTTGGGGTAGCACTCGACCCTTGCAATTGCAAAGTAATTTGGAGTTAGGATGAACCTCTGCTACTGTCAGCTCACGGTTTAATTCTATATAGATAGTCATGTATTTGACGTGATCCCCTAGTTTCCTTAGTTGAGCAAATCTAGCGAAGTTAATCGTCTTTTTTCCGATGTAACCATTTGATCTCATTATGTGAAAGTAAAGTCAGTTCTTCAGGATCACAGCCATCTACACATCCCTATGTGTATTATGAAGTTTCACTCTATATACAGATTTTTTCATATATAAAAATATTAATATTGGACACTGGATTGTATACAAAAATTAGCTGATACGATTTGTCTCCTTTTTTAAGAGACACATGCCCTTAGTTCAGATAGTCCTTGAAGGCTTTGTCTATCAAAAAAATATATTTTATTTAGCTATATTTTTCATATTCGTTCAGTAATGTAGTATTTTAAAATGTTTTACTGTGTTGTGATGAATGGAAACATTAGCTTTGCAATAAGAGAGCCATGGGCTGTGTATGCTCAGTTCTGTTTTAGGTAAAGCTCCAAACGTGCCTTCAAAGCATATTCTGAAGCTGTGTGACGTGACTTTGCATTCTGGAGGTACCGACAGGCATTGACTGAATAGCTTTACTTTACACTTCGAACAGGAATCAGTGTTTTGTGCTGTATGAAAAATACTGTATCTTCTTCTAACAAAGAGGACGTAGTCTGAGTAGAAAATAACTTTGCTGAAAATTTACATTTGGATTAATATTAAGAACTCTAGCTTTTGTGTCATTACTTAATTTATTCTGGCAGGCCTTAATAATGGGATGACAAGCTCTTTCCACGAGTTAAAATCAGAGTGTTTCCAACAAGCTATTTTAGAAGGAATTATATTGTTGTTGAACTAAATTATTGAGTGCTTATCTTCTCCCGTCGTGTTTATATAAGCGTTGTACAGACAGCACAACAGTTCCAACAACTCTTTAGTAGAGCCGAGTGTCTTGAGAAATTACTTAGGCTGCCATGAATTTTCTTCTACGTGAACAGTCAGTTCTCTAATGGTCTCTGAATTTGAACATTGACAAACTGATACCTTTTAAACATTGTGATATTAACTAATCACATCTTTAGAAGGTTCAGTCAACATTATGGAAATGCTCATTTAGAAATCTTAGTATTACAGGAGGTTGTGAAGTTTCTTTCTCCCTCCCCTATTATAACTCATAACTGAGCAAATTATTTCATTTAACAATTGTGTGAAACTATTTCTATCTTGAGATATCATCTTTTATCTGGAAGAACTTTTATGTAGCAGAAACATAGAAAAATCTATGATAGTGAGACAAAAAAGGAATAGTACTGGAAATTGGCGTTCACCAAATTTTAGTTATATATAGATTGCTTAGCTTGGATTATGAGAGCCTGTAAGCTCACCTGCTGTGATTGGGTTAGCAAGAGGAGATTAATGATAACGATTTACTATGGAATTATTGTTAATCATATATCATGCTTGGGAGAGTTTCTTTTTTCTCTTGCTTTTGGTTTATTTAGAGGCTTTATTTAGTAAACAATTTATTAAATACAGAATAAATACCCAGAGGTCATTGTCCTAGCTATTAGCATCCTCCCTTTTACAGGTTAAGATGACTTCTTTTTTGTGGTCTTAATTTTTCTTGAAATAGGCTGAGTGCTGCAAACAAGATACCAGATTTAAAAGCCGAACATGCTCACTAGACGCAGAGCGCTTCCAACTTGTACACTTTAGATGTAGATAGCTTGTGACGCTGAATCTGCTCTTGAACTGCATGACCCGTAATGCTGCTGTGGGTAATAAAAGTATGACTGAGCAATTGTGCCTCATTAAGGTTTTACAAACGGCTATTTTGAAGTATAAGTATAGTTCAGAATGAAAAAGGCTGTTTAAAATAAATTTAATCACTGTATGGGCTGTGGTGGCTGTGGTGCTTGTATCTGCAAACGTCTCTTTAGAGACATGAGGGCTTTCAGCTCAGCCAGTAGAAACATTGGATTTGAAAGGACTTTAGAGGTCACCAAATCTAGTCTTCTGCCATGGCGTGCAACATTATACTCTTTTTCACAGGCTGGTTAGGTTCCACCTGTTAAATTTTCCTTCCCCGATCTCTCCTTTTGGAAGGTGGTTGTAGGGCCACACTTCTGTAATGATGTTTACAAACCTTCTTCCAGTTTCTATCCTTAATTTATTCATCACCAGTTTCTACCCATTTGTTCTAACACCAGCATTCTCTCATTTATTTAACAAATATTTTGCCCCCAGTGCATTTGCTGCAAGCAATCCTCTTTCTTCCTGGACGTCATTTTTCAGCATAAAAAAACCAAGTCCCTTCAGTGTCCTCCTGTAAGACAGGTTTATGTTCCATCTCTGTAATAGTCCTGTTCAGCATCTGTTCAAATTTGAATTAATCTTTTTTTTTTTGAACATGTATAACTGGAATTATACAAAATACTTCAGATGAGGTCTTGGTACGGGCTATACAATGGTATGAATGCTCCCCCTTCTTTATGAAAATACCTTGCCTTGCCCTTTTCATGGTCCGATTTAATTAAGTGGCTCATAGTCATCCTGTGACTGACTAAAATAGGCTGCTATTTCAAACTAATGAGCTCCCAGTATATATCAGGAATTCTTGTTATTAGTCCCACGTGCCCTTCGGACTATTACATTCAACCCAGTTCTGTTTCTGGGGTCTTCAAGATCATACATCTCTCCCCATAGGACATTCAAATCCTCCTCCTGTAGGAAGACTCTACTTCCTGACTTCGTATCCTCAACAAACTGCATTAATGCATCTTTATTTTCATCCCAGGGTCATTAACTAAAATATTAAATAAAATGGGTCCCAAACTACAAACCCAGTATTTTTGGAAGAGATTAATCACTTTCATGAGGTAGTGATAGTAATGGCTCCTAAGTGACCAATGAGATTATTTTTTTAATATAATGTGCATCACTGTGAATCAATTTTTCATGTTACCTCAGAGTTCAGTATTTTATACCAAAATATTCAGTATGTGAAACTTAAACCTGGTGTTTCAGAAATTGCAAGGTCACGTCTGAATACAGAGGCGGTCTTCTCTAAGGTCGTAGCAATCTGTCCAGTTTTTCACCAAACACCACGCAGGTTAGATAAATGGGCCTCTGTGGATGCAGCATTTGGCAGATTAGATGCCTGTTATCTGTTCTCTCCACCCGCTAACATCTTGCTAATTAGGTTTGAGAGTGAGGTGAAATGATTCATCTTAGCAGAACAGTGAGTGTCTTTAGTAAATCCTTACTCTACTTCAGTACCAATCCACTTGAGAGAGAAAAGAAAATAGAAAGTGAGAAACGCTTCTGAGATTGTGCATCTTTTTTACATTTGTTTCCTTTGCTACCCTTATCTCTAAAAGTCCTTAGATTATCATTAAATTGGTGAATATGAGACATTCATATCAATTAGTAGTAAACGCAGAATAAATTCAGAGGAACCGATAACAATACACTGAAAATGTGAACAAAGAAGTACTTGAGATAATTCTTCTGTGTGTTTGTGTAAACAAAGTGGCAAGACAGGTAGGTTATCTTTATGTAGCACAGAAGACAACTGCACAATGAGTAGAAAAAACAAGTGCACAGACAACCATAAATCTGACATTCCCAAACTTTCAAGCGCTTGATTTTTTTAACTTAATTAGGATTCTTAGAACCACTGGGTGGTTCTTTTTTTGTTTACTTTTGCCTATATATGATACTGTATTACCAAGTTCTTTCTGTAGCATTTCCTGTGACAGTTCATTTTCTTCACAGCCATTATGGTGATGAATATGTCATATCTAATGATCTGCAGTACTCCAGCTCCTGTCCCCCGGGATAATCTGGCAGGTGATCTTCCCATACATGTCCTGCAGTTTATGTTAAGAATGGTTCCCTAAACCGTGCTATATGTACATATGCCAAGGCTGGTATTTATACAATACCGTTCGTTGTGTGTGATACCATTCTGCTATATGATACTGCAGAGCAGAATTGACAAAGTAAGTAATTACAATATATGTCTGAGATATGAATGGTTGGATTATACAGATGCTGCATTTATATTCAACCAGGAGAAGCGTGAGATTGATATATTGTTCCTCACTTGCATAATACAGTAGGTGCTATAACATTTAAAAACACTCTGTAATTGCTTTAGTCCTTTGTTGATATATAAATGGCATATTTGTATGCATCTGTGTAAGTGCCTCATGGAATTTAACAAGTCGAAGAAATGTGAGAGTAAACGAGGAACGTGAATCTTTTCACGGAAAAAGTCTGTCTGTTGAGGGGATATATAACCTCTGATATTTATTGATGCAGAAGATAAGTAGTTAGATAAGTGCCTCTTGTTCTGTAGCTTCACTGGTTAAGCATTGTCTGAATATTAATCTGGCAGGTTGTGGTAGTCTCATGTTGAGAAAAACAACAGTGTTCTCGCTGCCAGCAGTGGGTTTGAGCTGTGTGGGTCCAGCTGATGATCTTTCTCCATTCAGCTATGTCCCAGGAGCAAAAGATGTATCCTACTCTCTTCTGCTTTGATATTGATAAGGAGAGGGAGAAGAGCTTTTTTCTTATCTGAGCAACTGTTGCAGAGATTGGTGAGGGGGAAGGTGATTCTCTCGGTGTTGTGCAGCTTTGTGTCCTTGCAACAGAGAGAGGTGCTTCAGAGGTTGAGAGTGGTTCCTACCTAAAATTCCACTTTGCTGTGGGAATTTCAGTCCTGCAATAATGAGACCATTGGCGTCACAAGACCGAGCGACGGATATCCCCATGAAGCTACTTAGATTAATTTGAGAAGAGTGACACTACCAGCTGCCACCTTTTAAAGAGACTTCTGAAGGTGTGGAAGGGGATTGGAAGAGCTTTCTCAGATCTTTGGATCACAAAGGTAAAAGAAGCGGTGAGGGGAATCAGGGTTAATTAAGGCAGCCTTAAGACCAGCCGTTGCTTCATGGCTCTGTTAATCGCGCAAGAGCTGCTGTGAGACTCTCGATGTCAAAGAGGGGCAGCGGCAAGGGATGTCTTTGCATCTGGTAGAGCAATTGTCTGCTCTCCATGGAAAAAGCAGATTGCCTTGAGCAGGTACATCTGCAAAGGAAACCCTCTGAATGCTAACTTAGTAGCTGAAATGTGTCTCCAGATATAGGTAGTAAGTTTTTTTGTACTTAATCTCCTGGCACGTGTACAGCCGGCCCCCTGCTTGTGCTCTAGTGGGATTCCCTAAAGCACTGGGCTTTGGAATTAGCATCCAGAAAGCTGTCCTGTTGGTCTATTTGCAGATTTGTGGAAATGTAAACGTTAAAAAAAAAGGAAGTGCAGCTTCCTTGTAAATGAGGGACAAAAATGTAGTTGTTCGATTAAATGAAAAATAAAATTCTAAACTTGAACTCTAAGGCCATGAGCCTTTGGATGAGGCTTATAGTGTTTGTGCTGTACTCTGACATGAAGGGAATGCAGCCACGCAAAAATGTTTGATGCAAAAGTTAATACAGTGGGAAGTCTCCTTGGGAATCTGTAATTTCACACCTGAACCAAAATATGAGTGGGAGAAGAGAGTTTGGAAAGGCAGCGAGGGAGAAACTTGAAAGTTCTCAGATTCTTTCAGTTTTCTTTCTATTTCCTTTCATTTTTTCTTTAAAAAAAACCCAAACAAGTATTTTCAAAATTGCCCTCATGAAATTGTAAGACAGACCAAAAAAAATGAAGGAGTATACATATAAAAGCGGAAGAAGGAGAACTGGTGTTATTTCCATCCCTTAAGAGGGAGAAATGCAGCCAGATGCGGGAAAGCCTCACGCAGTTTCCTTTATGGCCTGAGTAGACTTGAATCTGCACTTTCCTTTTCCTGTGAAGACATCTGGGGAAATCCTGTGCTGTGGCGTATTCCAGGGAGGTGTGCTCTTGCTGTATCCCCGGGGTGCTGCTTGGATTTGTATAAATAATCACGCTTTGACTGGAGCAGGAAACGGAGCTTTGGCGTTCCTTTGATTTCGTGTGTCTGTGTGAATTGACTCGGGGCAGAGAAGAACATTTCTTGTTCTCTCCCTCTCTTCTCTATCAGACACCAGAAACTTTATAACCTCAGAGGAATTTCTATTTCTTCATTCTCATTTCCATACAGGGAGCTCAAGAAGAAGATTCTGGGACGTCATTATAACCTGAATACAGGTCTTGGATAATGTTTCATTACGAACTTAGGACAATTCATAGAATCGCTGTCCAAATCTTTTGTCACAGCACTGTGTTGTTAAAAAGAGAATGTAGAAATTCCCAAATAATAAATACAAAACATATAAAAGATTTTATTAGCCGTTTAGTACATTATGTTAATCTCCTGATAGCTAATATTATGAGCAAGGCTATGTCTGGAGAGAGCAATAGCAAAGGTCTTGCGAATAGAAATAATGACTTTTTAACATCCGTGAGAGGATTCAGAGAGCTAGTTGATTGTTATGAAAACTACCACTCTTAGTGAGCATATTAAATTGGCAGGGTATTAATCTGATGAAATGTAAGACATTGTCCCTTAAGAATGTAATTTACAATGTAGAAAGCTCAATTAAATATATAAAATAAAGCCATGAAAATGGACAGCATTTTTACAAATTAATTACTTTAGTGCATTTGATAGTAAAATTTAATACCTATAGATATATCACGTTACACACTGAATCAGTAAAGTATTAAAGTAACATTTAAATTATAAAATTCAGTACTTCTGTATTTATTAGCTTTAAGGTATCAGATATTAAGAATGATTCTATATTATTTTTCAATTATTTTAAATAGTATGTTTTATTTCTTCATGGTAAAAAAGGGAGAAATTCTGCAAAAAGTAGTCCTGATTAACAACAGGACTCCAAAGCCTGAGTCCTGTAAAGCTATAAAAACATCCTTAAATACTTTTAAAAGCTTCAGGTGATGAGCTGGTCTGATACCGTCTTCCTTTCTGTACAGTTATGTGCAGCATTTTCTATTTCTGCCTTCCTGAACAAAACCTGATTTTAATGTGCCTTCTCCCGTCTGCTTCTTGGTGTCCACAAGCTGTTGGTTAATGGACTAGAAATTTTGAAAATCTTTCTGTTATTAAAGGAATGACAAAGTCAGCAGTGGGAGGGTAGAAGACGGACGTGCACTTCTTAGGGGTTAATTGCCGCTTTGTTTCCCTTCTACAAATTTTCTCCAAGGTCAGGATTAGTTTTGTCTGATATTTTCGTGGAGAGGGTAAGAAATTTTTCAAGACATCTCTGTTTAAATGGATAGAGAAGCCTAAAACTTAGGAAGTTAGATACAAATGTAATCCTGGCGTAACAATACTGATTTCGCTTGACTTAATCAGAGACTTAGTTGGCCTTTGTGGTTTCCCAGAACGCTGTTTGTTAACCACACTGTGTGTAGTACATGCACTGCAGCTTGTCGGCAGTTTGCTTCATCTGTTCCTGTAGTAGGGGGTGCTTAAAACAGCACTTGAAGGACGACGTGCTTAAAAATTAGTATTCAGCAGTTTTGCAGAGAGACACGGTGAGCACAGCAAGGTCAGATGCATAAGCAAAGCAGGATTTCCAGTTGCCACTTCGTAAATTAAAACATCAAATTCGCCCTTGGTTGTTTTTGTTTATATGTGCAACTAAAAATATCAACACGTTCACATGAAGATTAATTTTAAATGTTGTTCGTGACCTGCTTCATAGTGATAGACTCCCTCAAATTCAGTGTACCCTGGAACCATCTTTTAATTCCCTGAAATTTGTGTGGTTTTAAGGGATCTTCTGACAGTCCCAAGCCTCAACCCTGTCATTTCTTGTTTTCTATTCTCCGAACCAAGCCCTTAGGGGTATTTTACAGCATTTTTCTGGTGTTTTGTGGTTGTTATTTAAGTTTTATGCAAATACTTAACCATATTTTATACTGCACGTGTTTTAAGTAACATATCAGTTGTGAAACGTACCTATTGCACAACATATATGTATCCAGCTCCATGGAGATTTGAGTTGTAATTCAGCAAAAAATTGCCTGTGTAACATTTCAGAGGTCAGAGAGCCTTCTGATTTTGACTGTAATGTAGTAGGAGCTAGCAATGGGGTTATACTCAGAACCGTCAAGTTTACAAGCCAATACATTAGGTACCTTCGTTTGCTGCTGCTGCTGTCTTGCAAATACTTGCGTACACCTGGAGCCTGTGATTTATCCGCGTTGGCTGGTGCACAAGTAACTGTTGCAGATGTTCTCCCACTACGACTGTACTTACCCAGGTCTTTCTTCAACAGCAGCTCCAGCCTCTATCGACTAAGTTTGCCTTTAATGTTGTCATTGCCATTAGTATCACTTACTGTTTTGTTGCTGCATCAGCTCATCATATAGCTGTATCAGGGAGTTATTGCCAGCATAGATAAGGAGACTACTGAAACAGGGGCTGTAGAGGACGAGGAATGCTGCCTCTGAAGGTGTAACCAAGGCTTGATTTTTCCCAGATCTGTAGAGAAGGAGGTATGTGTTCCAGATATCAACTTTCTGATTGAAATACTCTGGATGGTCCACATGAAGAGTGGAAAAGAGGGTGTGGAGTGTGTGGATTTGTTATAAGGAGCTTGGAACGATCAGAGTATCGGGTTTAGATCTGGGAATATTTTACTTGAAAGGGCTTTGTATTTGATACTTAGCATATGCTTTACTTCTACATTTTATCTACATTTGATTAATGGGAGTGGTTTCTTTATGAGTACGTGCCAGGCTGAAAGAAGCACGTGGGAGATTTTGTGCAAGTGCAGGAAAAGCGACAGATGCTGCCTAAGTGTCGGAAGGGTTCAGCTGCGTTAGACCACTATGTCTTTTCAAAAAGCACCAGCTCTCCTCTCAGGTGGTGTTTGCAATAGGCTGGATGCCATAAAACACCACTGATGACCTACCCAGCCTTTGAGCTTCGAGGCGTCAGTCTGACTCTTGCCCAGACCAGCCTTTCGCAGCCTGTCTACAAGATGAGCCTAATCCCTGTTTATTTCTGACTTCACAAAACCGTCATATTGCCGCTAACCTGTGTATTACTCATGGCAAACGCAATCACCTTGAGTATGTTTATAGTGTTTCATTCAATGAGCTTGTCATCTTGTCTGGGTCTGGTTGAAACCCCGCATCAGACAGACACATTTTGAGAAAACTTCTGGAAAAGCACAGTCCAAAGATAAGAAACACAATTTTTATTTTTTTTTTAAATCATCTTTTCAACTCATTTGTGATTTTTGATCTTTTACTGTTGGCAACCAGTTACTTCTCCCTACAGAGGTATTGGGCATGAATGCAACACACATAAGATACTTAAGATACTCTTAATAGTATCGGTATTAGTATTATTACTTTAAGTAACAGCTACTTTAAGTAACAGCTACTTTCTATGCTGTTAAGTCAACTTCTTTTTAAAGGATAAAAATATATCACCTAAAAAGAACTTAACATCTGGACGATTTTTTTTGACCCAGTTACTTGTATATATTCACTCATGCTTCAAACTGATTTTTGAATAGTTGATCTTTGTTGATTTGTTTATGCAATTTTATTTTCCCAAATCCCACAAAAGTAATGGTTTGTACTCACATTTCCATTCTTTATACTTCAGGAAGACAGCTCTGGGAGCAAATAGTCTTGATTCTGGTCTTGTTAAGAATCATTTACACTAGTAAAAATAAAAAGAGCTCAATATATCAGAGATTTTTACATATGTGTAAAATAGAAGTATGTGCTTTGGTGCGTATACTTAATGTGCTCAGTTTTTAAGAACTGAGAAAAGGCTTATAATTTCATGAAAATGTTGCATCATGGAAGAGGAGACTGAAAATCCCCAGAAGTACTTAAAAAATTGAAGTATCGCGGCTTTCCTCTGCATTTCTTAGGCGTTACTGCTCTTTTTTGTTCTAGACTCTCCACAACATATCCCACACAATTTATTTTAGTGAAATATCAGATGACTTGAAGCAACCAGAAAGATACATTTTTAGATCGTTATATGACTTAATAACAAATTCTTGCCACATTTGCCAAGAATCAAGGACTACCCAGCTGTCTGTTGAAGGAGTAGGTAGGTACTCAGTGGGAAAGGTCAGAAGAGGTGGTGGACTTCCACAGGTGGACAAGGATTACGTGAGGGTGTGCATCTTCACATTAGTCAGCTGGACAGGACTAAACAAAGAAACACCTCAAGCAGGGCCTACGACAAAGATGAAATTATGTTAATTACCATGCTAAGGTCACCCTGCTCCGTTGAAGCATATGAGAAATCTCTGTATATAACTTCTGTTTGATGGTCAATGCAAGGCACTGTACACACGAGGAAATAGATTCAAAACTGTAGCTACAATTATAACTGGAGGTTGTGGCTCCCGAGGGCATCCCGCCCAGAGTTAACTAAAAATAACAGAAGCGAAACAATTTATAGTAAAAGATCAGTTACCAAGATGTATTTGCGCAGGCAGCATAAAGTGATGCAAATTTTTTGACACAGCTACAGTTGTTTATTACAGAAGTTTTACCAGAGTTATGGATAGTTAGTGTTCACATATTCCAAAGGTATCCCCCCACTTTTTCCTATCTAGCAGTGTGGATGCATGTAGAAAGAACAAAGTAAAGAGAGGATCATTCCCAGAGAGGTACAGAATTTTAACAGGAATTCATGAAGAGACAGACTTGGTGTTTTGATGCAGCGTGTACCAGGGGGCTCTCAGGATCTGCTGTATATTAGCTGCAGAAATTGTTTAGTTGTGTGTAACGTTTTCTAAGGACTTGTACAACATTCGTTTCAAAAGAGCTGTAATTATAGATATGTCTTTTGAGAAAATCTATTTTCCTCAAAGCCAAGCATTTCTTCAGGTAGTAAATGTAACTACAGCATCACTGGTCAGGTCATACTTTTATGCATGTGTTAAGCAATTATTTTCTGTTATCATTTTTCATATTTCATCTTGAAAGATTTTTCCTATGATTTGTAGCTACACAAATGAGTCTCCAAGGATAAAGGAGGCTGAGATTTTGTGCCATTTACAGTCTGAGGAATTTCAGTTCCAAATTTCCAGTTTCATCTCACGACAGTTTATTCTTGTTTGTGAAGCTTTCCATTTCTTGTATTCAGACTGTGCAAAAAAGACTGCAGGAGTCATTTGAAGGTTAGAATAAAGGAGCCGAATAAATCAAACCCGGAGATCTTAGTTACATCTAGAAAGTGGAAAGCCCTCTTATCACAGTTATCCCTAATAAAAAGTATATTTATTAAGAAAACTTCTCTTTGAATGAGACCTTCGCTTTCTTAAAAAAAAAAAAAAAAAAAAAGAAAAACAAAACAAACCAAAACCAAAACAGCACACACACATTAAAAAATCTCTTTCAGCAGGTGCACCTCTCTCTGCATTTTGTCACATCTCAGATGAAGTCATCCCTTTGATCCCTGGTTTGAACCTGTCCTTTCTGCCAGCCTGAGTAAGCCTGAGAAGCGCAGGGCCAACGCCTGTGCCTGTGCTATGCCATTTGAACACTGCAGTCTTAAAAAGGATATAATTTTCTTTTCATCACTGTGTTTGCCTGACTTTGGTAGGCGTAGTAAATTAATGCAGACTTCAGTAGAGCTCCATCTACTTTCAAACAGCCAGTGAGGGAAGAGTCCAACACGGTTCCAGCAGCAGAACCTAATCTAGCCCATTATTTAGGATTTACTTTGTTGTTCTCGGTTTTCAGCGCTACTTACAGTGTCTTTAATTGCTCAGATGTGTTCATGGCTATGAAGCTCACTTTCTGTAGCGGCATAGTCAAAAACATTCATTGTAGCTGCCCTTGCAGATGAGTTTAAGCAATATCTGAAATGTGTGTTGAAAGGCAGGCTGGAGTAGCACGCAACCTGAGAGCACAGGAGAAGACAAGAAGAGACAGGGGATGGGTTTTTCTTTTCCTAAACTGGTTGGTTGCGTGAGCCTAGGCAAGGCAGAAGACCTTGTACTGCTTTGGTTGCCCTCTGCTTAAGGCTAAGGCACCTGTTAAAAAGCATGGGATCCTTGGTTAGAAAAACATGGAAAGCATTACTTGGTGAAGAATGGCAGAGACCCAGATCTTTGTTGTCCTTGCTGTTCCAGTTGTGCTCTTACTGATTAGTCTAGCACTCAAGTTTTATTTATATGCTAACTGGATTCTGCTTGTAATTCTTAAGATATCTTTAAAGATTTTTGAATGCTTGGGGTTTTCCCATCCCATTTTAGCCATCATCCACAGTATAGGATACTTTATTTCATGCAACTCGTTTGTTTTGTTTGAAGGAAAATTAGAAATTATTTTGGTTTAGGCAGTGACTATTTTGACAACTCTGTCTTGCAGTCATTACTCAAATCACAGAGTAACACTTTCTGTGTACACACACAAGCGTATTACAAAGGAAAAAATAAAAGACTGGTTATTTCATTACCATTGGATATTTTCACTGTAGGTGTTACTTGCTCACCCACTGTTTAAATTTAGCCACTGTAAAATCAATAAAAATATGGTGTAAAATTGCCCTAATGTACATTCAGTTTGAGTTTTCTCTATGCCATTTACAAAAACTAAGCAAAGCTACTTTGGATGCAAAAATACTAATTGCTATTCTTGAATGTTTTTGAAGCAGAGGATACCTATTAAATTTACCTCAAATGTTTAAATTAAAAAATTATACAGTCAACTTCATAGGAAGGTTCATTTTAATCTTCAAGTTGAACTTGGTTAGACACAAAAGATTTGTATGCTTTGAGAATTCCAAACTTTTAAAAATACTCTCTTTTTTTATATATGGGGGTTTTATTTTTTTTTTTCCCTTGAAATCTGGAACACTTTGTTTTAATCAAGAGATCAATTACGGTGCTGAAAATGCAACTTGACATATTAGCCAGCTTGAAGAGAATGGAAACTTAAACTATCTTCTCTCCCACCATCAGCCAGATGTTCAGATCTTCACCTTTTGATCCCCTGGGCCAGGGTTCAGGAATTCTGAGCTCTCTGCCAAACTACAATGCAGTGTGCTGACTCAGTAGTAGTAATTTATATGTACTCTTAGTATGGCCATACTGTAGCTGTCTTTAGACCCTTCTGGTGATACCTTCATCTTTACTTTTTGAATTTTTAAATAGAAATTAATCTTTTCAGGCTATTACCTTTTATTTATATGGAAAGATAATTCTCCAAAACTCTCATTTATATACCATTATTTGAAAACATAATAATACTAAAATACTAGAAAGAAAATAGCAAGTTTTTTCTTCACTGTATAATACTTCTCCATCCCTGTGCACACTTCAGTGCCCATCCTCATGCTCACTGCAAGGGATTCTTGCTCCACAAATTTAAAGACGACAGAGCAGAGAAACTGGTTGTGTT
Source organism: Vanellus vanellus (assembly GCF_965231255.1). Classification (NCBI taxonomy): domain Eukaryota; kingdom Metazoa; phylum Chordata; class Aves; order Charadriiformes; family Charadriidae; genus Vanellus; species Vanellus vanellus. Next base: position 43,085,221 of record NC_138906.1, read on the forward strand.
CCTCAGGCTGGTCCCTTTTTTCCTCCATTGCCAAAGTGGGAGAGAGCAGTACAAGTATGTGCAGTTCTGTGGAGGTGCCTGAAATGTGGATCTCTCTGTCACCCTCAGGCAGGGGGAGTCTTGAGCCTGATGCATGAAGTAAGTCTATAGTTGTTCAACGTATTGTTGAGGACTTGCTTATCTACAAGCATGTGTTCTGAGTACCTTGCTAAGGGATATCTACTCTAAGTAAAATGATCCGCAGTCCCAGTGGGAGTGTGCTCTGTGCCCGGTCTGCTTGTTCTGAGACACCATTACATGTAAGAACAGAAATACTTTTATAAAATTTACAAAACTAGACTGGTGGAGCATTTAATTGAATGAGATAACTTTGAACAGTGCTGCTTCATCTCTTCACTGCAAAATGGAACTTGTGACTTATTTGGCTCTGTGGTTCCAGGGTGGCCCGTCCAGATCTTACGTCGAGTCAGACTTACGCTAGCAATGTACTTAGTATATCCATAATAAATATATCTATTAAATGACAACCAAAAGAACCCACGTAGGAGAAGCCATTCCTGGTTTTATGGGTAAGAAACTGTAACTTGCAGATCGTTGCAACGCATATGTAGAATAGGAGACAGAAAGAGCTTTGCTGAAGAAATACGAAGTAACTAGACCACACCACCACCTCCACTAGACACACTACACCTGTAATGGCACTGGAGCTTTTGAGGTATCCTTAGTTCCCCTGTTATCCGTGTCCACTGACATCTTTCATCCCATTGAAATTGCACAGTTAGAAAAACTTATGGTTTTAACGCATACAGGTTGCATGGTTTGGAATAAAGGTCTTCTGCAGTCCTGCCTGCTCCACCCGAGGCAGTTACTTGGAATACCTGGTCTCATGTGTGCGTGTAATGCCAAGCTGGAGAGCGTGTGGCTCAGGAGTTGTATAAAATTGAGAGCCTGGGAATAATTAAAAGGCAGGGAGGAAGGGATGGTGTTACAAGTTATATTAATTGCTTACTGTTTTTCTTGCAAAAGGATTTGTGCATAGTAAAGAGGTATGATTTGCCCTGTGTTAATCTTACTGCACTTTGCTTGAAGTTTGATTCCTGTCAGAATTCCTTATTTTTACAGGTTTTGCTTGTATTTGCCTTAAGAGACCAGAACTCTTTGAAAGTGTGAGAATTGCGGTTAAGTGTGTCATGAAGGGACTGAAGGGAAATCCTAAAGCAGTTATGTTTCATCGAAATGCTTTCACATATTATTTCTATAAAAGCCTCCGAATCAGTGCTGTTTCAAGTTCTCAGATTGAATCCTAGAAATATAACTCTCAGGGGTACAATATTTTTGTAAACATTAATATATAATAGAAGGAGAAATAGGATTAAATTTCTCTAAGTAGGAAAATGTTGAAGAGGTTGGTAAAGCCACTGAAACCAAACATATTTTATGGTATGTGATATAAAATTGAAATATTCCTGAAAGAAAATGTTTGTCAGTTATAAAACAATATTATTTATATTTAGAGATTTTAAATCTTATTGCTCAAATGTTTTGCCTTCTAAGTGGTCCATTGCATTAGTGTAATACTATGGACACTATTTAAATTATTTTCTCACTTTTTTGTTAAAAATTCGAAACTCTAATGAAGTTTATTATTTTCAGAGTAAATATCTACATAGCATATTATAACATCCAGAAATTCAGCGTTCTCTTAGTTTGTGAAACCTTCTTGGCTGGCACTTGACTTGAGAATCATATTCTTTATTACTACACAGCGGAACAATTTTAATTGCTCCCTTGAACATTACAATACTTCCAAGCATGAAGAAATAGCATAACAGCTATGAGAGTCTGTGCTATTTCAGTCACTTTTCCCATTTGACAGTGCAAATCATATGTTTAAAAAAAGAGAAGCTGCAGTCATGTAAAAATAAATTTTAAAAGCTACTGCTGACGTATTATGGAATGGAAGTACAGGAATTCCTGTGAGGATATGATCTACTTTGTACTGCAGAAAGAGAAAAATACTAGACAAAACATCTGAATTAGGAAATCATCCAATAAACTTTTAAAACCTATCCCTTGACTATGACGGAGTGCACGAGTTACACCGAGTACCGGGGTATGTTCAATAGAAAAGGTAGAGTGTTATCATCAAAATCATCTAAATGACAATTAAACAATGCATTGCATTGTGTTCTAATTAAGAAAGTCCTGGGACAAAAATACCCAACAAAATTAAGAAAGATAATAAAAAAGAATAATCAAATCCTAAACTGTTGGTAATTTAAGATTAGGTTTAGGATAATTTAGGATTTAGGTCCATAACTTTCAGGACTTAACTAGTTGTTCTTACATTGTTTATCTAATCTGCGTGAAAGAACAGTGGTAAAATTGGTGGTCAAAAAAGACATGCATGAGATGATGAGTTTACAAGACTCATTAACGTGCCAGGATTTCTAATGATCATTTACTCGGTACAGGCATCTGAAACGCTAGTCATTAGATACGAATCAGAAGAGTATTTTTCTAAAAAGACCTTTCTATAGTGTGATATCCTCAACAACTTTATCTGAGGTGTCGAACAGACAGGCCTTTCACGCAGCGTGCCTAAATAGGACTCTTAATCATATTTCGTTTCCTCTCTCACCTCCCGTGTGACATTGCTTACAGATTTTCCATGTAATTACTGACCTCTGGCTATCAGTGGAAATATATCTCACTGCTGTATCTGCCCATTCTTCCTCTCTCTCATTTTGAGTACTTGTTTACTAGTTCTTAGGCAACCTTCACGATGTAATGCGCCACTCTGAAATAATTCCCTGGCTCAATGACCAGTTTGAAGCCATGGGTTTTTTTCCTGACCTAGGAAGTAAATTCTGTACGCAATAGTTTCACTGCATCAGTGATGGGTCTCAAAATGCCGTGAGTTTGCCTCAAGTTACCTAAAAATATCAGCCCTAAGTTTCATATCTCTTCCCCTTTTATCAAACTTTACAACTGTAGAATGTATTCTCAGTGAAAACACAGAAGCCAGCTTGTTACTTTTAGCAGATGTAGTTACCAATTTTAGAGCCAAACTTCATTTTCTCTTTGTGAGCCTGTTCTATCGATCCATTTCTCTCTAGAGGAAAAGGGGATTGATACCTTAAACTATAACTATTACATGAAAGGACGCAGGAGAATTTTATGCTGTTGGTACCTGCTTCTCACTTTTTTAGATTCACAGGGTTTATGACAGAGGAGACTAAGAGCTAGGTGAACACACAGATGAACCTTCTGTTTATCACAATGAAGACAGATAATATAAAAAAAAAAAAATGCTACAAACCCGTTTACTTTTACCAGAGGATTGATCTAACGCTTGGTCCTCCAGAAAGAGATCTTCTTGTGGTTGGAAGATATCAAAACATTCTGCCATTCCCCTTGGCAGTTTATTTCAGTGAATTATCACTTTCACTACTAAAAATTCATGTTTTATTTCCAATTTGAATTAATCGGGCTTCAGCTTTCAAGGATGTGTTGCACTTTGTTTCGCTAAATAAGCTTTCTTTAGAGTCCAGTATTCAGCAGTTTATGTCTTTCACAATAAAGCATTTTTTCCTAACCTTGACTCTGTTTCTTTTCCTTACACTCTCCAGATTTTCCAATATCTCTTGAAAATATGTAGTATTCCAACACCATCTATATAAGTAAAGTTATTTCTCTATTGACTATATGTCCTTTTTGCCACTGCACAACACTGAATATTGGTGCAACGTTGTTCATCCAGTGTAATTTTTTAGAGCCACAACTTCACAGTCCCCCGTTTTGAGGACCTGGCCTGCGTGATGTGTCCCTAAATGTTTTCAATGTTTTAAAATACACTATGTCTGATCGGGCTCGGTTTATGTTACAAACCAGATTGCTCTGCAGTCATTTCTATGCCAGGGATCGAGATACTCTTCAGCTGTGTCTGCATTAGAAAACCCCAAGCTGGAGTCCCGTGAGCCACCTCCATCTAAACGCAGCATTGCTGAGTCAGCATCAGCATATCGTGCCGCCCCGAGATCTGAGCTGTTCAGTCCTCACCACGCTGCAATGTGCTCCGAGTACTTAGCGATCCCTGTTAGGTGTTTACGAGCTTTGGGTTCCTCTCTCGCTGTCAGTGCACCTTGTAGACAAGCTCTTCGTGACTGCAACGTCCTCTTAATGTTTCGCTTTTCACCAATCTTTGTGGAATTCTGTGGTTTTATCAGAAAATGTCATTCAGCTCACTGATGAAAATGATTGAATAGTTTTGATTCTAGTACTGATTCCTGGAAAAAAGGCACTAGAAACACGTATTTAATCATGAGCTATTCCTCGTTCATGGCCATTATGTGAACGCAAAACCTTCAGTGGGTGTTTTGAGGTGCAGTTAAATTAACAGCTGAACCACGCATTTACACAGATGTGGGACTGTACCTTTAGCTAATTTATTTAAGTGTTCTGTTTCAGTGTTCTTTCCCATCATTTCCATCCCAAGCTTGTCTACTGATGATCTAGAAACTGTCTAGTGCCATTTGGGGGAGTAAATCTCCTTTTCTCATAAAGGTTTATGAATTTATTGTTTCTCCTGGTTTTGCAAACTGCCATCCCTGAAGTTCTGGACAGAATTTGTAACAATTCGTAAAGCATGCAACTCTATCCAATAGCTGTTTGAGTATATACATCTTAAAATGGTTCTTACAGGTATTAACTACTTAAACTAAAAATTAGGCGTAGTATTTCGTTAGACTGTTGAAGTTTGGAACAGGTTTCTATTACACGTAGACCATTTTCATTATCAGTTCTGTGACACGGTGCTTTGGGTGTGTAAATTGTATATAGTAAATCACAGAGGGAGAAGTAAACTGAAGATGTGGAGATGAGGAGACTGAGGGGTGATCTTATTAGCATTTCTAAATATATAAAGGGGGAATGTCACGAGGATGGAGCCAGGCTCTTCTCAGTAGCAACCAATGATAGGACAAGGGGTAATGGATTCAAGCTGGAACACAAGAGGTTCCACTTAAATTGGAGAAGAAACTTCTTCTCAGTGAGGGTGACAGAGCACTGGAACAGGCTGCCCAGGGAGGTTGTGGAGTCTCCTTCTCTGGAGACATTCAAAACTCGCCTGGACGCCTTCCTGTGCAACCTCATCTAGGTGTTCCTGCTCCGACAGGGGGATTGGACTAGATGATCTTTTGCGGTCCCTTCCAATCCCTAGCATACTGTGATACTGTGATACTGTGATACTGTGATGTGACAATACTAATAGCATGTGGATGTTGTTGTCAGCAGATTATATGGAAAATTCTAAAATAATCTTTATTGATAAGTAGAACAAGTATTATTCCTGTGTTCTGGATTGCAGACAATTGTGCGGTGTATACTGCAACTTCTCTGATGGAAGAAGCAGTTTATAATGAAATATTAATGCTTGTGACTTTTTGCCGTGCTGAGGGGAGAAGGGTGTCATTTGAAAGCACTCTGCATTAACACAAATAGCAGTATTTTTTAAAAATATTGACTTTGACATTCTTGCAATAAATTAAGATTCAGTGCCAGGATTATGAGCTTCTTTCTTCTTATGGTTTCTGCTATATGACACCCATTTATCAAACTTAAGTGGCCCAAATCAATAGAGAGTTTCCGTAGCAGGTATAATTGCTTTAGACTTATTACCTATACTAACAGACTTTGAGTTCTTACCATCATTCTTCACTGGGTATCCCAAGTTGCCTTTTCCTAAAAGGGCTGGGATACGACCCAGGATTATTTTTTTTTTCCCTTAATACTTGTTAGGTATGTAAGAATGCTCTAGAAGAACTGATAAACTGGTGGCTTATTTAAACCGACTGTTCCACGATGTCTGTACTTAAGCAGTAGCCGCGGTCTCCAGTTGTTTATGTCAGTCAATACTGTGAGCTCTCTTGCAGTTAATTTTACATTTTTGTTCATTAGAAGAAAAACTGTTCTGAATAATACTTTCATTGTGCTTACCTTTAACAAGCACCGTGCATTTTCAGATTAACTGAAAAGTTTATTGGTGCTGGTATTGTACAAATTTAGCTTTTATGGCCAGTAAAATGTGTCTTTTTTTCTCCTGAGATAATGACTTGTACACCTGGCACTTTTTATGGCATCCAATGGATTTTATTTTTAAAGAGCTTTAATTAAGCTTCTGGTATCGCATGACACAAGCAAGCAATGGGGTTTTTTTCCTTACCTCACAAATCAACATATTAAAATGGATTAATTAATAGATAACTATGGCCTTGAGATCTTATTAGCAGACTAAATATTTCATAGATTAGGAACTGTATTAATATAGGATGCTGTAAACAGCAGATATTATAGCATCTTTAAGTACACTGAGTTCAGCTGATGCTTTCACAGGTGTCTGGCTAACTTTTTTTTACAACTGTGTACCTACATTGCCATTTTCGTATATAGGCGTATGTCTCATATACTTGGTTTTGATTGGTGCTGCTGAAGAAAACCAAAGAGAAAGATCCATCCTGCCAGGGTAGGCAGATCATCTAAAAAACCAAAAAGCTGGACGGCTGCTTTACTGACATTTTCCTTACTCCTGTCATTTTCTTATTGCTGTCACTTTGCAGAGGGAGAAGTCCCAGGGTCACCTTGTCCGAACTGCACTGTACAGCAACAGGAACAAAATATGGGGGGGAGGGGTTGTTTTGCCTTTTTTTAAGGAAGTCTTACTCTACTCAACAAAAGTATTATTATTCATTCCCAGCTTTCTATCCAAACTTATTTAAGATTATCTGCCACAAGGGACCAAGGGGAATATAAGTGAAGGAAAGAAAATCACATGTGGATATGCAATATTCATAAGGACTAGTGGAACATAATGCTTTGTGCCCAAACTGTTGGGAGAAAATGTGTATAGTTCTTAACCCTGAGGAGAAAAGGTAAAGCCTTAAAAGTCCAATCAAGTAATAAACAAAATGTTTAAATAACACAGCAATGACAGTAAATATTATGGAGGACTGTTTTCATTTTCATAGCTGTTGAAATTTTAATGCCTATTTCATTTGAGCTGCTACTTTTTTCATAAGGACCAGCAAGACCATCCATTAATGTCAGATTGCAACCATAAACTCCCTGGAAGAGGAAGCAATTCATCCTGTCTGTGTGCGTCGCATCTGCCACAGTGGATTTCCAAGTCAATCTGCAGATGTTATCACATAGTAAAAAGCTGAGTGAAAATAACTCAGATTCGTGAACTTGGCGAGCCCCTCACTATCACAGTAGTATTTAAAATCTTTAAGGACACTTATTCTAGCTATCTAATCCCGCTGCATATTTAGAAAGCCTATAAGCAGCCATACTGGGAGGCCAGTGGTTTGCATTGGAAGATGCATGAAAAAAGGCACAAGAAGACTAACAACAGACAAACCGGATTTCCCTTCATCTCTATGCATCTACTTTTTTAAGCTTGTGAGGCATTAGACTTCCTTGATCTCTGAAAAACTGAGATCTGTAAGTTAGTTCTTGTGTAAAAAATAAAAGTGTCATTTATCTACCATTTTTTATGTTGTCATTTCTCATTAAGCTGAATGTTCCTATGTTGTTGATAGAACTTCAGCTTTAAAAACTTACCTGTGCAGCCTGAACATTTGCCAGATTTACACTACCAGTCTATCTCAGTGACAGCCAAAAGAGAGAGAAAAACATCTGAAGATAGCCTAATAAAATAAAGTTTGAAAAGGCAGGCAAGGGGGAGTGTACATGTATTGTCATTCTAGTTAGCATTTAGAAGCAGATCACTGACAGGTCAGCAAATTAGACTGGGAGTTCAAGGAGGAGAAAAACTGATGAAAAATACTACAAATGAAATATAAGATACCTTTAGGAAATGAATGAATATGAACGGAAGTAGTTGAGCATTGTTTAGTCTGCTCTGAATTACTCATGGTCAATTTAATAAAAGTGGCATATTTTGAAAAGCACTACCAAAAAAAGCTGAGCGATCTCTTTCCACAAAGCATTTATTAATAGTGTGAAAACACCACCAAAAAATACCTGTGACATTCTATGAGGGTGTCAGTTTTGGAGTGGTGGTTGTAAATGTAAGAAAAACAGTATTCTAAAAATTTTACTTATTTAGGAAGTAGCATAGTCAGTTGATGAACAAAAAAGCTATTCTTAACGTTTTACTACACCCTTCCTGTGGAGATTCTCATTTCATCTTAAGTGTTTCTGTGGGATGTAGCAGGGAAGATAATAACACTTAAAAGCACTCCCCTCACCTTCATGTTTCCTAGTTCAAAGACATATTGGGGGATGCCACCTACTTGTTAAAATGTGAGGTGATAATAGTTACTGCTCCCTGTCTCTCACGCCTGTGCTGATGCTGCAGTGCCGATGAATAAAGTGCAATAAAAAGATTGTAGTTTTACTGCAAAACTCAACAGAATGTGAACTCATTCAGAGAGTAAAACTGCTGAGAAAAAAAAAAAAATAGTCGTTTTTACTTAGTAATTTTTCCAACCACAATTGTACCTCAACTTCTCTCTTCTTTGTGCTGGCTAACAGTTGCTTCATTAAACAGGTTGAGAAATACTTTCAGAGCTTCATAGTCTCATAAAAATATGACTTGTGGTAAGTGTTTGTGCCTATTTAAATTCCACCAATGTGGTCAAGGGAAACCACAAAAAGTCCAGTTTCTTTAAAATTTGGGAAAGAAAAAGGCCAATGCCTATGATCCTGAATTTCAGTTATATATTGGGAAAAGGAAATCATAATTACATCCAATGTGATAGTTTCAATTAAAGTAGCAAATGAACAGTCTGATGCCTCGTCTGTTTGCCAAGATCTGTCGCCTCTTTACCCAAGGAAAGAAATTACCATAATGAGGGCCTTAGAGGCACCAGAGTAACTATTGTTTATGAGGAATACAATACGGTCAGGAAAAAATAGTCCCTTTGATATGTGCATTGTTGTATTTCCTCTACGGATGTTGTGTGTAGTGTATAAGACCTTTTAAAGATTGTCAAAGCGGTCCTGTGACCTCTTAATGTGTCACCTCTTTCAGTTTAATGGGCACGTGTAAGATAGTGCTTAAAATACATTTGATAGAGTTTCTGTAATCAAAACCCAACTTAATTTGCCTGAAACGTGCTCTGCCATGAGCAACTGAATGGCAACCCTGTCCAGAAGGGGGGCTCTGAACTCTCATGGTCACCCACTTTCTCCACTGGCTGACTTCCTACAGTGCCCCACTCCATCCATCTCTCCTGTGTCTGTAGAGCAGATGCCTGATAAATTACACTTGCCTTGCCCTGTGGTACGTGTGTCTGGGTGTAGATGAAAGAAGAGCATGTCTATTTAAAAGCGTGCCTTTTCTTTCCACTTGCATCAGTTGGTCTAATGAGATCTTCCTTGAAATTGTATGTTTGTATGTGTACACTGGCTTCTTTAAATTAGTTTACATTAAGATTTATTCGGATTAGTATGATTCACTACTCCTTTGCTTAGAAAAATACTGTATTATCTTTCGGGACTGGGACCATGTTTTCATTACATGCAATGACTGTATTACCTAAAGGGACCTTGACCTTTGATTTGGACCTCTTGTCATTGCTATACGAAAAATAATAAGCAGCTCTTGTGGATTTGGTGAGATCAGTGTGTTTAGCCCTAGTTACTGGACAGATGAGGTACTAAACCTATTTGACTACCCTGTGATAAGTCGGTGTTAGCAAAAGGATATATGTCGTCTAAATATTTAGAGTTGGAATCGCGAAGATGCCAGTCAAGTCTACTTAGAAGGATGCTTGAGAAAAAAATCATTCTTGGTAGCACAGATTTTGGAAACTGAGGGGAGCCAAGCTTCTGGGTACCCAATGACTATAAAGACATCACCTATCTCTGTAGCTTTCTGTGCTTGCCTACAGTACGCAAGTAAAATACATAAGCAAACAGCAATAACTACTTCCGTAACACCTACATTTATTAAGTAGTATTGAAAAAAAAAGAAAAAAATTATCAAGGGGGTAGGAAAGCATAGGCACTAAATCGAGGCATCTTAAACACAACTATTTTCTTCAATGTATGCGCATGCAGGAGTTTTCTTCTGTGCAGCTGTTTGGTTTGTTGTAGATAGACAATTTCTTAAGCCGTATCGTCTGAACTGTTTTGTTCGCATATTGTATTCCCTCCTCTGAAGCAAGCTGTCATGTTTTAAAAGTATTTAGTCATGCTTTTTTTCAGCCTTGCTAACTTTTTGTATAGGATTTTTGCGGTGAAGGTTTGTAACGTTCAGTGAGGTTAGGCTTGTGTCATTTTTTACATCTTTTTCATTTCTCTGTGTGTCATTTTTGAAAACAGAACTTTGGTACTGAAATTATCTTGGCCATCAATGCCTAAGTATCTTTAAAAATCCAGACCAAAAAGCACTATAGCTTTCATAGCCTGAAAACCGAGCTCTGCAGGCTCTGCTTCAATTGCAACTGCTATTAAAAGCCTTTGGAAGCTATTGACTTCATCAGTAAAATGTCAACTATCTACATCTCACAAAACAGAGTTTAAGTTTCTGACAAAATGGTATTTTGAAGCAATTTCATTTAATAAAGCTCTTTTTTTCAGAAAAAAACTTTAATATAGCAGTTTAAGCTTACTCATGAGAATCACTATGTGAAGAAGTTTCAGATTATCTGGAGAGTAAAGATGATGTGTTTACAGGAGCAAGCAGGAAACACGTATCAAGTAAATAATTTTACAAGAGAATAACTTGACATTGAGGTCTGCATTTCTGATCTGTTTAATCAAGTGTATTTACCCGTAAGTGCTAAATGCAATAAGAAACATGTACCTGGAACTTTGTATTTTGTTCTTTGGACAGTCACTCCTTTGGTTTCTCACTCCAGAAGTATTTCAGCTGTCACAGTTGGATATTACAGGGAAAAAAATGTAAATTTCTTGCATGTATTTATTTACTATATGTTTGATGTTTCTCATTACAAAGAAAGATAAAGACCATTTCCCAAGATATTTAATAAAATCGAATCTGCAGAATTATTGCCCAATTAAGTGCAAACAAAATAAAACTTAATATAGCTTCAATTTTAGCTGTCAGTAATTTTGACATATTTCAATCTTTATGCTGATTTAATATTTTCAAGAGCATAACTGCCATTTGGGGAAACATTCAGAATATGTTTGGCATAATATCACGTGGGTTAAATATTCATCTCTGTTACTTATGTTTTAAGTTCTTTGACTGTGTCTGATATAGATGTAGTCAAGGACCTACCCAAGGATCATGCACGCTTAGGTACTGAATGATGCACTAAGGAAGGCTTTTCCAGTGCTGGATCATTTAGTCCCCACTATAATGAAAAGCAAGCTTCTGCTAATGTAGGGTTTCTATGATTTTTTTAAAGCGAACATGAGGTTGTACAATATTGTAATGACTGTGTTAATGTCTCCAAGTGCCAAATTTGGTCATATTCAAATCAATACTTGGTATTACTTTACAAATGGTACTTTAATTGTTAAAATATGCTTAGCAAAATATGAGTGAGATTACAGAGTTAGCACCTGTCTAAACATAGATCTTCACTTTACAATACCTGTATTGTTCAGGCCTTCATAGCATGAGTTAATAAACTGTATACTTGCAAAAATAGGGCTTCATGTAACCTAATGTTTCATTAAGAAAATTTACATTCAATGGCATGTTTCGTTTTTCAGATTACAAAACATTTTTATGATTTATAATCATTAAGGATATTAAGGTACTACTCTTTGCACTTACTTTATGAATGGATGTAAGGGGGGATCTTATTAATGCTTACAAATACTTAAAGAGAGGGTGCCAGGGGGATGGGAACAGTCTTTTTTCAGTGGTGCCCGGTGATAGGACAAGAGGTAATGGGCACAAACTTGAACATAGGAAGTTCCATCTTAACATGAGAAGGGACTTCTTTACTTTGAGGGTGGCAGAGCACTGGCACAGGCTGCCCAGAGAGGTGGTGGAGTCTCCAACTCTGGAGACATTCAAAACCCGCCTGGACGCCGTCCTGTGCAACCTGCTGTAGGTGACCCTGCTCTGGCAGGGGGGTTGGACTAGATGATCTCCAGAGGTCCCTTCCAACCCTGACCATTCTGTGTTTCTTTAAAATTAGCATACCTAATAAAGAGACATCTTTTATTAATGATAATTACAGTCTTTTCTGAAACACTGTTGAGATCCTCCAGTTGATACAAATGCTGAACTTTAATATCAGCATCGATATTTCTTAATGCCTTGGGAAAAATAGGCAAATGAAGATATATATCACTTTAGTTGAAAATCCAGTTCTATACATATATACTGAAGATACCATGATCAATTTAGCTACGATTGTTACCTTTTCAATTATATAAATTAAGAATGAGAAAAAGAGAAAAAATACAAATATTTCAAAACAAGTTCTAGTACAGAGTCATCAGAAGTAAGCAGTGTCAATAGTTCAAGACTAGCCACAACTGATTTGGTAACTTGGTGTTACAAGAAATGAAGAAAAGCACCATTACAATAATACAGAAGTCAGCTGCTTTTTATTTTTATAATACCACTGAAATAACCACAAAGGAAATTTAAATAGCTACCTTTAAAAGATTTGTAAGCTTGTACTACAGATGAAAAGGAGCACAAGAATTTTAAGTTATTGATTTTTTTAAAGTGACCTTAAAGTATTTAGTAGAAAAAGTGCAAGATCTCATAGAAAGTACAAATAAATAATTTAATCCTTTAAGGATAGATGATTATCAGGCAGCAGAATATTTCATTTAGTCTGATATCCATAGTACTACACGAGAAACATCTTCATGCAACAAGAAGTTGGGGTTTTTTTGTGGTAAACTTGTTGAAGAAAAAAAAAAAAGGCTGATTCATTCAAGAAAGTGTCACTCTAAAACTTAAATCTTGAGTACAATTTTTTTTTGTGCAAAAATAATTTCATTCCTAAACAGCTTGTTTATTCAGACAAGAAATGATAAAAAGAAGAGATATAGATCAAGTGGCTGATGGCAACGAGCAGTCTTCAGCCAAACTTGAGCAATGGGCCTCTTGTTGCATACTGTTTGTTGCATGCTTGGAATTCCCCAGAACTTAGCTGAAGATGAGTCAAAAATTTAAAAAATGTGTTTCTTTTCGTCTGTGTAGTTTTCTTTTGTTTGTTTGTTTATTCCTGGACCATTTTAAAATATTTTGGGAAGAAAGAAAAGCTATGAGCTAGTAAAAATACTTAACAAATAGACTGAAAGAGGCAGAGCAAAAAATAAAATGAGATGTAAATAAGACACTTTCCAGGTGCAGTTTTTAATTACCTTGTTTACTGTAATGAATAATCATTCTATATTAATAAAATCAGGAGAAACAGTAGATCAATACATAAAAGCTTCTATAAAACATATACAATTTGTTATAAATCAGTGGTTTGGGCTTAGGAATGCTAATTTAATTTTACACACTTTTCAATTGCAAGGTTCTAGAGCCTTCCTGTTGAAATTTCTATTTCACAGACAAATAAACTGCTGTCTTTGTTCTTTAGCTCGGCATTTTATGTTTGCTGATCACTGAATCCAGATATGTTTGAGCTTTGTATGATCCAAACAGAGTACAGTCATTCATATTCATGAATGTAATGCCCCGTAGTTCGAAAATAGTAAGCAACTAATTCTGCGCCCCACTCCCAATACTCTCTCGTGGTACGTCGCTTTTAGGGAATGACTTTGAGATCTTCTCATTTCCAGTTTTGTACATTGATATATGTAATGTTACAGGACTCTATTAAAAATATCATCATCACGAACTCCAGAAAATTTAACCAAATTGAAAACAGGTCCCCAGACTGTTAATGATGAAATGCTTGCAGTGTTCCAAATGGACATGGCCGCTCATGAGCAGCTGGCTTTGATCCCTACTGACATTCATTGAAAGATGATTGAAAATACATACATGCTTCCCTAAGATGATGTCTGTTTTCCAAAAGCTGCTGTAATGTCCACATGGGTGTTATGTAGCCCAGTAGATGAGGACACGGGCTGGTTCTCACTGATGCAAGATGCAGGCTTTCCTCACTGCGGTGCGTTTGGCTAGAGAAGGTCCGTATTACAGATGAGTTTGAGAAGTTCCTAGCAAGATTCTTTCAGAGTAATAGCTGTCCTCATTGGGTTTACCTTCCCCTTCCTTCCCCGTCCCATACCTGTGTACTTGCCCCATTCGGTGACTGCAGACACCTGCTGAGGAACCTAACACAAGCCAGAGCTCCCATGCTCTTCTGCCTTCACAGCCCATCTCCCATGTGATACCGACTCCTCAGGATATTCTTGGTACTTGCCTGGTGGTTGTAACTCACTTCAGGACACACAACGCTGTTTCTGTTGTCCTTTGAATCACGGGGTTTTCATTATTCTTGGAGGATTTGTATAAATAGCAAGTTTGGGTTGATTACACTGAGTATCATCTGTTCTCCAGGAAAAATGGAGGTGATAAAAAAAAGATAGTGATTTGTTTTCATTGAGATAAATACGTATAAAAATTTGTGATGGTGGAAAGCTGGGGTGTGGTATTTAGATTAACACAGTCTTAACCTGGTTTCTACTATTTGGACAAAGTTTTGTAACCCTGTGTTATCATTACGAGAAGTTCCTTAGCCCAAGGCAGTGTTTCATTGAAAATAAAGAGAGCAAAGTAAATGAACTAAAGCACTGTAAGCTTTTCTAAACTGTGAAAAAAACAAACAAGTTTCCGCCAAGGAGGAAGGACACTGTAACAACAGTCTCATGTAACTAGCTGGAAGGATTTGGGGAGATTTCTGAAGATAATCAGTTTAATTCTAAATATTATGATAAAATCCTTGTTGCCTTAGCAAATCCTAAGAAATGGGCTTTATGCAGGTGACCTACTTGGAGTTGGTGGGAACAGACTTACATGTGATGAGTCTCTGCACAGTTTGGGCCGTTCCTGGAGCCATGGATCAGGTGGGAGGAAATAAGTTGTATTTACCTGACATCAGTGCAGTTGGGATGTTATATAAATTTAATTGTTTTCAAATTAGCAGTTTGTATTATAATTGCATTGGATCTAGTATAATTATTCTTAAATTCACAAATAAGTCATATAGGTAAATAGACTTACAGTGTATGGTATGCTAAAGCCATATAATACATCTATGTAAAATAATGAAATCAATTAAATGTTTTACAGGCCATTAAAACCTAATAAATAATTAAAGATTCCAAACTGTGAGAGCTAAGAGCAAGTTCTTAGATAGTTGTATGATCGTTACAGTTTTGCAAGAGGTATAAAACCAGAGTGTTATAATTTTTAATGAGAACGGTACACAATAATACCACCTTACTCTAATATTTTAGTCATTATATGGGATAAAGACTTTTATGTCCAAACCCAACATACTCTTAACCAAATTGTTCTCCCACTTGATAGAACTGTCTGGGGCTTTTTACAAAAGTATTGTATTTATGTTCAGGAGGGCTCAGGTTTGTTTGTTAATTTTTTTCACATAACACATGTAATCCATGGAGTTAATAGTTTAAGTGGATTGGGAATCTGCCGGTGATTTGTCCAAGGTAAATCTTACTGGTAATCTCATGCCTCATAATGTAGAGACAGGGAAACAAATCTGAATGCAGGAAGTTACATTTGCTAGATCTACGAATAAAAGATAATGAGTTTTTTTTCCATATGTTTTTATAACAAAACAGGTTTGTCATTATTTATTCCTTCCCTTAACTAGAGTGGGGTTTTTGTTTCAGTTTAATGCTTAATTTGATATGAATTGTTTTATTTTAATGAATCACTATAGATGGCAAGAACCCCTATTTCAATTTCCAAAGGCTTGAATAAAACATTTGAGTAGCATTTTTAATATTTTTTTAACTGTACTGAACAGCATCACTTTTCTAAAGTTTTACCTTACTCTTTTGGAAATAGGGAACTAAGTTCACTCACATATTTTGTCTAACTCCTAGTTCACTTGTCTGGACCCAGGAATATCACTACCAGATGTGTGCAAATAAAACAGTGTTTTCTTCTTTTCAAGATAGTTAATAGTAGTCTATCACCAAATAAACTGTTAGACAGTCAGCATGGAAAGGAGTCTTAATTTCATTTTTTGGAAAGGGGAGATTAAAAAAACCTTAGCAACATGAAACCATCTTTGGGAGTCTTGAAAATAGTTCATGAGTAGCCTGAAAATTGGCAGTGTTAAATAGAAATTAGGAACTTTTATAGGGACAGTTTAATTAGCTTTGCTAGTTTGTATTGGTTTCTGTGTACCAGGGAAATTTTAATCCGGTCTTTAAATACCTGTTTCAGATCAGTACACCTTTTTCAAATTTATATTAGCCTTACGTATGGTGTCAAAGTTTTATATGAGTCCAAATCCCTAAAAAAAAACCACAAATGATAATACTTCTTTTTCTTTACTCAGGATACTTAAGGCCATCTTTTAAAATTGTAATTTTCATGAGAATACTCCACATTTAATCCAGAGTTAGCTAAAATAAGAATCTGTTTTATTACTTATAATCGTAGAGGAAGGAGAATTAGTAACATACTGGAATTAAACCAAAAAGATGTGTGTAATTCAAATTATCTGTATCCATGAAGACATCTTGGCAAGACATTCTGATTCACCATTTCAATTGTGTGTTTAAGTGATTTGGAATATTTTATAAAAAACCCGCAACTGATTTAATAACTAGCAAAAGCTTCACTGAATTTATTGCTGAATGCTATTAAAATCCTTGTTATATTTTCCTGTGTATTTTATTGGCGTTAACTAACAGAAATTTCTACCTGTATAATGAATATTCACAGGCCCCATCCAGAGAAACTTTTGAATGTGGAGAGAGCTATTTTATTTCATTTTCTCTTTTTAGACTTTGTTTTCCACAGTTTATAAATGTGTATTTCACATTATTGGATCCTGCAACATCAGAAATATTACATGGTCCTGATTGCCTTTCTATCTGAAGCTGCTTTTTTTTTTACTAGCAATGTGATTGAAGGATAGGATAATATAACAAATGATAAGACAGTC
This sequence comes from Vanellus vanellus, assembly GCF_965231255.1. Lineage (NCBI taxonomy): Eukaryota > Metazoa > Chordata > Aves > Charadriiformes > Charadriidae > Vanellus > Vanellus vanellus. The sequence goes on from NC_138906.1 coordinate 43,102,296, forward strand.
TTAGAGCCTAGAGAAAACTCAGTAGGATGGAAGGAAGAGACCCAATTATCATCTATAAATACTTTCAGAGTAAGTGTGTAGATGAAGGAAAGAATTATTCCCAGTCTGGGAAGATATCAAGACAAAGAATAATGGCCCGAAGCTATTAGAAGCAGTTTTGAACAATGGGCTACAATTGTCAACTGATGCAGACAGTAAATCCCTGCTGAAGTCAAACTGAGGAGCTCCCGGTCGGTGCAATCACTGGAAACAGTTGTTCCCAGTTTGCTGTTTCTGTCATTTTTGCAGAGGAGTCTTAGCGCACTTATTTGAGAGTGAGGTTTTGCCTGGTTTAAATAGAATCGGCTGGGTGGAGATCTGATGTCTTTCTCCCACGCTTTTTCTGGCCCGCTGCCTTCCCCAGCTTTGGTCCTGGTGGTCTCTGTGTTTTTTCTTGATCTTACCATATTCAGTCTTAACTACCAAGCCACTTCAGTCCGGGCCCAGTTGGATAACTGGCATCAGTGGAGCCTTCGTCAGCAAGGTGGGAATGATCCTCACCTCACCCAGGGAAATGAGAAAATCAGGTCAGAGTGAAGCAAGTTAACCTTCACCTCCGATCTACAGGCCTTTCGCAATTTTCTTATGGAGTATTGCCATTCTTAACAATGAAAGACCTAACTCCACAGGGGACAGAGTGCCTAGCCCACGTGCCATGACCAAGCTCGAAAGCAGCAGCCAGAGGGATGCTCTGGACTACTTGCTGGCTCGGCAGAGTTCGGTGAAATAAAGGACTGCGTGTTGATTAAGGCAAGTTAGAGCGCATCACCAACAGTTGTGGTCCAAAGCAGTGATGCATGTCCACTTCTGTCTTCGCTCCTGTGGTACTGTGGGTGGCTGGGGCAGGAGGTGTGGGGCACCACCATGCCTTGCAGAGGGGCAGGCAGCACCGAGCCCAGCGTGGGCAGATGGTACCACGTTAGCCATGGAGGTGAGCAGGAGCGCTGCTGGAGTAGATGGGAGGGTTGAAGGAGAGAAGGAGAAGGGGAAGACAAATGAACGTGTTGGGTATTTGGAGGAGAAAGGGAAAAGCCATTGTGTAAGGACGTGTAAGGTGCACGGAGAGGTGATCTGATGCTCACCTGGCTGGTCTCTGCGGTAATCAAATCAGTCAAAATAGAAGAAATGCATTCTCAAAGGAAAGATGCGGTGGTATTCTTCCCGCAGCGCATGGCACTATGGATTCTTGCTGAGAAAGAAAGTTGCCACCTCGTGAATTACCAAGACCTTCTGAAGTGCCTCAACCCTTTCTACAGGTCTTCCCTCCTCTTCTAGAATCAGCTGTGTTTACTCAGCCAGATGGGAAGATCACAGCTTTAACAGTTTGGAGGACGTGTTATTTTGCAGGGGTGCAGAAACATAGAGCAACTTCACACTGGGAGGCAAAACCTGGATAAAAACGCACAAGGTTTGCAGATGGATTACCAGAACACAAAAAAATTTAGTGGGATGATGTGCACTGAAGAACTATAGTTATGTGTGTCGGTTTATATTATTTTTCGCTACATAAATACAGTTTAATCAGTCAAATGGCATATGGTGAATAAAGGTAAGAGACAGAGTTAGTCCTGCCATCTGCTGCTCCAGAGATCATTGCCAGCATATTACAACTCCCTTTCTGCAAGACTCTTGTACAGCTTCGAATCTCAGGCTTCCAGTTTCTTAAAGAATTATGTTCTGATTTATAAGCCTGTAGGTTGGTTTTTAATAAAAAAAAATGGGTTTAAAGGTTTATGGAATGATTGGGTAAAAAAGCTACAAGTTGTTTTGTTTTATCTTTTTATCATTTTATGAAATCCTCCAGTGCGTTCAGCTATCTCATCTCATCTCATCTCATATCAATTTCACCTCTAAAACTTATCCATAGTTTCGTATTCCGAAATGTGGAAACACTAGGAGGAACAGAACCACTGTCATCTGTTCGACTACTCCTCCTGGAAACAAAACGAGTAAAGCAAATTACTAAATTTGACCAAAATATCAGAGAAGTTGCTTTCATTTTACGAGTCAGATACTCATTATAGAGTGTGCTTTTGGTAGAATTAATTGAATAGATTGTTTGTTAATCCTTTTGACCACTACACAGTCCACGTTAAGGCTACTAGGTGAAGAAAGGAAAAAAATAAGAATTTTAAAAAGAAGATTGAGATTTTCAAAGAGTATTCACGTTTTCGCATTCTGCTAGTCAAGATAGGTGATTTCAAACATTTTTAATTACTTCCGTTTTAAAGAAAATGCCTTAAACTTCTGGTCCCAGCTTTACTTGAATTTTCTGCACTCCGGCAGTGTCCTAAACATCACTTGAGCTCTAGTTCTTGTGTTGCTCTGCATCAGCCCGTGTGCTGTTTACAGAAGGAATATTTTGTTTTGGTAAGACATCTGGAGGACTGTGTAGATTTTTTCCCCTTGGTAAACCACCTATGTTATGGAAGCATAGATATTTCCATTAGGATGAATAGATATTTTGGTGATGATCAGGGATTGGAAGCTTGTTGTTTTGTTGGCTCTAATTAGCCTGATCTTCTAGTGGCTCTTATTGTAACAGGATGAGAATTAAATGGCAGCTTTTTTAGGACTGAAATAATTTTTTCCTAATTTTTGAAGTCAGAAGAATAGTGCCCACATGGCACGATTACCCGACTATCTGTGTTGTTAGCATGAGGAAAAAGGTAATCATCAGTATTTTGTATATTCTGATCCCTGCACGTGATGTGGGATTTTCTGAAAAAGAAGTAAGAGCACCATAACAAAAAGAGGTGGTAATAGTTATTCCGAAGGACATACATCCTGGCTTTATACCAAAGTATGCTTCCCCAAAAGAAAGCAAAATCCTCAGTAGCTTCCCTAGAAGATGCATTTTAACGCATTTTTCTGTTGTTAGTGGTGTTGAAAAGTTGTTATGTGAGCCTGTGACAGTTTGACACCAGAAAGGGGATGTGGCAGGGCTTACACCTGCTATGTGACAGCATGCCTGACTGCTTGACAGCGCACCCCTGCAGCTCAGTCCAAACCCAAAACCACAGCCACGTGGGACGCAGAGCTCGCTGGGTGCCAGATGACAGTCGCCATCTGAGAACGTCTAAAATTAAGACACAGTTTGACAGTATTTACCATTTTAGTCATATTTTTACTTTCTGTCACATAACAGTACCTCAGGACAAAACATAGTCCTCTTTAATACTACTGCTAACAGAAAATTATATGAAAACACAGCATTTTTCCCATGTCAGGTAAAGAGTCCAGTACAACACCTTGTAAAATGAGGGGTTTGTTCTCTCTCTTTTCTCCCCCACTCCTCCCTTCCCTCCCTCCCTCTCTCCTGCCCCTTAATTTTCTTTTTTTTTTTCTCCCTTAACTTCGGAGGGTTTTGAATAGCTCCGTAAGGAGAAGAAATATGCTTTAAGGAGAGATGCACATAGGTCTCCAGAGCACAATAAGAGCATAAAATATGTCTCAGAGGCTTAATTAGGTTTGCAATTAATTAATATTTGCAATCCACTTTGAGAATCTGGGTGCAAATTATTATTATTTTCATGATGTCGCTGCTGAGGCAGATGAAGTAGAAACAAAAGGATAATCAGTAAATTTGTGAAGAGCTTCCACTGCCGCATTAGGATCATTAACAATTGCTTTTTCTAATGTATCGTTTTTATCCAATATTAGTTTTCCCACTCTGGTGAAGGGAAAAGTACAAGAGCTCAAAATTTATGAAGTCTCGCCAGCTAATAAGACAGAAAATGCAATACAAAGTGAGAGGTGGAGAAAAAAATATTTTTTTTAAATGATTTTGAATATCAGGTGGGGAACAGGGAAGAGTCATTTGTATGACTAGTATGTAATTTCATAATTTTTTATTATTATTATTTGTTTACACCTAGTAAAATCTTAAGCGCTGTCCCCACACAATTTCCTAATTTTGTGAAACAATTTTGTTTTAATACCTACGGGCATAAAGACTTTAGATAGTCCCCAACTGATTTTCACTGTCTGATAATAATATATTGGACAAAATAGCATTGCTATTTGTGTGGGAGTTAATGCTTTTGAAAACAGCTAATACACTTAACTACAGTGTATTAGCAGTGGGCGTTCTGCTTATTTTTATTGCAAGCTTTAGCACTGTGCAATTTTCCTGCAACATGTTAACAATAATCCACTTCATGCTGGCACTTAAGTATTTATTGAGCATTACAGTAAAAAAGTTATGGGGGAAAATGGATATAAAAAAAAAAAAAACCAAAAACAAATTACATCTTGGTATGGCGTGGTGTCCATAATGAAAACAGTGATGAGGAAGTTCGGTGCAGTTGTTTTCAAGACTGATAAAGACTATTCCAAAAAAGCATTACATATGTTTGGCATGGGTTTTGCACTACCTTTACAAAAGAAAGAATGCTGTGACTAAGAAATGAAGTCCACAAATTCACACCGAAAGTTTCATTGCAATCCCTGCTTAGTACCAAGTTGAACATCATGGAGAAAGCCATAAAAAATCCCAGGAAAGCAGAAGAGACCATAGCAAGTGCTAACACACAGGCCCGCACTAACCTGCTCACGTGGTACGGTGCCTCCCTGGGGTCCCATGGACTGGGTCCACCTTCTTGGCAATACAGAGGATGAAGGGTGATGGTGCGTATATGCCCCTTCCCCATCCCTGGTCCTCTTGAGTGTGATGGCTATGCTTGGCACCGTGGGGAGGGAGAGATCTTCATGGACTACTGAGGCTGTAGGTGTCCCTGTGTAGTTAAGTATTTGTGCCCACACATGCCAGTGTGGTTGGTCCTGTTACGCTATGGGATGAAGCTGGTTGCCAGCACCTTCATGCAAAGGGATGATAATGGCCACAGCCATATCTAAAATGGCCTTCTTAAAGAATTGTTTTGAAAAACGTGTTTTTAAGAAGCTAATACTCTTACAAGTTCCAGGAAGGAGTGAATCCTTACAGTTGGAAAAAGCTCTGCACATAGCTTCTGAATACAAAATTACATGGCTTGGCTGTAATTTCGGAAGTGTGCACAGAAAGTAGTGGGAAGCAGTATCACAAAGGGTGTCCTCCATAAAGAGCCTCCCAATTCACATAGCAGCCGTTCATAGTAGCCTACAAAAGACAGTCTGCAAGGAGGCGGCAGTGCAGATCAGTATGTCTGCATAAAACCACACGAGCGCGTCAAGACAACGGGGAAGCAATGCTCAGAAGGCAAATGTCGTACAGAACAGCTAAACATGAGGAAGCTTAGAAGTGCTTGTTTCATTTTGAACACCACCATAGAGCCCAGATACATCGGGGCAGCGCTTTGGATAAGTGTCACTACCTGTGGATGTTTCAAGGAGAATCCATCCAACACCGAGGGTAGATCCACCTAAATGAAGGGTGTAAAATAAGTAGGTTTTATTTTAACTGCACATTTGGTAGCACAGGTCTGTAAAGGAGAACGTCCTACAGCCATCTGCCATAATTTGAGCTTTCAAAACAACTGAATTCCCTAAGAAAGCCATACTAATTTATCTGTAAACTTGACTGATTATCACTGTGTTTGGTTATGTAGTTATTCCAGTCATCAGGCATTCCTTCTAGTGTCCTTGTTGGGTAGTAAAACAGGACCGTAAAACATCTCTCCATAATCAGCTTTTTCCTTGTCTTCTGCAAGTTTCTTAGACACTGATTCATTTTCTCTTTCAGTAGGCTGGAATTGTCTATGCAGCATCTTCAGACATTTTTACTGGGCAGGGCTCTGTTTTCATCTTAACATGGTTAACTTAATTTTTACAGGGAGTGACAAAAATCTGAATGTTCACTGTGGCTGCTTTATCCTTTTGTGTGGCATAAAGAAATTTGGAGCCTTCACAGAAAATTTATTTTGGAAGGTGACTAAGTAACCGTGCAACTTTTTGTTTTCATTTGAGTAAAGCAGGAAACTTGACTTACACTTGTCACTCATTTTTTATGTGATAGAAAAAACTTCTCCTTGTAATAATAACAGGTTTTTTGTCGCACAGATCTCTCCTTTATGCTTCACTTAGTTTTACTCAAATGAGGATGCCTCCACAAGTAAGACCCTTATAAATCTCTGTGCCCCCTACTTTCCAGGGTTCCTTGAAAGATTTATAGCAGGTGTTTACAGTTAAACATCTGCATTGTCTGTCATTAGATTTTCTTTAATGGTTTATATGCATCAGTAGTCCCTTCGATACATGACAAAAATTATAAATGTCAGAGAACAGAAAAACTAAAAGCTTTTTTACCAATTAAGACACTCCCAAAGAAAACCTCACAAAAGATGATCCTTAGAGAGGCAACTGCACAAACATGGAGAGAAATCATTATCAAACATGGTATTACATTGCTTCCTGCTGTATTCTGTGCGTTCTTTCAGTGTGTTAAATAACTTCTGGAAAAAACAATACTTTCGCTTGAAGATGTAGCAAAAGGGCTGTGCTATAGTCCCTGGTCCCCATATGCGCATGTGTGGAGTGATTTATGCGACCCGGAGTCCAGCCTTTTGGTGTATCCCACTTTGAAATGAGGGCCCAAGTCTACAGTCCCACGAGCCCATCCTTTAAGACATCTCAGTCTACAATAGATGTTTAAAATATTCCTTCAACATGTTTGACATATTTAAACATACGTTTCATCTCATCTGCCTTCAAAGAGCACTTAAGTAACACAATACATATAATCAAACTTTTTTTTTTTTCCTGGGTGATTGATTAGCATATGCTTTAAGTGCAAGTTTCTTTTAATCTCATCTTTTTCCTGGTCCAAATTAAGGCTTACATTTGAAAGGTACGGAAACGTATAGTGTTTATGTGGTAATCATCTTATGCTGTCACCGTTTCAAGTCACCTTCCAGACAAAAGAAATGTTAGCTGCTGAATGATCTGCTGGCTCCATAATTAACACGGGATTGATCACTCTTTTCCGTATTGACTACATTAAAAGGCTGCAATGCCCAGCCTGGTTACATCTCACACGCACATAACACCACAATTTCTGTCCTCCCACCAGATCCTATTCAGTTTAACTGGGTATATCCCTGTACCACACGCCGAAAGCAGGCCAGCTTCTCTTTCTGCACCTACTGTGGCTTCTTGAAAGAGCGAGCAAATCCTGCTGGCACCCAGTTTGTGTGGCAGACCTGGTCCCCAGATTCTGACCATTTTGAAAGTGTAAGAAGGACTGCCTTAAGAGACTGCAGAAGGAAAACTTTGTCCCAATTCTGCGTGGGGGATGATGGCTGGGAAATACAATCCAGGGGTGTTATTAGCTATAACTGTAAGGGATAGAGAGATCATCTGTATCTTCTTCTTAATAATTGTCACAGATCAAACTCTGTGGTTTTTCTTTATGGCTTTTAGAAGAATTATAATTTTATCTTTTATAAAAATGTTATATTGGTGAAGTGAAACTGGAAATTTATGCAAAAATGGTTAGTAATGATTCAATCACAATTCATATTATTCATACTCATGCCATAATTGATGCTGATAAGAAAGCGGAAGCCTTTTGTTCAGTCTCTCAACGCTTAGAACAATGCAATCATGCGTTTTATTTTAAACTTTGTAAATTGTCTATTTTCTGAAATTGCAAATGATCCATTTCTAAACATAAGCATTCTCTGTTGTAATCCCTTGATTTTATTTTAATGTGAACAATGCCATTCACTGGCTCCAAGCATATAACTAAAGATTTTAAATTTTAACAATGAATATATTCTATGTTTAATACTTACAAAGATATTCAATTACATACAGTTATTTATTAAGCGGAGAACTAATTGAATGTCACTGCTAATTTAAATAGAAGTGTAAAGAATCCCAAGAGACTGTCAAATACCAAGAGAATAAGAGTATGAGAGTAATATAATCTAAAAAGCAATAGACTTCAGACTCTTGTCCAAAAAAGCAATAGACTACTGTAAACTACTTTTTGCTTCAAGTAAATACATGGCCTTCATTGCAGTACTGGCACTATTTAGGCAGAAAGGGGTCAGTGACCCCTTCCTCTCTCCCACCCCTGTTTTTTCCCCAGTGTAATAGGGTTGGAACATTCTGCTGGGAAGTGAGAAGTGTAGGTCTGGACCATGTCAGGCTAAGGAAGGAATTAAACCAGGGGTCCCTGCGTCCTCTGTGTCCTGACCCTATGACAGTATTTTAAGAGTAGGCCCCTATCGTGTTTTCGTTGTGAAAGGAGGAAGCGAGGCACCTGGACAGGTTAGGGTGGATTTGGGGCTTTGAAACCCTGTCTGACGTAGGCACTGCCTTGCAGGCCATAAAAAGATACCTAAGCTGCAAAAAGGAGAAGAATTTGAGGCACACCCTTCCCTTAGTGTTTCTCTTGGCTAGTTCCAACAGCTCCCAGCTCAGCCTCACTGTCTGCTCTGAATTCCTTTCCGAGCCATCCGCTTCTGCCACAGAGGGGGACCTCAGGCACCTAACCCGGGCCTAAAGCACATGGGTCTGGATGCCAGGCATTTAGGATGAGAAGTAATGACCCTCAGTATTGCCGGACCCAAATCCCTTTGCACATTGAACGCCAAACACCTTCTAATCTCCTGCTGCTGCAGAAAACATCCCCAGTCTCTCAGTAATAAACTGGCCACAAGCTGTACGCAAGACTAGGTGTATCATAAGAAGAAAAACAGGCAATAAAGATGTTAGCCCATCCATTAGAAATGGTCATCGTCTTCATTTGATAATCATGTAGACTTTGTAAATGTGTGGATTAAAGGTGTAACCAAAGTTACAGTGGTCGTGCCTTTAAAAGGATGCGATATATAGATTTCAAACAGTGGGCTCTGATCAATGTGAAACAATTTTAGAGAAAACTGCTTTCACAAAGGGACTTCATGGGAGAGAAAAAAGAGGGAAGAATAAAATCAGGTTGCTGTATGGTCTTGATTCTCCGTTGTAGATTTTAACACTGAGCACTGAAAGTGCAATATTTGTATGAGGTGCTTCACTGTCAGGAAAACCAGAAGCAGCTGTAATTGAAATAGCACATGGGTTTACTGCCTGTTTTTATTATTTTTGTTACAGCGTAAATTATGTCTGGTTATCATTGATTGGTTTTGTATTATTTACATTATAAAATATTATCATTTTAATTAATTCCATACATGTATTTAAAACAGTTGCCGTCGTGTCGTTCACTTATACTGACACAGATGTTCTTTATATGTGTGTATTTTTTTGCTTTAGTAAAGGAAATAACTACACTGCTACGGGTATCAATAAAACCCTGTAGCTATATGCTTACTAAGTCTCTTCCAAGTAGAAATGTCTTGGTATCAAGATAATGTACACATGAGTGATTTCATTGTACAGGAAGAATTCTCAGGTATGAGCCAGGCCAGACTCCCAGCCTTACAAACGATGCCAGCAAACTTGCTCAAAATTGCGGATCTCACGCCCCAAGTTCTGAATACCAGTAACAGACCGAGGGGTGCTCCCTGTGGCACGGAAGGCGTAGCCAGGTGTCCCAGCGCTACTCATCTCACTATTTCACAGAGTCCCGTTCTTCCCTGAGGGTTGCCATCGGCCAGGCAGAGCGCACTGGAGCGGGAGCGAGATTGGCCTTTGGGCTGCTCCCCCTTGTTTCGGTAGCTGCACTGAAATAACCCTCAGCCGTTCCCCGCGTGTGGGTGTTCCAGCTCAAAATGCTCTTTTGCACCTGGCGCTGTATCTGCGGTGTATGGGAAATGTAAATTTTTTGGCACTCGGGGTTTTAGCTCTTACATAAACCTTTTTTTTATATCTATTATTGCTGAGAAAACCAAACATATTTGTCTCTTCCAGCTTAACAGGGTACCTGAGAACCAAATGAACATACAAGCTGAGTCTCCTTAGATTCCTATCTTCAAGTTATTATTGTGTTCAGTGCGTTTGTGGTTTGATATACTGATAGTTAAATGAAAAGATTACTGCCATTACTGGTAATTTACAGCTTCTGTGTTTGATCTGTCAAATGTTCTTTCAGAGATTAAACATGGTCTGTTAGTTGTACAATCACCTCAAACTTTTTAGGCTGCAAATTCAAAAGAGAGGAGCTGCTATTTTCCTTGAAATTCCTCGTTCCCTCCCAGCCTGTGGTACTGTGAGGTGTTACCTTCTGCCCTTGTCAAGGTGTTACTCCTAATTCAGATAGCTGGAGGCATTGTAGAAGGTAATCTTACAGCTGTGCTTTCTGTGTTTTATGAAAAGTAATAATTATCATATTTCTTGGATGTGTGTCTCAATCATCTCTCAGGCTGCATAATGTGAATGGGAGTTCCACAGGCAAAATTAAAAAATATTTCGTTAGCAGCCCACGATCTTTAGACATATCTTTTTGCAGAGAGCTAAATTGGCAGTGTGGTGTTTTGTTCACATGGACTAGGACTTCCTTTGAAAATATACCGCGTGCCTAATTCTTTGTTTTTTAACAAAAAGGGTTTTGATCGTACTGTAAATTTACAGCAAACAGTATAGTAATAAAAAGTGCACGCAAGTCTTATTCTGGCTTTTTTTAGTAACCCGTTCAAGTATTTACGCTGGTAACATTCAAAAAAATTAAATCAATATTTTAAAAAACATTTTTATTTTTACGTTAGGACAATGAATTATGACTCTCAGAGGTGTTTACAAACACTACTAGCTGAAACAAAACTGTTTTAAAAGCTCATTTTATTGGTAGTTTAAATAGCAATACTGGGCTTTGTGGCAGAGCTTGTTTGGTTTTTTACAGCTAAGGAAGTTAACCAGGTGAATAAATGTACTAAAAATGGTAAAACTGTAGGTAGTATGTTAATTTAACCGTGTTCACTTCAGCCCTATTCTGATACTCGTGATACAGAGAGGTTGCAGGGGGGTCTTTTTTAAGTATCCTTTAGTTTTCTATGGTTTAGACCATAGTCTAGTCTTCCAGTTACCCTTAATTCCTGGAAAATTGCTTGTGGTCTGCCAGATTACCAGCCTGATTTATAGAAACAACTGCCTGACAAGAGCCATTCAAAGGCTCCTAAAACCTTCTGGCTGCTGCTGAGCACAGCAGCTGGAGATGCAGAGGGAGGAGGAGGCGAAGCTGAGCTGGCTGCCTGGTCACTGGTCACCGGCCACCAGCCCGGGGCTGCCGGGGTGGGGAGGCGAGCTTCCTCGCTGCCGGCATCGTCTGACTCCGGGTTGCGTCGGGGAGAAAGTCGCAAGGAGCAGATGAAAACTAACATCCATCCTTAGTTGCCAGGCAGCCGAGGTGGCTGTCAAAGAGCTATCGCCACTGGAAGACCATCCATTTAGGGGTCATGGGAGCTGCAAGGGAAACGTGATGTATGGACGGTTTGCTGTCTGTCCATACCAGCTTCTGTACTTTGCCCCAAGTCCCTGAGCCATAGGACAAGTTGCTGTGTGAGGTCTAAGAAGAGCACACATGTTGTGGAGGGAGTCAGCTAATTTCCTCCCAACTACCAAATGGACCATGTGAGCATCCAGCAACCACACAAAATGTTATCTGTTTCATTTTGTGCAAGTGGTCATTGTCACTCATTAAAGTGTTAGAAACAATAAGCTGGCAAACATCTATTAGGCCTTCATGCAAAGACTTCATGCCTTCATGTTTCACTTGAGCTAATATTTTTTAAGAACTCTTAAAATAATAAAAATAAAATTAGCGTAGGGACAGTACTTAAAACAAGAGCCTCAAGAGCACTGATTTATAATGGAATAGGGAGGGATAGGGATGGAAAACATTGTTCAGATTCATGTTTAATCAGACCGAGTGCTTTTAATTAGCTGGAAAAGAAGATTGTGAATATTTCTATTTAAGTAAGTGTTACTGCTCAGAGAAATACTTTCATCATAAGAAAATGATCGGCTCACTTGGCGTAAATGAAGAACTCATTATTGGTGTCTTTTAACATGCGATGTCTTTTAACATTGCATATTCAAAGTAATAACAAGGAAGATGAGGCACCTGATAACTTTAAGCTTTTTTCTTTCTCTTGCTGTATTTTTTAAAAGATTGGGTAATAATTGAAGTATAATTAGAGAACTTTCCTAAGATCTGGATCTATTTAATTGATTTAAGCGTGACTACACAGAAGATTCATTTCAGTTGTTGGTGTTTTTAAATCACATGAAGACGTTGTCCCTACTTCTTATTTTTAAACTGCTCATAAAAGAGTATTAGAAATGTAATCAACACAAGACTGAAGTATCAATGTGGCATTGACATCATTAAAAATTAAAGTTGAGGATATTACTGAATTATGTTACAACTTTCAATGAAATGATACTCTACTTTCTACAACAGTTCTGTTGCAAAATATTTTACGAATCTGCAAAGAATATACAGCTAAAGTCACTAGAGACCTCTTTTTTAAGTTCTCACCAGAGTCTGAGAAATAAAAGTTTTATCTAGGACCAAATATTTATTATCAAAATTGAATTTTAGGACTTTAATTTTAAGAATTGAGGGTAATGAGATTATCCTAATGATGTTAGTATCTGTATTAAAATCTGTACTCTGTCAAAGACTCATAGAAGGGAAAAATGTTAGGAGTGCTGTAATTGTATTACTGGGCATCCCTTGCAGGAATATTTTGATTGTTACTTTTAAAATGTTTCCTTATTTCCCTGGAAAAATTATTTTCTATGGATTGAAAACATTTATTTTTTCTAATTAAATGTTTTACAATCGCTTCTACTGCATTATTTTGAGTCAAATAAACCTTTTCCTAACATTATTTGGAGACTTAAAATATTGAATTGTCATATATTTTCTGCTAAGTAAAAATGCATATTACCAAAAGGAACATAAGCCTGGCAGATGCGATGCTGTGGTGGTGACTGGCCATGGCCAGAATCTATCCCGTGGTAAATGCAATGTCGCTTACCTCTCTGTTTTATTCCCAGCCCAATTGCCTTGAATAGCTTTGCATTTCCTATGTATGCACAGATAGTATCTGTGGGAAGCAACCTGTTAGCCTTCTGGCTGTGCGAAGATGCTCTCCCCCACCAAAGATATAAAAGGATCTTCTGGGCAGTGAGGATAAGGCTGAGGAAGTGGTTTCATGATGGATTTAAGCCTATTTAAGTCCCTGGGGTCACTGAAAGAGGTTGTCCCTCCCTCTCCTTCATCCTTCAGCCATTCATTGCTGCTCCTCTCCGTGTCAGCACAGGGCTTGTCGGTTCAGGGAGCTGCTTCAGATGAAAAAAAAAAAAAAAAAACAAAAAAAAAAACACCCTTTTTTTTCTGTGGTCAGATTAATTTTCAGTGCAGCTGCCCAGCTGCCCAAGCACTGATGCCAGCACAAACAAGGGAGCTGGAGCACACAATCACGGACAACAGGGAGGGCAGGACTGTTGCTCTCAGTAGCAGTAAATAAGGTGAAGTTACTCATGAAACTGCAGCCTGCGAGTGAGACAAAGTCTAAATCAAGATTACAGATTTATTTTTTTCAAATCCTTGAACTTGTGGGTAATCCTCAGCGAGCAGAACTGGGTGAAATTTGCCATTAGGTGGTTTTTTTGAACAAAAAATATTTTTTTCAGTAAACCAGAGAGTTTTTCTGGAATATATATATACACACACTGCTTTATTTTGTTTCCTTTAATGAATTAAGAGCTTTTTTTTCTGGAAGTGCAATAACTTGGTGTTAGGGAAGGATTTCAGCTACTCATTCTTAAATATTTTCATAGGTGACTGTTTCCCCTCTCCTCTCCCCCTCATAAGGGAGCTTTCTATCTTCATTTTACAACTGGAAATGAGACATAGTGAAATTAATTGACTCTTCTGTCCTGTTTGGTGAGGAGCTTGTGACAGTCTGGAACTGAACCCACATCTCAGCTTTCAATCCAGACTGGTATGAATACAGCCAGGGACCCTAAAGCCATAACACCTCCTTTAAACAGATTACCCCCAGCCTTTTCCAGCAACTATCACGTAAACTTTTTGCAGCAAACTGGCCATGGTTCTCCCCATTGCTTTAGTTACAGCAGAGATAGATGTTCCTCCATTCAGCATTGACCCCGGGAGTTTGTTAGGCAGCAGCGCTCCCGGGCTCCAAACACGCTTCTCTACGGTTTCCCTCACTTGGGAGAATTACGGTCTGTATTAGAAAAATTAATTAACAATTTGAGAGGAAATTTCGAATTTAGATGTTACCCACAGTGAGGAGAACAAAATGAACTCATTTAATGTCAGGCCTTCCATTAATTATATAATTAGCCTCCTGGCACTTGAAAAGAATTCAATATGGTTATACATTTTAGGTCCAGAAAATTGGGTGACCTTTTGCTGGGCAAAGTGGGGCCTTCTGCCTTTGTTTCTCGTCCTCTCCTTCTGGGTAGCATATAAGCTGCAAGGTGCAGTTTACTAGAGGCTGGAAGGACTGTCTGAGAGTATTGCAATTAGGAAAGATTAAAGGGAAAATGGAGCAACTGGGGAGATTAAGAGAGTCACTCAGGCAGGACTTGTGTCTGTTCAACCTAGTGCAAACAAATAAATAATTCTTTTCTTTACTGCAGCATTGTCTCCTGTTTCTTTCTTTTTCTCTTTCTTTCTTTCTTTCTTCCTCTGATTTGTCTGAGGATAAAGTAAACTTGATTTTTGTAAGCCTTTATCTGGGTAACGTACACTGGGCAGACTCCCTCCTATGGGCAAAATTATTTCTAAGTATGTTGAATCACTGTGGTTGACAATCATCCCATGTGTGTGTGGCCTGTAAGAAGAGCCACCTCTTGGGATTACCTTGAACATCGGTAATGTCAGTCATGACGTACAGTCAACTAGGCAGCACAACTATACTTTGTTTCTTTAACTGACAGATGCCTATATTGCATGCACAAAATTGATCTATATAAACCTCCCCCACATTCACATGAATAGAACAGATGTGAATGGTTGCCCATCTAACACTGGTTTTAGTCATACAAATTGAGTGGCCACAATTGAGCTGATGCTGTCCTGAATTACAGCCCCTTAACTCCATTTGAAGCCATGGGCTGTGAGACTCAATACTAGAATTTCACTTTTACAGTATAGGCATATCTTGACATATAGCATCATGCTTTTCTGCCTTTTAAACACAAATTACTCTGGTCTATAACAAAGCATTTTAACTTTCTAAGACATTGTAGTGGTGGTTATCTTAAAATACAGCACAGTTGGAGTCTGAGAACGTATGAGCATTTCTCTGAAGTGTCACGAAGCTTCTGCAGAATTCCAAACTGACCAGATGTCCTTCTGGACATGCTCTGCACGACGTGCTTCACTCACTGGGCTGGAGCGAACTCAAACAGGGTTTCCTGCACTGGGTGCCGCCGTTTCTGGAGTCTGACTTGGAAGGTCAGAATAACACATATGCATTTGGGTTAGTAATTAAGCAGCTATTAAAGCGCTTTCTTGAATCATGACCTCATAGTCTAATTTGGGAAGTGCTGGGCAACCACACCTTGGCCTCAAAGATATTTGTGAGGTCTTCACATAAAAATGTCTAATATAGTTAGTCAAAACCCCAGGCCTCTGACATGAGAGATTGGTTTGGTAGTTTGAGCTTGAACTTGCTTGTTAATGACAGCTCATATATTTGTCAACATTCCTGAAGCATATTTTTGGAAATCTGAAAAATTTCCTTTTGCTCGTGGCTGTTGGTTTGATGGCAGCCAGGAATTCTGTGACATAAAAATGCATCTTCTGTCTGTCCTGGAGGCATGCTCCATTTTCTGGGAAGGAATTTTCCTCACCAGAATTTGCTGTTACCCATGGGGACATAGCAAAATGTCATACAACTGTTCCAGTTCAACTAGATTGGACTCACATAATGGTATTAAGTTTTTTACCCATCGTTTCTCAAGGAGAATACATCAACATCTTATTTTGCTCTAATGCAGAAACTCATTGAATTATATGATGCTTCGGTTTATTCCTGGAATTTTTAACATGCAAAATTTCTGTATTCCAAATAAGTAGGATATGTACACTGTCAAGATAAAATACGTAACAGAAGAGGTTTCATTCTGAAATCAATTGAAGATACTTGTGATTTTGTCTGTCTTTTGCTTGGCTTATATTAAACTGCTAGAAGCTTGAAATTAAAATTTATTTTCCTACTGCTTTTTTTTTTTTTTTTTTTTTACATTCCAGAAGCCCTTCTCTTCTTGCAGCTCGTCTTTCTAAAGGCATGTAAATTTGCAGAGCTTTCCTGTTTACCTCTTCTTCTTCATATTGTCCTCAGTTGTGACATCCCCTTCTAGGAAGAGAAACGGTTGAGGCTATACCCCCTCTACTGGCAAGCACGTCTGTGCATTCAACTAAACCAAATACAAAACTGTATTTGTGAAGAGCTTAACTTTTCTGCAAATCAGTACAGAGTTCTTTCCAGTGTCATTGAAAGCTGGATCGGGACAAATGGTGGATGTTTTTATTCTCTGAGAAGAAAATCTGGATTCCGGAAGATGTTCCAAACATCATACAGTTTACCAGGAGCCGGTACTGCCAACTAGCCAGTATTCAATGGGGATAATATTCAACTGATCGCTGGCATAATAGGCCTTACGAGAAATTTTGCTGCTATTTTTTTGTCACCACAGCCCTATGCTTCATATTGCAGCCTGTAACACGAGAGGAAGAACTGGAGAACTTGTGCATACCAGAACTCTTTCCCCTTTTTTATGCCTTTATTTTTCCCTCAGATACAGAAAGTCCTGGAAAGAGCTAACTGGTGCCGTAATCTCTGAAGCATAGGGTCTGAATAAGCCTTCCTCCATATGGAGAGAATTTGAGTCCACACTTACATAGAATGAGGAAATGAGCTGAATTTAAGTGATCGAATGGTACATAATTAAAGGTTTCTCATATTAGGTGAGGTTTTTTTCTGCTTCTGTTGTTGGGTACCTGATAGACACTGTCTGAGCACACAAATCAGCACAGGAAAAAAATGTCAAGCTCTTTCTAGAACCTGTTTTTCAGGGGATGAGTTTCAAATAGTATGAAGGAACTTCACAGTTTGATGACTTTTGACACAGCAATTATCAATAGCATGAAACTGGTGAGATTTCGAGTGTATTTCAATGTCGAGCTCTCAGATGTTTTCTTTGATACACTTTGTCAGTTTGAAGGCAAAATCAGAGCTCTTAGTTAAACGTAATATAATTGGAATATATATAACATAATTCCTCAAGAGGATAGTGGTTTAAAAGTAGAACATACTTGGGAAGTCAAGTACTTGGCAGTGTTCCTTTCACAGAGTTAGGACTATGACACATACATACAAAAATCATGAAACTGCAAAGTCAGCATTAATCAGCTCTAACAACTGCATTTCCTGATTTGATATGGCTTTGTGGATATGTGACAAACTTACTGTATTTCAGATGCAAGTTTTTGTGCTTTAAAGGTCAAATGTTTCAAATATATTGCATTCCTAATCAACATTGCAGTTCATTTGCCAGCTGGAAATTTACTTTGACGTTGTACGTTAGAGAAGGGAAATGGGTGGGAGCTGGTTTTTGGCACACTACCATAGCTAGGAACAACTAAAGTAAGGAAGAAGAATGAACTGAGTCATTTCTTGCTCCACAAAATTATTAAGTAAGGACGAGAAGATTGTATTTGTCAACTCCTCTGTGTATGTGACAAATGCTGAACACATTAAGTCGGCAAATACACACTTTCAGCAAATAGGTAATTCTAGCTGCTGATGCCTAGGTCATGCGTTTGCTTGTCAGCAAGCAGAAACCATTTGAGAGGTAATGTGAAATCTTAACTAAAAACAGGTGCGTCTTCTTTGACAGCCTTTTATTTTTGCTTAAAAGGGTGGCTGTCACAGCATCTGCTTGGTGGCCAGTCCTGCTCACTCTAGAGGTTGCATTAATACAGTGGAGCTAATTGGCCACATTGATATTCATTAAAAGAAAACCATCAGGATACAGAAGACCAACTTACCTGCAAAGGAGCCTGAGGTTACATCTGTTCTGAAGAGGTAATGCATATAGAAGGTACAAAGTAGTTGTGCTGATTTTAGAAGCAATACATGGAAGAAGCTCTCCCTCCACAGCCACGGGTCTGACGAGTTTGCCTCACTATCGGTGGGGGTGTGTGACAGTCTGATGGAGAACAGGAGACAGTACGGTTGTATTTTGCAAATGCCCTGTTCAAATGGGAGAGAGGCTCCAGAGTTTTAAACTTGAGAATGAAAAGTTTAAAAGAGTTTTCTTTGAGATATGTATTTTTAAGAAAGTTAACATAATTTTAAAAATAGGAAGTTCTGCCTAGTCTGAGCATATAATCCATCCGTGGATCTTGCCAGCACGCATACTTAGCTAAGAAAGAATGAATGCAAAATCTCATTTAACCTAGTAAAGAAACACCTTGTTTCCTATTCACATGCCTTCTGTCAGAGTTGTTCTTGATGAATGTGAATGTAAAAATATACTACCGGGACAAATTCATCTGCTCCTGTATGTTTAGACATGTCATTCTCTTTAGATGTTTCTGTGCGAATACATTGCGCTGTATTGCAATT
The DNA here is from genome assembly GCF_965231255.1 of Vanellus vanellus. Classification (NCBI taxonomy): domain Eukaryota; kingdom Metazoa; phylum Chordata; class Aves; order Charadriiformes; family Charadriidae; genus Vanellus; species Vanellus vanellus. The sequence continues at coordinate 43,120,832 of NC_138906.1, forward strand.
TTTTAGTGGTGATACCTGGATAGCAAATGGTTTGGGAAACTGAATGAAACCTCCAGGCCATCAACAAGGTGTCATCTCCTCAAAACTTTTTAGTATGACATTGCCAACAATTTTTTAGAAGTCCTGCCTCACTATACTTTGTCTCTGCTCTGTCCAGACCTGCAGAATAGTGACAATAGTAGCATTCAGTGGTCACCATCTTCAGCTATGTCAGGCAATTAGACAAGAGTCAAAGTGACACCACTGTGACAGTTGCTTAAATGAGGCTTTTTCCTCTTGACTTTGAGAAACTCCATAGCAATCACTGTTGTGGTAGGTGTATTTGGTTCTGTGAGAGCCGGGATAAATGGTGCCAAGTATCTGCTGAGCTGAACAGATCAGTACACAAGCCATTTCTTGCCAATTTATGAGGTCAGAAAAATCTTCTGCTTTCTGCAGATTGACAAAATGCAGACCCGAGGTGTTTGCTGAGATATAAATAAGCGAGTTGACTGACTTTGATCAGCTATGTCTTTTTCCACATCTTGTAATGAAACATTTTCATTTGCTAACTTTGAATAATGTTTGGAGAAGCAGAGGTTTTACCTGCCACTTTTCATTCCCATCCATTCTGTTGCTTTCTCTGAAGAGAGGAAGCCTTTTATAAGGTTTTCTCTAAGGGCAAAATGTTTTTTTTTGTGTTGAACCTGTGAGAAATTATTTTATTCTTGTTTCTCTGGTAGTATATCTGTGTTTCTTTACATCAGATCACTTCTGACAATATTGGTCTTGGTACACATACAGAGTTTTGTGTAATTATCTTCATCCTGCTATTTACATTTTTACTCCATTGTGATCTTACACAATCCACTTCCGTGATTTAAAAAAATTATTTCCATGGTCTTTTATTTTCCTAATGATCTTACTGAGCCAAGTTTAGTCCTTAAGTAAGCTAGTACAATTCCACTGAAGTCAGTGAATTGTATCATGGCAATGTTTGGCCCATTACTTTAATCTGTGAGAGGTTTTTTACATATGCATGTATTAGAAGCAGGGATTTTCATTCTGCTACAAGCAACTCTATTTGGTACTGGTAAACTCTTGAAAGAGTATATATTCTGATAAGAACACATTGGGGAACATAAAGAAAAGTAGATGTTTCTAGTGAAAATGAAATCTTGGAAATGTGTATATCCTCATAGAGTATGATGTATGATGATTGTCCAGTTTATTTTTTAATAAAGAGCAACATGATAGAATCATAGAATCACGGAATGGTTTGGGTTGGAAGGGGCCTTTAAAGATCATATAGTTCAATCCTTGGACTAGGGAACATGAGCAGGGACATCTTTCACTAAATTAGGTTGCTCAAAGCCCCATCCAACCTGACCTTGAACTCTTCCAGGCATCGGGCATTCACAGCTTCTCTGGGCAACCTATTCTAGTGTCTCACCACCTTCATAAAAAAAATTCTTCCTTATAGCCAATATACATCTACCTTCTTTCAGTTAAAACTGTTGTCCCTTATCCTGTCACTACAGGCCCTAGTAAAAAATCTCTCTCCATCTTTCCTATAAGCCCCCTTTAAGTACTGAAAGACCACAGTAAGGTCTCCCTGGAGCCTTCTCGTCTCCAGGCTGAGCAACCCCAACTCTCTCAGCCTGTCCTTGCAGGAGAGTTGCTCCAGCCCTCTGATCATCTTCGTGGCCTTCCTCTGGACCCACTCCAGCAGGTCCATGTCTTTCCTGTGCTGAGGGCTCCAGAGATGGATGCAGTGTTCCAGGCGGGGTCTCATGAGAGCAGAGTAGAGGGGGAGAATCAACTCCCTTGACCTGCTGGCCAAACTTCTTTTGATACAGCCCAGGATACAGTTGTCTTTCTGGGCTGCGAGCTCATATTGTTGGCTCATGTTGAGCTTTTCATCCACCGGTACCCCCAAGTCTTTCTCCACAGGGCTGCTCTCAATCCCTTTGTGCCCCAGCCTATGTTGATACCAGGGGTTGCCCCAACCCAGGTGCAGGACCTTGCACTCAGCCTTGTTAAACCTCATGAGGTTCTCGAGCTTGTCCAGGTCCCTCTGGACAGGATCCCGTCCATCAGGCATGTCAACTGCACCACTCAGCTTCGTGTCGTCTGCAAACTTGCTGAGGGTGCACTTGATCCCACTGTCTATGTCATTAAGATATTGAACAGTACTGGTCCCAGTACAGACCGTTGGGGGATAGTTACTGCTGAACTTAAATGAGAAAAACAGACCGTATAAAAGCATTTTTAAAAGATAAAGAACTTAAACTTTCTTCACGTGAGACTTTCCAGTTACTTTAGATTGTATAGTACAGCTACCAACGAAACTCACCTTATCAACACCCAGCGGTTTTCTGTGAGAGTGTGTTCCAGCTCCTGGATGCACCCGGTCAACTTCGTTATTTCAGTTACCTTTTCCCAGGAGCAGGTTAAATTTGTGCAAAACTCCTTTAGCTGTCCCTTCGAAAGAGAGCCTCGGTGACATTTTGGCACGGTGAATCTGTCTAGTCCGCAAGCCTCTGTGTAGCCCACAAAAAACATATGCAATTCCTTCTCTGTTGACTGAACCTCCTGGCCACACCTTTACGCAGAAGAAAAGTTGCAACTGTAAACACAGTACCTAAACAGTCAGGTATCTTCTGCTATTCAAAATAAGTTTTTTCATTAATCTATGCGAAGTTACTCTTAATTCATATTTTATGTTGCCATCTGTTCTGAAGATAAGGCGTTGATTTTAAGTGTGGGGGTGTTTTACATTACTTTCTTGCTCTGGTTGCATTCATGTGCTTATAGAAGACAAGTGTGATGCCTATGATAATGGATGTATTATTCTAAGCTCTGTCAATAAAAGAATTTATTCTGTGCATCAGTTTTCATATCTCAATACAGGGACAAAAGGTCACAGAGCTGCAAAATCCTCGTATAAAAGATGTTATATTATTCATTAAGGGAAAATTGCCAATTAAAGCATAGTACAAATGGTTCCACTCTAAATAGTGTTTGTTCTACCCATTGACAGAGATTTTGCTCACCCAGCTTAGAGTAAATAGATTCCTTGTAATCAGTGAATCTGACTGAATATGGGCTGAAGTATTCTACTCATTAGAGGTACCACAGCCTGTTTTCTCACTTTTCCTCTCCCTGCAGGATATATTGCAATGAGGCTGAACCTATTTCTATAGTTAAAAGAGTCAATTACGACAGCCAGCCGCTAGCATACCAAGGTGTTGTGGTGAGGAGGTTAGGTCCCTGCACCTCGAGCTCTAGAACCCGTTTCCCACTGTCACGTGGTGTGGCAGATGCAGAGGTTCAACAGAGGACATCCCAGTTCTGAACTTCTGCTGAACAGATGAAAACCTGGTTGTAACATTCCCCAGAGCTGATAACAAGCCTTGTATTCTGTGCCTGCTGTGGGTACTGATCTGGTGCTCTATACCCACAAAAAGCAACAACACCCCCTAAAAATCCAACACGAAGCTCTTAGGGCTTGTTCTGAAATATTGGATAATTGAGCTTATTCATTGCCCAACAGAACTAAATAGGCCTTGCTTATTAGTGCCTCCTGGTAGTGTACTGGCTGAAAAATAATGCAATAAAAGAAATGCGTTCCTGAAACGCAACTTTTCGCTTTGCAGTCAAAACCAGCAAGCTGCAGCTGGGAAGCGTGGGTCCCGAAAAGCCCCTGTCCTTAGCTTTATGTGCACAAAACATTGTTGTTCATGTCCGTATGTATTTTTGGTGCTAGGTCCTAACATTTTGTTAGACCTGAAGATAATTAATGACTCCTCTTTATAGTACTGTGAATATTTTCATTGGCGTCGCCCTGTAGAAAGTATTTGCAGCAACATGTTATTAAGTTTTTTTTTATTAGCAATGACTGCTAGCTGCGCTACGTGCGACTGCAGAGAAGTAACTTTATAAAACTATTCCCTAACACCCAGAGTCCAGGTCTTCTCCTCAGCGGTGGTGGGAAGCCCACAGCAAAGGACTGGGTGTTGCTCCTAGCCATACTTGTTTTTCTTCCATGTGCTTGTATAAATAATGTTATTGAATGAATGAAGAATGTCGTACGCGTGGGCTGTCGAAGGGTTTGAACATCTATTTGGCAAGGGAAGGGCTGCCCGCCCCCACTCCCCAGTCAGGAGTTTCTGGTTCTGGGTCAGTCCCTGATGAGGAGGTCTGGCATGAAGTATTTTGACAAAGCAAAGTCTTTTGTTTAAAATGCTAAAAAAAAATTTTTTTGGACGTATATTTGGCTATGAGTTTTTGGATGTTTATTTTTGGGCATCTGTGGTGGCTAGCATAACAGCAACCCCCCCTAGAAAAGCTATGACGATGGGCATGTAAGTACATTCTCTGAAATTTGGAAGTAATTATAAACCACAGAGCAAGAATATTATCGTGAGTTTCACTACAACTGCCTGAACGTGGAGTAAGAGTTACAAGGCCACTTCTGCTCATGATGTGATTATGGGGGTAATAAGTTAAAGTGTCAGCTGAAGCCCCAAACCCACTTGATTTTTATTTGATTCATTAGTAGTGTATTAAACTGAGAAATGTATTTTGGTATGGAAATGTACACTAGGTAGCTATAACAAGTATGCCAATGCCATATGTAATGAATAACTGTAATGTTTTATAGCCCACAAATGAAAAATACTTGTGGCTATTATGGGGAAACAGATGAAAAGGGATGAAAAAAGTATCTGGTTTTTTGGACGAGAGATAAGTCAATACAAAACTTTTAATTAACATTGTTGGGAAACCCTAATTTGCCTAAATTGATAATCATAAACTGAAATTGCATTTGTGGTAATACCATCTAACTTGCACTAAATCTGTCCTGTTGTTCTTTGGAAATACGTGAAACTTTAGACATAACATTATTTATACAATAAGTATGGGCTTCTGAATGCTACAATATCTTAGATAAATTCTCCAAAGCATGCAAAGTGAGAAAAAGTTGGGGTTTGTAGGCTTTCCTCAATTTGTAGAGTAAATATATTATCAGTTTTATAAAGTTAAAACGAGGAACAAAATAAGACAGCAGTGTCAATATAAGAGTAGTAGCCATTGATGTTGCTAATACTGCTTCACTTGCAAAAATTAAACTTATTTTTAAACCACTTCTACTTCCCACTGTTTATTCGGGTTTGTTTACCACAAAAACCTCTGGACAGTGGCAGACAGATTTTGTGTAATTTCTGTTTGTAAATATTATGATTCCATATTTAAACACAGTGTTTACAGTCACAGGCGAGGAGGCAGCTGGCCGCTTACATTTGTGAACACCTCTCATTCACACAATCGTGTTTTTGAGGAAGATAAATTTACCTCACCTGTCAGTTTGCCAGGACCACAGTTTCCTGATTTGCAACAAAAAGGGTATTTTCTTTGCTCTGGATTTTTTAGGAGGGAGTGGCTGCGGAGCAGGGAGGGGTTTCTGAAAGGGGGTGTGATTTTTTAGCCATTGTTTCTACTTTTGTAGTTTCTGCAGCAACCCGGAGCACTGGATTGGCATACTGTTAGAAGTTTAAAAAAAATACTACAATAAATAACAGAAAGTTATCCTTGAAGCCAGACTGATTATTTTTGTTTCACTTTACTAATTCATTTTCTCATTTCTAGTGCTACTCTGCAGAGGAAAAATATTAATGTTAAAATGTTCCATTTTTTTAAAATTGTAGTAAGATTTGAGCCTTGAACCCAACAATAATGCCTATTAGTGATCAAATTACTTGAAAATAAGTGTAAAAATGCAAATGAAAATAGAAATATTCCTTAAATAGAAAATACTGGGTTATGAAGGAACGTACGCCAAAAATGTAATAGATCTAGTTTTGTCAAACAAGTTAATAGACTTCCCAAATTACTGCATTCTCTTATTTCACGCAGGAACTGACATTTCAGTTCTGAATGTCAGAGAATTGTATTTAAATTGTTCTGCACAATCTCAGACCCCCGCAGAAGTGATAGGAATGGAAGTCAACTGACAAGTTGGGTTCATATTTTTGCATGAGTCTGAAATATTGCTGTAATTGAAAAACCTTGATCAAAGCTTGGTGGTTGTGGGAACCAGACCACCAGCCGCTGCTTTTTGATTTTGAAGGTTTGGGGTGGGGTTTTTTTGATCATCTGAGGACACAGTTTTAGAATGTGTTTCCTAACACGATGAACGGAAAACAATTTAAAGTAGGTCAACATAATTTTGAATGTACAATTGCACACGCAAGACCTTTTTTTTTAACAAGATTCACTAAAAACAGGAGATTTTAAAATTGCAAGCACAACATTTTTTTTTTATGTGCTTACAAGTGGCTCATAAGTGCTCTTTTTTGTGCATTTCAACTTATCAAAGTCGGTGGGAGTTTTGTCACTGGCATCACTGGACACTGGATCACTGGATTGAGCCTTTGCTTCCCGGGAAAGCTGCCTGTCACTCACTGCTTCTCTGCATTGGGGTTGAACGCATGTAGTTTGGTAAAGAAACATGTAAATCGTTTCAATATCTTTAGGAAAAGCTAAGTAATGTATCCCATAAGGGAAATAGTGCCCATGTGTTAAACACGGCTGGGTGCACTACTTCCTTGTGTACGTTGTGTCTTGAGGTAGTGCAAGATCAGCCGTGAACCCTGTGGTATCTCTATTACACCAGTGTCTCTTGACATGCATTAAAACCTACAGGAAATGTCTGTGTTCTGACATTTTCCTTGTCATATTTGCCACATTTCGTAGGGACGCTTGTTGGCACGCCTGAGTGCCTCCGGGTGGGCGGGTGGGGGGTGATTTTCAGAGCGCGGCTCCCGTCCTCCATATGCTATACATTTAGCTTTAAATACAGCATTTATGTATTTCGAGGGAACTGCACTAACTTGATAGTGTTGCCTGGGGGAGAAAGAAATGCTTTCATGGAAAGATGGTCATGGGCCGTGGAGTGATATCTGAAAGTAGCTGGCCTTATTAAGCAAAGTTCCTGGAGGTGTTTACATGTCTATGTAGCTGTAAAATAGCCCTTCTTCAGCTCTTTTTTTTTTTTCCTCCTTTCTCTCAGTTCTGTGTTTCAAGCTAAAATATATATTGCTGTAAGTGAACTTCTGTCTAGGAAAAGATGAAGAGCGAGGACTAAATCCTATTTGTGTTACTCATGTGGTTAGTTCGGTTGCCTTCAGTGTGTCTACTTGAACAAGTAAAATAAAAACAGATTTAATTCCAAATCCTTTTACTAACCGGCAGGGAAGAGCACTCATTGACCATAATAATATCTTAGCTGAGCACTGGATGTCATCTATAAATGATACACATTTTTTAGTCATTAAGTCACATTAAGCAGTACTAAGTTTTGCCCTCAGCATAAGTAGTCTCTTGCAATTGCATCTGTCTCTTCTGTATGCAGAGAACATGAAAGGAAAATTGTGTTTTACCCTATTATCTAAGAAATTGCAAAGCCATGAAAAACAGATTACTATTAATAAACAAAATTTTCTTCAAAAGGCTATGCGTACAGTTGTGAGGAAACAGCTGCTCTCCCTTCCAGAATATACAATTGGCAAGTACATTAATTTTAAAAAAGATTATTTTGAAGGCATCAAAACCAGTAAAAGTGCAGAAACTGTGACAAGAATACATGTGCACACTGTTGTGATTCAATAGGATCTGACAGAGGAAAGCTTTTTCCTCTTCATACATAAAGTGGTATATTTGAATCTTTCTCAGATGGCTCCGATTTCTGCTCAATTATCACAAGCAGTACAGGTGAACCATTGCTGATTTTGATTGTATCCAAGTTATTTAAACAGTAATATGGCATGAAATATCTCCACCATGCCTTCTGTCTGTGTTAGGAAAAAATCAGGACATTTTTCTGTTAAAACTAGTACACCAAATATGGTGTTTGTGAAGGCCATTACAGTGATTCGTACAGATACATTCCTAAGTAGCCTGTTAATAATCTGTAAAGACAGGCAGCTGTCTGGCATGTGTTCCCACAGCATTCCCAGTGCCTCAACCGAGAACTACCACATGCAGCCAAAGAGTCTTTCCTCCTCCGTCCAGTCAGCGTTGCCAGCAAGGCTGCGATCAGCAATGATATTCTTATGACTTGGGACATTTGTCCGCTAAGAAATGGATTTGTAGCAAACCTATTCATTAGGTGCAGACCACCAAAAAGCCTCCAAGTACGAATAATTTGGACAGAAGCCATCTAGGCTTGCACCGAACCGGAGACCACAAGATGAACATTTCTGTAGCTCAAAGCCATTTGCTCCAGCTGTTTGCTTTGGATACACAAGACTTAAACAAGTGTGATTGGGATAATAAAGATAAGCAGTAACGCACGATAAAGATAAGTAACATAGCTCTGTTATTCATAGGTTAAGCTACATGTTATTTTTGCGTTATGGATTTCAGCATGGCTACTGTACTGTTCTGTGGTTCTCCTTGTGGTGGTAGCTCTGACTCAAAGACTGGTCGTTTGTCACTTAATGCACACGACCAGTCACATTACGGGTGGATAAACAATGATGAGAGAAGGTATCACTGGCAGCTGAACCAGGGAGATGAGCTGGAACTGAAAACGGGAAAGAAAATAACACAAATGTAATTTTTATCATGCAAAAAACATCTGTGTGAGTAAGGATTCCAAGTTGTTGTTTGCCAAGGAAGTTACAATGGCAATTTAAACTGGTTTCGGTATTATATCTCAATGTGGGAACATAAGCTGTGGTTATGAAAAAACAGGCCTTGTATATGTGAAGTTTATTCTTCTATGACAGAGTCGTCGATTGTGACTTGCAGATTAGAATTCTGGTTCTCCCTTACTAATTAGAAATGTTGATTCTTCATTAGACAAGGTATCATTTCTAGAGTAGATCGTGTGAGGCGTACAGCAGTGGGAGTGTCACTTGAAACCCTGAGAGGGATTTTACGGAGCTCCGAGTTGCCCAGCTCCAGCTCTAAGGTGAAGACTGCTTTCACAAGCCGGTACCTGCACACCGGTTGTTTGCCTTCTCATGCCGAGCACAGAGGCTGCGGACTTCTTCTTCCAGCCACACGCTTTCATTATGGCTTTCAAATGACAAGCAAGTGTCCTTCTTTTCTTGAACCAATTTTGCCATCATCCTTCCCAGGACTACTTTATGTCTTTCCATCCTAATGCTTTGGAATAAAACAAGGCATGAAACTGAGCCATTACAGGGCAAGGTTTTCTAATCAGAAGTCCTGATTCCAGGAGCACAGTGGAGGCCTGTGTACTGAGAAGAATGTAGCCTCGGCTGTCCCAAATAAGCTCACATTTACTGAAAAACACATTGGGATGACCCCATTCATATAGTGAAGCCTGTGGCATAACTAGAGTTTCTGGGACTGTTTTAGCAAGTTCACTTGGTGACTCCACATCTGACGTTGAGACGATTCCAGCAACTTCAGAACAGAAAGCCCCTTCCTAACCTCAGACCCAGAGACTCTCCCAAAAGATCCTGGGAGAAAATTATCCTGGTAGAAAAATGAGAAATTTCTGTATATTTTTTTTTTCTTCTTACCCTGTCGTGGATCCAGATAAGTCCCCGACCCCAGAGGAGGAGTACGTTAAAAAGTCTTAACAGTAGTCTACCGAAGTAAAGAAGCCACATTATGGGTCCCAGTCTCACATAAACACTCCTCAAGAATCTGCCAGATCCCCGTTTATTTCAGCGAGTCAGTCAAGTGGTGTAAATTGCTCAGTCCTCACAGACACTGCGAAGAAAATTGCCTATAAATGGTGTTTTCTTCTGATAAGTCAGAATGTGGCCTGCAATGGGGGCGATCAGTCTCAATCAAAAGTTGAGATATTTTAAGGTTTCTTTCACCTTGGACCTATGGCTGGTCTCCTTATTTGAAGTAAGACAATAATTTCAAATGAAGAACAAATGTTGTGAAAAAGTGTCCATTTGCCAGCAATTTCCAAGTGTGTTTTCTTCTGTTTACCAGGGATCTGGAGAAATAAGACAGCCTCTTAACTAAATTGACTAAATAAAAGGAATCTGCTTTTGAAGTATATGGATTTCAGAATCAAATTTCCTTTTTCTGTGCCTGTTGGCTTTATAGGCTTGTTTACTCAGGAGGAAATGACTTGTTTTATAATGTGTTTAACATCATGTTAGTTAATCTATGCCATAATATAGAGTTGTTTCCTTGTGTAAGCAAGGATTTCACGTGTAAGCATGTGTGAATCTCACCGAAATGAGGAGTCTGTGTTCAAGCCTGTTCCTCTGTTTGCAGGATGGATGGAGGAGCAAACTTGTTGGGTACACAGCGATATTGTATGGCTGAGGTGTCTCTCTCCCTCCCTCTCTCTCTGTAAATACTAACTTCTTGAATGCTTCTCATTGCTTTCCCTCATTAATACTTTGGGAGAGTTTTTCAAGCAGGTTATATAAAGAAACGAAAGTCTCTAAAACATCACAAAGGGAAACCTCAGAATTGGGCCACTTCAGAAAAAAAAAAAAAAGCTATATTATTCTTGCTGTGTAAGGTTTCAAAATTTCCAGGTTCCTATTTAGACAACTGCCTGTAGATGGGATTATTAAAGATGACAGTCTTGAGCAAATCAAACCTCTTTATAGGCAGTTGGATAAATCATTTCCAAGTAGGGGAAAGATACGATGACTAGTGGTTTTTCCAAAACCAGCTTTCTGAGGAAAAGAGAATATACAGTCATTGAAAAATATTACTGCCTTACCTATAGTATTCATAATAATCAGAATATCTGTGTGTGCATATATTAGAAATAATTCTGTATAAATCATTCTCAATTACTGAAATGGCTGACTACTGCAGAATATCTTTACGCTAATATTTCTTAAAGTTAGACACTATAGAGCTCTTTTTTGGATAAGGCTTAAAAAAAATTCGTACATGAAATCGTCAGTCTGTCATCAGAAAGCGAAGATGTTAGCTGAAGTTCGGCTGATCTGTTCATCGCTAATACATTGCGCATGATTATTTTTTTTTTCCCCATTTTTCATCATTTCCAGTATTTCCAGGAGCTTGGAATACTTGTTTTATAAGTGATCAAATCAACATATCAAATGGATTTCAGATCCAAAGCTTTTGGTATATTGCACCCATTCATGACAAGTCTTTCTAGTCTGTTTGAGCTGGTCTGCTTTAGCCCCGTCTCCCTCTCTGTCGTGCGTTGCCTCGAAGGTTTCCACAGAAACTAAAGAGTCAATGCTGTTTTAAAGAATGCTTTCTTCCCCACTACACCTCTTAAATCTTCCAGCTGCTGTGGGGTTTCTGTGCTCTCTGTCCGCACTCAGTCACCTCATCCTTTTAAATTAGATTTAGAATTTAAAAATACGGTGCCTGGTGGTGCCACCCCACTGTTGTGTGTCATGTTTTCTGTTTAGAAAGATAGAATGGTAAATTGCAGGTGTTGTGAGTAAGGGGACATGTTGTGAAATTAAAAAGTCATTATGTTTTGGAAAATAAATGGCAATCCTGGCTAAGAAAAAAAAAAAAAAAAACAAGGAAAAGCAAATTAGAAATAACATGGAAATAGTATCACGTGGCAACTTGCAAGGTTGGAGGTCATACTAGAAGGTCCCAGGACAGTCTATTCACTTTTCTGTAGTGTTTTTCATTTCCAGTTACCTTTGTTTTCCTCTTTTGCTAAAATATGGCTACAAATCATGCTTGCCATATAGGCAAATCAGGCTGATAAATATTTTATCTTATTTAAACTATGTGGTCCATTTCCAGCAGTATAAAAGAGCTAGACTTACAGTTAGTGGTATTACTTTAAAAGAAAAAGAAAGGAAAGATGTGGCAAAAGGGAGTCGAGCCCATAGATGTGTAATAGGAGGCAAATGATTGTTTCTGGCCCTGAACAAGGAAAGCCTTCTGTGAAGGATTTTATGTAATTTTGTTCAGCTGAACAAAGTGGAGAATACTTAACAAAATTGCCATTTTTAAAATCTCGTTGTGAATACTCAGCATGCTGTGATCATACACTGTGTAATGGTGTTTGCAATGAATAAATTGCTGTAGATACTATAATATAAATAACTGGTTTGTGCATTAAGAAGCAGTTCTCTTCATGATGGTTTCTATCTCAGGAACGCTCTCAAGACAGGACTTTAGAGAATAAAAGCATCAAAGGACTCTTTGAACAATACCAGTCTGCTAAAGTGCTACTTTTAATTCTTAGTGGTATTATTTAGAAGTTAATAATAAAATCAACTAAGTGATACTCGCTTTGGTCTTAATCTATTTGTTATTTTTACTGTGGCCGAAACTTATTAATTTTAAACACAACACAGCTTCAGCAGCTTCAGCCAATCATTTTTAATGGCTCCAGTGACAGGAGGGCAGAGAAAGTTAATCACAAGAAGAAAAGGATTTGGCTCATACAGACTTTTGGCACGCTGACCTGGAGTGATGGGGGTTTGCTGCAAGAAAGTGGAAGAAGCCCCAAAGTTAAACTGCATATAGCTTTGGGCGATTTTTTGGGACCTCTAGAAACACCCTGCTAAAACTAGAGAAGATTCATAGTGAAAAAATGGCATACCGTACTGAATCCAACCGCTTTCAATAAGGCTAAGAAGTAATATCTTGTGTTGTCCTGTAATATGTTGCTGCTCCTTTGACAGCTCATTGGGATCGGTTTTCCTAGCTATTCTTCCAGTCACGTTTACCGCAAACATATTGGTTCCAAAGTGTAGATGCAAATGGTAACTGGCTTCAATAAAAAGCACATGATAAAAGCAGGATATAACCACTTTGAAGGAATTGTAGCATGGGTTAGGAAAATGTCTTAATATCCTCTTTCTCTTACTGCTTGCCTAAAAGTACTTTTTTTTTTTTTTAAGTTTCTTATGGAAAGATGGTCTCAATCAGAAAACTGGAAGAGCTGGAAGAAAGTCTGATCCAGATTTTTCAGCTGAATTCTCTCGCTGTAATGGAAACTAAGTGGTGTAAGGGATTTGTCTGAAGTGTCTCTTTCTGCCAAAGCCTTTCTGAGTGACAAGTAGCCCAGCCACTTCGCTCTTGGTTTCCATTATGAATAATTAAGTCTAATGAAAGATACCTACCCAAAAATCATGCTTACCTCATCTAATTATGTTGATATTCCAACATATGTAAGACATAAATTCCCAGTAATATTGCAGGGTGACCAAAAATACTGGACCTAGTGTAGACCCGAATTTGAGTGTTAGATCATGGAAAGCCAAGCTTTTTCACTACCTATAGTGTCTATCTAAAGTAAAATGAACAACTCCTTAAAAATGCATATATATTGTTTATTTTCTTAGAGTAATTCAGATCTCTTGGGCCTCAAATTTAATGCTGAAAAATTTCTATCTTTGGTCTAGATAATAACTAGTAAGAAACATGAGCATCTTCCAGTATTTTGATAATGGCACTCTTTGCACCATCTAGATGTAGGAATTGACATGGGGATAAGTTTAAAAACAAAAACCAAAACCAAAACAAAAAAAGGAAAGAAGATTTCAGGATTTTTCAGCAGATTTTCAGGAAAAAAGAGATTTAGAAAAGGTTATGCATTCCCAAGGTACAAATCTGGGGAGGGCTTATTTCTCGATGAGACTTTAAGTCATCAATATTATAGCCGAACTAAGCACTTATCTCTAATTCTGAAGGGGTTTATTTCTTTAATTGCTCTTTGATTTTACTGCTTGGAGACTAGCCTGCTAATTTTATGCATAGCAGAGGTGTTATTAACTATACAACTGTGCCCATTGCCACAGGCAGTCTCAGTGTTTGCTGCTATCTCTTTGTTTTTGTTTTGTGGAAATGTATTCCATTGGCTGCTGTGGCAACTGTTTATTACATACATTTATAAAAGTACCTGCTGATACCACTGTAGCATCTGGGCAGGCAGCTGTGGCTCCCTTCCCTACGCCACTGTTGCTGCAGCATCCACTCTGCTTGCTCTTCATTTTCTACGTCTCCGAAGAAGGGCAACAGGGAAGGAAAGAAACCAAATGAGTAACTGCTGTACTATAATAAAATCCCCCTGCATCGTTTTCCGCCCCCTCCTCCTTTCTGGAGAAAGAAGAAAAATAGCTGGATGTGTTGATGGCTGTTGATGAGAGAAAAATAAGGGGAATGTTAGGGGGAGGGGGATCTGCATGTACCTGAAGGGAGGAAGGATCCACCACGATGAAGGAGCAATGAATTATCACCATACAGAGAGAGGGGGTGTGAGAGGCACCAACTTCAAGCAGAAAACAGAAAATACAGGTTCTATGAAGAAGAATTGTCAGTAACAAGGGAAGAGAAAGGGTGAAGGCTCGAGAGGTGGGGGATCAGGTGGGCTTCCAGAATGGAGAGGAGAGAGAATTGGGAGAAGAGCGGAAGAAATTCAACAGATAACTGGTGCTGCTGGCGCTGTCTGTATCCATTCCAAAGCCAAAGACACACAGCAGTGGCTCATGGGGCTGTGATGCCAATGCTTTTCAATGGCACTACTTTTGCTTTTTGTTGAACGGGGCTGGGCTGGGTGCGCAGGTGGGTCTGCGTCACCTGGTGATGTCAGCATCAGCATAGCTCATGCGGATTTACCGCTTCCCAGATTGAGATTATCCAGCAACCACTTTGCCAGCACAACCCCACTGCTGGTCTCGTGGCTGTCCCCAAGCACGGGGACAGCCCCGAGCTGTGGGACAGACCAAAGCAACACTTCTGCTTAGGCCCCGTTTCAGTATTGGCACCATGTTCAAAACGGAGAGTAGAGGTATGTGCTGGGTTTCTTTTAATGAGGCTCCGTATGAGCTTCTCAAGAGATGTAGCTCACTGAAAGCTGAATCTGCAATCTTCTGGTTTGTTACATCCATCCTCTTCCCTCGCCAGCTGTGCTCTTAAATTATTTTGCCAATCTTCCAATACTTTTGTATCCGCTTTGCCCTCTGGGCAAGTGGCTTCCCAGAAGCATTCACGGAGGGCAGCTGGAGGCAGGATCTGCTCCAGCGTAACTGTTAGATGTGCAAGAAATGGGATTGCAGGAAACAGTGTTGTATGTCTTATAAATGGAGATAATGGTGAGCTTCTCTCTTCAGAGGGAAATAGTGAAGTCAAGGCTCCGTGTAATAAAAGGAAAGGAAGCGAGTTAAGTGTATCCCTCTTCTTTCTGCTGTCACATGTTATTGAAGATAGTTGAGAGGGTCTGCACCTTCCATGGACTGCAACTAAGGCAGGGGAAGCCTAGTTCTGATGTGTGTTTCTGTGAGCTAAGGCAATTCAGATTAAATAATGCAGTAATAAGAATGAATTGCCATAGGAAATGCCATGGAAAGTGAGTTCATGGGCAAAGTTAGTATAACATCCTGGTCCTGCTCTATTCTGCCCTGCTATAAAGGATGAGGATAAAAATGAATTTAAACTCACCCAGTCCAGAAGAATCTTTCCATCTCTTTCTGAGTCCTGAGGAATGGGAAGTCCTCCCAGCCATCTCGCTTTCCTGTTTTCTTTGGCCTGACCGCTTCCCCACACACAGCATTAGCATGTCGGAACTAGAAGTCAATTTAAGTTACAATTCCTTTTCTTACTTCTTTGGTTTGTGCTACAGGCTTGCCTTTCTTTTATGTTAAAGAGTACAGTTACACTTTAAAAGTGGATACCTGCAAGATTCAAAGTCCAAGAATGGAAGGGAGGACATTGAACTAGTCCTCATTTCCCACATCACCAGGAACACACAATGAGGTTATGCTACCTCCAGTTATAGACGCTGGGGAAGCATGTGATCCCTCCTCAAGAAATATAAGTTAGATTAGAAAACAATACCATTGTTTTGACTAATTTATTCCATGTGAATACTTGATAGACCTTCTGTATTTTCACTTTTTTTGAGTTATTCTCTGGAAATTGAGTAAATTTGTATGCAAACTGGTAAAACTAAAAATCAGCTGTACTTTCATAACTGCTCCAGATAGGTTTTCATCTGGTATGTCTCATAGATGCTGTAGTTTTCATACAACTCTCCTAATACATCATTTTAAATTTAGTATTTTAGGATATTGTAACTGCAGGGGAAGCTTGGTGTTTATAATGCGTTGTACCGGACAAGCAGTTTTTAGCAGCACTGCTTTCAAGTGGCTGCCTGCCTAAAACATGTTGAGGGAATAAAAAAGACTCAGCACGTTAAGCATATTTAAAGCGAAATGAATCCAGTTATAGCAGCATTTAAAGTATTTTGCTACTAAGTGTAACTGATGTGCATACATTTCACCTGCAAGTATGTATGTGGGAAGCAGTGCAGAAGTAAAGTGTATAAGGAGGGGCAAAGGAGAGTGAAATACAAGAGAGAGCACGTTACACGTTTTGACTCCTTTGACCTGAATTTCATGCACCCATACTGATGTCATTCTGGAAGAGGAAGAAGGCTGGCTCCTTGTCCACCCACCCCAGCTCTTCCAGCGAGCAAAGTCTCCCCAGCGGGTAAACCAGGCAATATTCTGTGCAGTGTCTCGTCAGCTATAGGGGAATAATGACAGCAAGGAGCTAGCTCTTGACGAGCCATTGATAACATCAGGTCTCCAGGGCCTTTGTGCTCAGCTGCACCTCCTCAGTCCTAGTTACAAGTTCCACCTGGGAGGAAACGCTGGAGCCTTGGGAGTGCCAGCTCCGGAGTCACACCACGTGCTTCTCGCTGGGCTCCTCAATTGGCCTCATCCTGCAGGTTCGTTAGGGTTTTGGCATCAGGGCTCAAACTGGGAGGCTGCACTGATGGTGTGACAGCAGACCTGTCCTTCTCCTCACCATCTTATCCTTGTAGTTGGGCCAGTTCCACCTAGAGCTGCCGCAGCTGTCACTATTTGTCCCCTGAAGCTGGCTGATGGAGCAGGAGGTTAGTAGCGGGCGGCACGTGGAAGCTCTGGCCCTGGGTCAGTCGAGTTCAAGGCAGATTTAGTCTGCCCTTTGCTGAGTGGGTGCACATCTGAATCTGCCCTTCCAAAGATAACAGAACTTCAGACACTGAGATGTTTGGTTTGCTTTCTTTGAGATCCGTGGTTTGGTTGCCAGTGACATTAATAGAGCTGGAATATAAATCATACTGAATGTAAAACATTTGGGCTTCAGTGTGCCGGGCAGATATCCATGTAGAGAGAAGGGCAATTAAATCCTCTTGCATTATAAACCTTATAGAATAAGGCTCTGGCTGAGGTCTTGCACATATGGGAATTTTCTCTGGTGAAGCCTGATGAGTCTTCGTTCTGGTTGCCAATAATGTGGATAAATAAAGGCTTAACAATTAGGAAAGAAGGAAAACAAAGATAATACACCTGTCAAACATTTTGTATTATTAATGTGCAAGTGAAAAAACGTTATGCTTGTGCGTGCTGTTGCCCTTAATAGCAGCTGTTGCCTCTGCACGTGGATCGGTATTTCACATCGGTTGAACAGCCTTGCTGCCAGCAAGCACTCCAACAGGCGACGTCGATAACGGCAGTCTTCCCACACGCCATACAATTCAAGCTATTCTTCAAATTAATAATAATACTTAATAAAGCTTCATCTCTCATTTGCAAAGAAAACCTTCAATTAATGTTAATCAGCATCCTCAGAATGTGATCAGGCTGGGCTTGTAGCTGGACGTGCCGAAACAGTTCAACTGGCAGATGGAGCGTTTTCCAACTATTCTAATTAACGACTGTTCATTTCAAATGTTAATGCAATTAAATAAATGGCAAAACAAATAAAAATACTATACATTATGAAAATGCCACTATCAGAGAGAGAGTTCTGATCAAAGTGAGCCTCGCTTAAACCCAGAAAGGGCCCAACCGTCCCCTCCTGGCTAAATAAGGTCTAATAAAGACGGGGCTTGCTTTTGTTCTTTGCTGTTTCCAACCACTTCTCTGGGATCCACATTTATATCACTTCCGTTTTAACTTGCTGGCATCAACTGAGTCATTGCTTCTCCAATTATTAGAACATTTTTCTGCAGAAAATGGAAAAAGATTTCCTTCACGTATTACGGGCTTTTTTTTGGGTGTAAGATTTAGACTGGCCCTGCTTCTTGCCTTTTCTATTTGAACTAATTGCCTGATTTTTATTTTTTTTTTTTTAAGGGTTTTACTTTCTGTGGACCTTGTGTACCATAGCACTGATGTAGTCCCACGTTCGTTTGGGCTTATAAAGAGTTCAATTAGCCCCTTAATGCCTAGTTCAGTCACAATTAAACCTTCCCTGTTGACTCGGGATTGGTCTTTCTAAAGGTAGTGGAGGTGTTTTTAATTATTCATTCTCTGGTTTGTTTCTTACAGCAGTCTCAGCTGTGCTTTATTATTCAAAGGTTAATGCAAACCGAGAACTGGGTAAATTAAATTTGTTTGGCAGCTAGCAACCTGGTGTATTATAGACACTGTGAAATCTGGATGGCAACACTTCTGCTATTGTGACACTTAAAAAGCCAGATTTTATCTTTAAAACAATGGCTAGTTTTGTTACTGTGGCTGATAGAAAATGAATGTTCCATAATGTTACAGTCTCTGTAACCCATTTTTGTTAAGAAAGCGCATAGTTTAGAAAGCCAAGAAGCATTAGCAGCTATTATAGAAAACTGATGTAGGTACCATGACTAATGAAGTACACCGCGCAGTACTAAGTCATGCAGTTGTATGCAGGGAATCATGCGGTCAGAAGTTTTAATGAAGGGAGCCCAAGGAATTTCAGGTGAAAGAGGGTTTTATTAACTTTCAGTGAACAAAATGAATAGTTGAGCAGTGAACAAGACATGATGTCGTATAATAATTGTATGCCTTGGGTACATTGTGAGGCATGGAGCATAGCCAAGAGCTTTCATCTGTTCTACACGCAGGGTTATTTCACAAACCCCTGCGTGCTGTGGAAATCTTTATTGCAAACATAACAAGAATTGTTTCACAAGAAATGCCTCAAGACAATACCGTGTCACTTATTTGAAATATCTACCAGCGCTGACTTCCTCTGAAAAATATTAATCAGATATCTGGAAGTCACCATCCCAATTGATCCTAATTAAAATTCAGGTCCTGTATCAGTGACTGGTATCAGGAGGCTGTGAACCGAAAAGAAGTCTTCATGTTCCTTAAGAGGCCACCCCAAGTATAATACGTATTTCTATGGACAAGTATTATGTCGTATGAAAGGAGGCTGTGTTGGCTTTTGGAAGAGTCATGCCCAAGAACTTTTATTCATTCTTACTTTGATTTTGTCAGGAATTGACCATGTGGACGAGAGATTTTTCTTGGTTGACATACAGGATTATGTTCTGTACATTTTAAATATTGTTTCAGTGCTGTGTTTTTAAACGAGGACTTTGAATTAACATAATCCGACAGTTTAGCCCACTTCCTGTTTATAATTTTTTTAAGATAGGGTAAGGATTGCAGAGAAAAGCAGCCTTCTGTACTAGTGGCTGGAGACCTTAGGTTAGTAACTTAGAAAGTGCGGCTGCAAGGTCATTTGTACCCTGCTCAGTCTTTAGTACAGTCTGTGCTGTATAATAATGTGTGCAATTACACTGCTACTGACTGATGAGGTAGGTGGATGAGGAGGTAGGTGAAAAGAGGATGGCTTGTGAGGCAAGACAGTGACAAGACATCTGAGCGAAGTCTCTGTATCCCCGCACTGTAAATACCTCGCATCTGCCCGCTAAAATATTTGAGATAAGACAGTTGGGAATTTTTCTGTGCTTATTTGAATAATTTATAATGTGATTTTAATACTTCTTCCTGGCTGAATATATCACTTCACTGACAGAGCTTAGGACACTGGTTACATGTTTTATCCAGGACTAACTTAATGAATGTGATACACAATTTTAACTTGCGGTATTATTGCGAAACCAGCGGTACTGCTAGTAGAGTATAACTGATGCAGTATATTTTTGATTGTCTGTGGTTATTATGTTTTGGTTTTTTTTCTATTTTAGTGCTGGACCCAAAGGAGACAACATTTATGAATGGAGGTCAACTATACTGGGGCCTCCAGGGTCTGTATATGAAGGTGGAGTTTTCTTCCTTGACATTACCTTTTCACCGGACTATCCTTTTAAACCACCTAAGGTTAGTAGGAGGATATTGAAAGTCTGATAGGAGTCCTTTCCTTGTGATATTTTTTAATGTGTGTGTTGGTATATCTTTGAAGGATGAAATATAAAACTTTCAAGGCAATAATGAATATTTAAACTGAGTATTTTGATGGAAAGAATTTAAATAACTGCCTAAAATTTGCCTGCATGTTGCCAGTATAGCTGGATGGATATGGATTTATTTAGCACATGGTTGCATAATTTCCAGTAGTTATTTGTTTGATTTGGATTTGTTTCTAATATGAAAGCATTTATATTTGAGTCACACCCTTTATAAGCAGATGAAGATACTTAATCTTTCCTATTGACCCATATCATTCACCAGGGGTCTGTGGCAGTCTCACAAAAATATGCACCTTTTACACTACCCCATATAAATTACTTCCCCAGATGCAAGATGATGCACTATTGTTCATGAAGTTGTAAGTAATTGCTTTACATGAATTTTCTGGAAGAATACGGAAATACAGCAGCAAAGGCAAGAAGCTGGAGTTAAAGACAGAGATTTACAGAATTCCTTATGGATTCGTGTTCTAAGGCTGTCAATAATGACGCTAACCACAAACGTAGAACTGTACCAATAACATGAGAACTGTACCAATAACATGAAGGTGGCCGGTCATTACCATGATCAAGCAGGCTCAGAGTGCCATATAGGAAAAATCTAGTGGTTATGAAGGCTGGAAAAAAAGAAATGGGATGAAATGCACTAGTGCAGAGTGTCCTTGATAATCGGTAGTTATAACTGCTGAGGGAGGGTGTCAAAATGGGGCTTTATTGGGTGATCACAGGACTATTACAAACCGCCCGTCTAATGCATCTATGAAAAAGGCAAATACACTCTTAAGATGTATCCTCTGGCGTTGCCCTTAGAGGTAAGGAGTTACCAGTGTCATACACAAGACACTTGTAAGACCTTATCCGGAAGACTGAGTGCAATTCTTAACACCCACATTCACTAATAGGAACAGAAACCAGCAAGATTTACCCCCCAGGACTGTTAATAGAATCAAATACATTGATGTGCTTGTCTTTTATGAAACATAGTGAAAAGGGGTGAATTGTTCACCTTGCCAGTGTGGAGAGCGAGGCTCTGGAACAGCTTCCCGGAAGGAGCTACGGGAGAAAAAATACTTACCTTCTTTTTGACGCATTTGTGAAAGGGTTGGTGTACCACGTTGGTCTATAATAGAAGGGTATTGCATTAAAAGAGAGTAGCCGATTCCTATTTGATTACCGTGAGTACACTATTGAAAGGGAAGTGTTTATAAACAGAATTTTAATGCCACGGCAGCAATGTTTATAGTAGTTAACACTGATATTATCAGGAAAAAATTTAAAAAACAATGAGAGATGTGAATTCAAAGTGCGTGTCATTCTGTAAATTGGACTTTCCCAGCCAGTGACCTGAAGATGGGTCAGTATAGCAGTATTAGAGATGGTCTAACTTTGTTTCCCGCTTTTATTGTGCCAGTTTAGGGAAGCTTTGAGGCCACTGACAGGTCTTACAGGGGTTGTACACCTTGCTGACTGCACATTTGTGGATTTAGATAACTGTGATGGCATGGTGACGAAAGAATTTGAAACTTTACAACTTCTCCTTCAGTTAGTTAAAGCTTTGGGCACACTGAGCTCGGGTGATGCTCTGTTATTCCTGCCTCCCTCCCAGCCCAGGCCAGTCCAGTCCAGACTTCTTAATTGCTATAGGAGGTCCGTCTCAACAGGCTCCTTTTGTTTTCTTCTTTGCTGGCCTTAGTCTGTTTGTAGTAGTTGTAATGCAAGTGTTACATTCAGTCCCCCAGCAAATCAAAATTATATTATTTAGGGGATATTGGTGTATCCACTGCATGGATTTATTGAGTATAAAATGGAGCTTGAAATTCTCTCAGAGATCCAAACCTAATATGTGAAGAGCTTGACCTGAAAGACAAGTTGGAGGGATATCTTTTTGTCATTCTCTCTGTTGAATCTGTTGAGTCTTGAGGCAATATATGCCATAGGCGTACTTTTGAAATAGAAAGTGAAAGTCCAGTTTGCTGTTTCACCACGAGGTAAAGACTTTTTCAATCCACACGTAGTTGTGTTTGGTGACTGTATTCTTTTGAGACATCAGTAATGCAGTTGTGCATTGCTTATTAATGAAATATCAAGCAAATAGGTGGTTCTTGCCCTGCTTTGTAATAGATTTTTTTGTCCGCCTTTATCTTGATGCCAATTGTCGTTGTAAGAAATGTGTGCATTGAAATCATATGAAAATATACTGCTTGGTAAAGGATGAGAGAGTTGATGATGCCATATTGTGTTACTAAAAGGCCAGTATTTATGATGAGGGAAACTATGATCTGTAAGAAAGTAATGAGTACGTGTGCGCAGGGGACTAATGTCAGCTATAACTAATATTGCGCTAGCATATTTTGTACACATGGATTCTTATTCCATTCACTTCAGCCACTGTTATAAACGACCCTTATTTTCAGTCCTGCTGTAGGATCTCTCAACCTGTTGCTATTTCATTACACCTATTTTCCAGACCCTATGAAACTAATTCATAGGTAAAATAGTTTGGGAAATCCCTTGAATAAAGCAATGTGGGAAGATGACTGCTTGTCATAAGGTAGCTGCTGCCAGTCAGTATTGTTGGGAAATGATGGTTAAATATGTTCTCCATACGCTTATTTCTAGCAAAAGAAAGGTAGTGAGTATGTGGAATGTAACACAGCCTCACAGGACAGTGCTATCTGTATCACTGGGTGTTGGCATCTCTTCTACTTCACCACAAGATTAGTGATATTTGGTGCTGTTCTCAAAATCATGGGTCCTAGGGTTATGGGAACAGATCATCTTAGATTTTTTTTCTTAGTCTCACTCCTTATGGCTCCATCATCTTAAAAAATCTAGAGATAAAGTGCAAGACTGTGGAATGTACTGAGAAAGACATAAAATGT
The DNA here is from genome assembly GCF_965231255.1 of Vanellus vanellus. NCBI lineage: Eukaryota > Metazoa > Chordata > Aves > Charadriiformes > Charadriidae > Vanellus > Vanellus vanellus. The sequence continues at coordinate 43,143,851 of NC_138906.1, forward strand.
ATTCCTGGGTGTTGGCAAGATTACCTTCCTGTAAGTACATAGCAGAAAGGGTCTAATTCACATTTTTCACTATGATTGAATTCATACATTCCTCCTGAGATTTCTGTGGGCCATTTTCATCTCTCTTTTACTATGAAGTAAAAGGAAACATTTAAATGAGTACTGTCAAAATTGATCTTCCAAAAATGTGACCACAAAAGACCTGGGAAGGAACAGAAACTGCATTTCCCAGATGCAATTACTTGACCCAGCCTGAGGTTCCAAAGGCAAATGCCCATGTCGCATAACATAGTGACTGTTAAAGAGCCTAATCCAAAGTGTATTAAAATCTGCATAACGATTTCCAATATCCCTTTTCCTTATCTGTTCTCAGATGTTGTGCACTCTGTCGTCCTGCATGTGCATGTTGCACATGGATGTTGGGAAGGGTAAAATAATTTTTAAAATAAGAAAAATATATTGGGAGTGGATTCTGGATAAACATCTTTTATTTTTATCATTAAAATTAAAATACTTTTGTGGTATAACCATTGTTTGGTTTGTATTATACAAATTTCTTAGTGTTTTCTAAAGGATCCAGATTCCTTCTATAAACACTGTTGATGCCTATTCTGATCATTTGGCAACCTGCTGCATAGTGGAAAACATTAATTAAAATCAAATTAAACATCTGAAAGCACGTGCACTTGAAGAAAAGATGTTTGGCCTATATTTGGGGGATTTTTAACAAATACATAAAGTAATTTTCATTTGTTCTTCTAGATAGTTAACCTGCTTTCCCACCTTATCTTTATCACATAAAAGAAACTGAATCACTCATTCATTCAGATTTTGCTTAAACAAAGAAAAACTATCTGTCCAAATCTTTCATTTTTATGTCTTTCTTCAGTTTTTACACCTCTGTAGCCTTCAACATCACATCCTTTTAAGATTGTAAAGTTTTGTCTCTATTCTTTATATCCTCTAATTATACTGTGTGGTCCAGTTCACGTTCCTAGTTTTGTATAGCCAAGCATCACTGCCATCAGGTTTCCTTGCCCGTCTGCACCAACCAGTTTTTCCCGTACAGGTCCATACAGTTTTATTATTGTCAGTCCTTACCTGTCATTGTCTCTCTAAAGTTAGCCCATAAGCATAATATCAATTTAAGTTATTCTTCACCAAAATAGAAAATACCATGTGGTATCTCAGAGTATAATTTGCTCTCACGATATTCATTTTTTTCCCCTTTGAAGTCAGTCTATTTCAGTCTTTCAACTTTGCCTCATGCCTTGAAACTGGACTCCAGATTTTCCAAGCCAGAGGTCACTGACCCTTTCAGCTTTGCTTTCCTTTTAAATCAATGGCATTTTGCTTCACTCACAACTGCAGCACACTCATGCAGAGGAGGGAGTTGTTCTTCCCCCAAAAGTTTATCTATGTGTGACTGATGCAACCTGAATAGGAGTGACGGAGGGCCATCCCAGCCTAACTCCGATTTATCTCTACAACCAGAGAACACGATTTTTAGAACAGCTCATCTGAGAACTGACAAATTAGCTTTGGCTTTCTGGGAGGCTCTAATCAATTAAAAATATTTCCTCGCCTCCACTGTGAGGAAGCTTCTGTAGCACTGCGGAAATTAGCTGAGCACCCAGTTGGCTGAGTCAGCAAGAAAGCAGGCAGCCTGCAGAATCGCCATTCTCTCTTCAGCTGCATCCTAAGTATCACGTCGGTTTTATGAGATGCCAGGCGGGAGGCAGGTATGGAACAGACAAAGCGGAGCATATTTGTGGACGCAATCTCACCATCTGCTAAAGGCCAGATGCTGCTGAGGTTTCAGTGTTGGGCACAAGGTGAGGTTTCACGTCACCCCCGAAATACAGCATCTCCCTTGTAGTGCAGTGGGCTGAAGAGAAAAGAGAAAGCTGTGCCCTGTTCAGAGCAGCCACTTAAAGAAATGAATAAAACTACATAGATGGCCTGCCAAGGAAATAACCTTACATTTCTCCAGTGCCTTAGTGACCCCTCAACCTTTTTTAGAAATACCTTTGAGATTTCTTTTTCCTGCTAACTATCTTCCTTTCATCCTTAATGGATTCAGACAGTTCACCCCTTGGCTTTAACAAAGGAAAACTCTCTCTTGCGCTGTCTCTTTGGTATATTGAATGGGATGTATAGCTACGCATGGGTAGATGTCTCTTGTGTGCGGTTGTGTGTCTATCTGTGGGTGCATGTGTGTAGATATATAGACCTGTATATGAATAGGGTTTATCATATCTTTCCATCAGCCTGATCTGAGAGAAAGAATTTCAGCTAAATTACTGTCCTTGGTCCACATAAGGAATCAGTGAATTCCCCAAGTATTCAAACTTTCGATCTGAGATCCTTTAAAGTTTAGCCATCACAACAAATTAACACTGAATCATTACGTACACTATAGTTAATGATGGAAGTGCGGTAATTTCATTATCCTGTGTACTGTCCCTCTGGAGCAGGAAGCCTTGACAAATCGGGAAGCCATACCAGGGTCTTTCATACAGGTGTTTGTAGAAAAATGAACACTCTTCAAGAGAACTCTCCCCCCAGGAATTGTGACTGCAGTGTTGTCTGCATTGTCATCAAGAATAATCTTTATTAATAACTTCTACTCTCATATTTGACTGCGTTCAGTCTATTACAGTGTCAATTCAATTTAGCTGTAGCTGATACAATATGGATATATCTATCATTATCCTAGTACTCTGCTAGCTTTATTTTTGAATTTGAGTGATTTATAAAATCTCTTAATCCCAACTCTACAATTAATCTTGCTGGGGACTTTAATCTCAGCTGACTGAAAAATGGTTCACAGGACTTGAAAGCTGCAATATGCTAAATCACCTCTAAATCAAAATTAAAATAACAGAAAACTCCATTTCCTCCATGTAAATCTCCCATGTCTATCAACTGACTGAAAAATTGTTCTCAGCATTTGAAATCTTAGCTGTTTTAAATCAACTGCAGTCAGTCTTTTTCCTTTGTAAATTTACACACGTGTAAATATAACGCACAGTGTCTATAGAATCTGGTCTTAATGGCAATATTAAGCATCTCTTCAATTTTTTTATATGTATTTGTCATATAGCGCTAATCTGTATGCACTAAGTATCATTAGGTGGAATCCTTCTCCTGTGGCACAAACTTGCTACCTATTGCATAAATTCAGCCTCATGTACGAGGGGCAGTTCTTTCTGTTCTTGGCTTTTACTCTACGTTTTCATACTTGTTTTATGTGATTGGCTATTAAGAACTTTTATCTGCAGTGTAATAGAAGAACAGTGTTTGCAAGAGTAGTGAGAAAAAATAAGCATTCCTTGGTATTACTAACCTCAGTTGTTAAAATGTACCTTACAAGGCAGACCCACACTTTAACTTGCATATATCACTATTAACACAATTTACATTTGAAGCTCTCAAACTCAAAATAACCTGAAATACAGCCTGTTTGACCATGGCTGTTTATGATCTCTGCAACCCTGGTGCAGGCAGGACTTCAATCTATCTTCTCTTGCTCCCCTCCCCCAAGATATTGCCATCATATGACCAGCCTTCAAATGCGATGGTCTTCTGTCGCTGTCATCCCTTACGTTCATTTGCCTCGTCATACTTCTCTCATAGCCGCTGTCACATCACATTAGCTCTCAGTGCCGTGCTGTGCTGCTCACAGCTTTTCTCAGCTGCCTCCTGCCCTCCCCATCCTCCTCCTCCTGATCGTCTGGGGGTCCCTCGCCTGGCGCGTTCCCACACCGCTGCCTCCCCGAGCCCCTTCGCTGTGCCTCCACGCTCCCTTCCTCTTCACCTGGCCTTGCTATTTACATCCTCTTGCTGAGAGCAGCCCGTGGATCCTTCACCCATGACAATAAATGGAGTTGGCAGGCTTTCCCAGCGAGCGAAGACTTCGGGAGGCTGCGGGCAGAAATCAGACGCGCAGGAGATTTTTAGAGGGAGAAATGGACAACCTACCACCAGCACACCGTTGGTCAGAGCTAGCAGTATCAGCCTGCTCCTCTCGGAGCGGCTGTTCCCAGGCACGCGAACTGCAGCGTGCGGTTCCCACGCTTGCATCGCCTGCAGTCAAACTCCGTTCGTTCCATAGGTCCCATATCTTCAGGTAATGCTGTACCTATAGGGCAGCGTGCAGCGGAACAGGGCTCAGTACAGGTCAAACCCAGGCGGCTTCTTAAGAAACTTTAATGTCTCTCAAAATGACAGAATCACAGACATGTGAAGTGGAGGACAGAGATGCAAGCAGAAATATGTCAGGCTGAGGAAAGAATCAATAACTACATTTTGTTGTGAATAAATGCAAAAGTCACTTTTGATAGGGCAATACCATGTAAATCTCTGAGATTTCCTTTGAATTCAGTTATCTGATAATTCTTCTAGTAATTGCCAAATTGAATTGCCATTTCTTCTAACGAATAGCCTTCTTTTCCAATCTGTTTTTAATATACTAATTTATATCAGTGGTTTGTATTGATTTGTTTAGTCTTGATGAAAATGTCCCTAGCCAACTAAACTCTTCCTGTTTTCCATCCCCAAAACTTAGGTGGTTCATCATTTCTTCCCATTTCCTATAAATACCCCATAAACTAAGCTCCCCAAAATGGCCTGTAGAGGCATCTTATGGGGAATATCTTCTGCCTCACAGCAGTGGTTGGCATACTGCTTGTCAAATATATTTTCAAAAGAGGACTTGTGATGTCTATTGGATGTTTCAGAACCTAAGTAATTCTGCCAGATCGCACACGCTTTATTACTGCATAAAATCCACACGTGATCTAAAAATACATCATATATCAATATGCTTTCTTGTCCTCTTTTACACACACACATATATATACAGATGTGAGAGAAAGAATTTTATGTACTTTATCACTGTAGAATAAGATCAGATAAACTGATTAGGACAGAAAACTATGGTCTTGAGGTCAATCTTCCTAGAACTTCTTATGTAGGGAGGACCTAAATCACATAATCACAGAATGGTTTGATTTGGAAGGGACCTTAAAGATCATCGAGTTCCAACCCCCCTAACACAGGCAGGGACATCTCCCACTAGACCAGGTTACTCAAAGCCCCATCCAGCCTGGTCTGGATAATATTACATCAAATATTATCAAGGTCCCTTTTTAGTTTTTCTGCTATTAAATCTGTGTACAAAATTAGTGTGTTTATATAACGTAGACATTTAGTATTGCTGTGCTTAGTCAATATTTTTTTTCCCTGCAACAGTCTGTTCAATGAGACAGTGTGAGTAGTTACTCAGCTTCATAATTACCAGTAATATAATGAATAATTACTCATAATGCATACTGTTTCGTTTTCAGTAATAGTAAAGGTTAACTCATGTGGATGCTATTATATCCCTTTTAAATTGTTACCACTTTTGGCTAGCTATGTCTCACATGCATTTTGCCACAGAAACCCAAAGTAGTTTGCATATCAGACTTTTCTGTAGGTCAAGCAAAGTAGTTACAATTTATTATTTCCTGCTAATGCAGATGACATATATTTTCCTTTGATAAAATAGCTATTTTTTACCAACTAAAATTAGGTGTGAGCCGGTTTTTTAAGAACTGGCTGAAGTTCATTTCTTGGCGTATATTTAAATTGTGCTCTTTAATCGTGAGCATCGTGTGGTCAGCCATGTATTATGCACTTCATGTGATAATCTCTTAAATATCTCAACGATTGTTCGTGTGCATGCTACAAATCTGTAGTTACAAACCAGAGATGGATCAGCCTGCCTTAGAAAGGCAGCCTAGGTGCTGGGTATAGATAAAATGAAGTGCACTCTGTAAGAAATTTAAGGATGCTAATTAGCATGAAGGCTATTGCATGACCATTGTGTCACTCGGAGCTGTAGGTATTTTTCATTTAGGTTGTTTTATAGTATTTTTCTATTATGACTAAAGAGTGTAGGCCTGATCTTGTTTTTATTGTACCCTCTATTCGAGCAGACAAATCTATTGCTCATAAAGTCTGACAAACTGAGATGGGAACTGCTTACTCCCTCCTGAGGTCCATGAACATCATCATAAAGGGCATCATATTTTTTAATATATATATAACCTTTTCTGTATGCAGTACAACTTCTTCCACTTCAGGTAGTGCCACCGCAGTTTTATTAAAACAGAACTCCAGGGGAATATTTGAGGAAGACAGAAGTTTCATCTCAGGCAGGCATGCAGAATTGCACCCTCGGAAGAAATGAAAGAGCTTGAAAGGAACTTTCCAAAACTGCGGGAATGAGAGTCCTGGGATCTCAGCCCTGTTTCCAGTGTTGGCCAAGCAAAAGGGGGTTGGGTTTGTTTATTCTCCTGTTGACTCCTGGAACCTTTCACCTCTCAGTCACCAGACTTCAGTGGGAGGAACGAGGAACAGGAGGTGAGGGTTTGAACCCAGACGTACTGGAGAAAGCAATTCCTGAGTGCATGCTGTAACCCCTTGTGTGCTAATGTGCAAAAGTCGAGAATCGTTTCTTCCTTCTGATAAGTTTTTGAAGAGAATTATGACTGAATTCAGTGAAGTCTGAAAGTGCATGAGATGTGTTTATGGGACCAGCCCTCTCAGAACTGTGGTGCTTTTATGTGTCTGTCTCTGAATCTCCCAACAAAGGTTAAACATGTCACACACATAGATGCCAATGCCACAGTGGCTGCTTGGGTTTAGACCTAACATAGGAACATTCGGTGCAAAAAAGAGATAGAGAGTGATTGTAGGACTACATCATTCTGGAAAACTTGTGTTCAAAATCACTCTGAGATCCAGGAGTGATTTATCTTGCCTACAACCAGTTGCCTCCAATCACTCAACTGAAATCCGTCTTAATTCACTCCTCCCAGGTTTTTTAAACACACTTTTTGTAGTCCTAAAACTTATTCAGTGAAGACCCAGCCATAGCTTTCCATGTACTTCTTTTCTCTCCAATCATTTTTTCTCCCCCTTTTGAATAAATAACCTCATTTTCTCCTTAGAGACTATATAAAACATTTTTTTTATTTGTTTAATTGTGTTTTACAGTATTCAGAAAGGTTTGGCATTCAGCAGTAGATAAACAGATGAGTTTATTATTGTTTACTTCCAAAACTGACCAAATATAAATTCCTTATCGTTATCTTTCAAAAGCTTGCTTATAGTACTCTTACGTTTTTCAGAAGATAGTCACATTTTTCACTATTTCCTGTAATTTGCATTTTTCTGACCTGCACTTTTATTCAACAAAAGTGAGATACCTTCTTAAAACTGCAGAATCATAGAGAGTAAATCCATAGAGGACACTTATTGTTCAAAAAAAAAGATAAATTACTCCTCTACCATTCAATTGTCTGAGGATAACTTGTATACACCCACACACTCCCTTGAGCCCCTGCATGGGATTGTTTAGGTGTTTTCATTAGGGAATAAATAGAATTAGAATGCACTGTTTATAGGAACCATTTAAGTGGCATCAAAGGTAAAAATACGACCATAATAAAGAAAATGTAGTTCCCCTGGAATGGTATTACCACTTGGTTTCTCTCTATACATATAATAGGAACGACACTGCGTAACTTTAAAATGTGGGTATGCTATACACAACGTCCAGAAAGTTACAGGTCAGCATTTCCCACATTAGCTGCAATTTGAGGCAATACCTGGCTAAGGAAAGCAATATGTCATCCCAGTTGTACTCTGTGCTGCTTTGGGAGAAGAACACTGTTACCTGCCACCGTCAGTCCACAGCTCCCAGCGTATTAAGGCTGTCCTGAATACAGCTTCTTTTGAAATTCTGAAAACTTTGATATTTTGTCATTAAAATTTCTCTGTGTACTTAAGCAGGCATTTTAAAGTGCACTGGCATGTTTGGTGAGTCGGTGACATATTTGTCAGTGATAAGCAGCATGCCTTATCTTGTGAGTGGGTGCCTTCCTCAGTGTCACGGGTTTAAGATGTGCTCATAGTGAAAAAATGCTACATTTCAGGTCTAAGTATTTGCTAGAAGTAGCCTTCCGACTACAAATGGGTGTAGTCCCACATGCATTTATTCACCAGGTAGCCTCAGATGGCAGTGGAGGCTCTCCTATGAGGAGAGGCTGAAACAGTTGGGGCTGTTCAGCCTGGAGAAGAGAAGGCTCCGGGGAGATCTTATTGCGGCCTTCCAGTACCTAAAGGGGGCCTACAGGAGAGCTGGGGAAGGACTTTTTACTAGGGCATGTAGCGATAGGACGAGGGGGAATGGCTTTAAACTGGAAGAGGGCAGGTTCAGATTGAACATTAGGAAGAACTTTTTCACTTTGAGGGTGGTGAGGCACTGGAACAGGTTGCCCAGAGAGGTTGTTGAGGCCCCATCCCTGGAGGTGTTCAAGGCCAGGCTGGACGTGGCCTTGGGCAACCTGGTCTAGTGGGAGGTGTCCCTGTCTATAGCAGGGGGGTTGGAACTTGATGATCTTTAAGCTCCTTTCTAACCTAAACCATTCTATGATTCTTTGATGACAGTTTATGAAAGACAAGAACTACCTCCATTCATCCCAGTGACTCTCTGAATCCTACTGTTCCCAGTGTTCCTGCTTTAATGTTTCAAAAGCAACTGAGGCAGGGGAACGTGTGGCAACGTCTCTGTCCTCTCAGCTGATAGCAAAACAGTCACACGTTAAAATACAGGCTCAATTTGGTGGCCTTCTCTTAAGCAGGTTACAAGCTCAGGCTGACCTGTCTGTAAATAATTTAGAGGGTATAATTTAATCTGTGCAATGGATTCAATGTGTTTCCCCCACATTCAGTGAGACCACATGTATCTTATTACTTGGGGTGTTCAGGTATCACTGAATAAAGTCCTCAAATTTTTCATCATAGAAGCATAGGAAAGCACCTTTGTTCAGGAAAAATAATTAAGCAAAAACTTTATTCCGACAATGTACGGAGAAGTAAGCATACAATACTTAAATTTAGCAGGTGCTAAATTTTGCCTGAGTCATGGGACATCCTGCTAGGATCCTGATTCACTTATATCTCAAGTATAAGAGTGCCTGGAGTTAATCTATCTGGGGACTTCATGAACACTGACCTACAATTCACAGGATGCTCCTCCATACCAGCTCCCTTTGTGGGCACTTTTGACACGTAGTTTAAGGTAGTTTACCACTTTTGTGTATTTGTAACCTCCCTTGTTCAAAATAGCTACCCTTCGTAGACAAACACTTATTTTTATCACTAAATACTATTTTCTTGATCTTGCAGAAGACTTCCTGCACTCTAAATGCTGAATGTGCTTGGACTCCTAATGAGGGGGGAGAAAAAATAGATCATCTGGCTATAGTGTTGGGATGAATTGAGCTCATGGTGCCAGAAATATTTTGAATTCTCATAAAGGTCCCGGAAGTGAAGCACTTAGGCTGAAAAACAATAAGCAAAACCACAAATGTAGGGCGGAAAAAAGGAAAGAATCTACAAATACGTAGGGTATGGAGTGCCAAACTATTAAATTATCCTAGCAATTGGCAATACCGTTAGACGTAGATGCATTTAAAAACTGATGAACTTGCTTTGTTGACATCTTTGTTACAGAACTCACTCACTGGTGCATGACGCTGGGCCCAGAAGTGCTTTCCCAGATTTATGTGGAAAAGTACTTAAGAGAAAAAGTATTTCTTGTTGATTGTAGTGTTTTAATACCAGAAATCTACTACCTTTTCTTTCCATTATTTTGTCAAAGCTACTTGATTTAATCCAAAGGGGCAGAATTTTTCAGCATGTTAGAGAATGATTTTTTTTTAATAGAAGTAAACCAGATACCATGTTATTTCACTTGTATCCTCTCTTCTGCTTACTGTTAAGTGGCCTGATCTCAATCCCACTGGAATCACTGAGATTTCTGATTTTATTCAAAAATAGGAGCGTGCCTGTCATCAGTTTCCGTTACTCTCCAGAAGCAGGGTTAGCTGTGTGGTGAAGCAGGGGTAGGTGCCTCAGCGCTCCCAGTTATTCGCGCTGTCCAATTCTGGTGAAGAGCACAGCTTTCTTAAATTGGGGTGTGCTTTGCCCGCTGTTGTCTCCTGCCTAATCAGCCCCTCTGTTGGCAGGGTTATTGCTGATGAGGTAGACCACTGAAATTGTACTTCTGCACTTCGGATGTTATAAACATGTCATTAAAACCATCTGGTTTGGCTTGTCATTTGGGTAAAACTGATGAAGAAATTAGTCCTTGGTGGAGACCTCCAAGGGGTAGTTTTCTATATAGTTCCTTCTTACCCAGTAGCCTCAATATTAATTCCAAACTATGATGTGGACTTTCATAGCTAAATTTCTTTTATTTTAAAAGGCCTGTATTTTCAACTTGAAGCAGAAGCATATCATTCTAGGCTAAAAGAAGTTACCTCCTCCTTGGTTTGATACATATAGGATCACCTGGGAGGCAATATAAAATGGATACAGAAATCCTCAAAATCAACTACAAAAAAAAACCTCAAAAGGTGTTTGTAAGCAATTCTAGTGAGTCAGCTGTAACTTAAAATCTGGAAATAAAAGCATTTTGTTTGAGCAGCCTTGCTTAAAGATATTTCACTTTACTTTTTCCAGGAGCCACTGATGTGATGGCTCCACATTTTTTTTCCAGCTTAATCTATGGGGTCAAACGGCGAACAGATGAAGACAGCAGAAGAATCTGTCTTCTTCTGCCTCCCTTCAAAGCGTGAAGTAGCTGTGGGCCTGAATTATGAATGTTGTCCAGATCAGTGGCTGGAAGAGCTTTTTTTGGCCCCACACAAAAATAATGAGATCAGTGAGACCAAGGCAAGAGGAATCTCGGGAGATGTGTCCCCTTCTCAGCTTGCACAAACCAGTTCCACTGCTGGCCACAGGTGGAAGAGGAAGAATTTATTTTCTTTATTTTCTTATGAATATCCCGGTCGTGGCCAGTCTTTAACTGACAGTCGCAGAGTACTGCCATTTCAACCAGGAAAGCAGAGTGTTAGTTTGTGTAATTTTTTAATTGCTTAATAATCGTGTTATTATTGGCTTGAACACTGTTGTACTTAGACACACTGTCTTTTCTAGGTAACATTTCGGACAAGAATCTACCACTGTAATATTAACAGCCAAGGCGTCATCTGCCTGGACATTTTAAAAGACAACTGGAGCCCGGCGTTAACCATTTCTAAAGTTCTTCTCTCCATCTGCTCCCTCCTCACAGACTGCAACCCAGGTAAGACGAATTAACTTTCACATTCGCGTTCATTCACATTTCATATTTGTTCAGCTACCAGGATGTGGTCAGCGTGCTGTTTTACTACCTACTAAAAAAAGACAAAAATATAGATTTTAAAAGCCATTCATTTAAATTGATACATAGTATAGAAAGAAAGCACAATTTCAGGAGCTCAAGTGCATTTTTAGTACTTGAGAATAAAAATCTTTTCATTCCAAAAGTCTAATCAGTAGAAGATACCTTGTAGTAGGCACTAATTTGGATATTACGACCAGGATATTAGTACCAAGAAATATTAATGAGTTAATAAATATTGAAAAGGAAAGCTTTCATTTAAATACGCTGATAATGTGGTCTCTGAAAAGAATATTAATAGTACTGACAATGATAGATGTCTAACACAGACTCTACAAATAATGAAAATTAATTTAAATGAGGTTTATTCAATATCCTGGACAGCCGGTATGAGTATTCAAAGCAAGCTGTCATTCTTATTAACTAGCATAGCACTTAACCTCTTCCCTCAGCTCTTTTAGATTTGTTTTCTGCCATTGACCACTAGATCTGTAATTTCCACTTTCTCTTACCCTGTTTACCAATGACTGTCTCTGACTGTAGCCTTGGAAAATCGTAATATATAGAAATTAGGAAAGAATCGTTAAAGAAAAATCAAGTGATCTGTTTACACATTGTGAGGGTTGTTGCTGGTTTATTTTTTATTGTAGACTTCAATATTTTTTTTTGATTTGCCAGCTATTTTTTAAAACTTTAGGTTTCCTGTTTTTACAGTTTTCTCCCCAACAAAAGGGCTAAAAATTGCTTTGCAAAGGGCAGAATGTGCGATTTCTGTGTAATCAAGGGCTGAGTCAAAAGCTGTAACAGAAGACTGAATTATTTCCAAGCTCAAAGTAAGGTGAAAGTCGGCAAAAATGCAATTGGCTCTTTTTATTTTCATGTGGATTTGTTACTGTATATAGCGTTAAAACTTGTGGTGTTCCTTTCAGCTAAGCGCTAGAGTGGTAAAGGGGCCCTGTCTAACCATTTCAGGCACATTTATTTCAGGTGTGTTGGATGCTCTCTGCTTTCACCTCTGAAAGATTGACGTCTGCTAGTGTCTACCCCAAAATATGCAGAGGTGCCTGTAGGAGGACGGGCAGATGGATGACAGAAGTATAAAGAAAAGCAAATGAATATTTGCTTATGTGTCTTAGAGACTAAGTAAAGAGCTAGAAACACTGCAAAGCTGTGTTGGGATTGAGAAACTGGTGATCAGTACGTGTTCATTTGTGGTCACCTCTCTTTAGAGGGTTACAGTCAACTTGAAAGCTGGCCACTTTCCTGTAGTGATTTGAAATTTAGAAAAACCTCTGCCCTCTCAATCTTTTTCTTTCCTTTAGGCTATTTTACAGATGCTGTCAAACACCAGTTTTAGCTGACCAAGTGTGTAAGAGGACCACTGGAAACAGTTACCTATAATATATTATCATATGCAACAAGTTAGCATACTGAAAAGGGGAGGTTATTTTTCCCTTCAATTTCTTTCAGTTGGTAGCCATAAGCATTCTCTTGACCATAGGAAATAAAACAATTTTATGGCGTTTCATTTTCAAACCTTCTCTTTAATTACAAAGTAGTTTTAGATTTTGTTACTACTTCATGTTAAAATTTTCCTGTGATTTTTTGAGGAATTAATGCAATTTCTTAATTTGTATTGTGAGTTCCCCTCTTATGAGGCACTGATGGCAGGTAGCTGTAAACTGGGGAGTCATTTTTGCCTTCCTTTGAGATCGCCTGTTTCATGTTAGATACTTTTTTTATTAAAAAGTGAACTTTGAGTGTTAGTTATGTACAACAGGAGGCTTGCAAAAACTTACAAGTTCTTACTTTTCAACATATTGCCTAATATGCTACAGCTTGTTCTGGTTGTACTGCCTGTCCCGTTATTTTTTTATGACATTTTATCATTAACAAATGATTGGTTCCTTGCCATCCAGATTGAACGTGATGGATGGATGGATAGATAGATAGATAGATAGATAGATGATAGAGATATACATCACTGATATATACATCACTGATATATACATCACTGAGATACCTATCCCAGAGGTATATCACATATGTATGTACATATATAGATAGAGGAACATGCATATATGTATTTTCCTCTCTGTCAGCTGGGAGTAATTTTCTAATCCCTTGGTCCTCTCTTCATCTAACTAGTCTGCCCCTTTCTAAAGGCAGAAACCCAACAGGGGTCTCGATTTGATAAGCAACTTTGAACTCTTTGTTCACCATTCATCAGCCAGAAGCAGATCAGGTCAAATGGAAAAGCAACACTGAATCTCCCACAAACACAAACACTTGGGATGGGCGAGATTTCCACCCCCAGCCTCTCTGAAGGGAAAAATCAAGTATCAGTTACCCCCTAGTCTTACATTTATGCAAATCTTCATTAGAACAACAAATAGCACTAAGAATGGCAGCTAATTAACCCTCAGTCATACACAGTGATTAAACGGAGCTGGAGCACAGCTGCAGCTTCATTGGCAAGCGCTGCTATTCTTCTCCAGCAGGCTGAGCAAATGAAAAGAGGTATTTGCTCCTGCCGCTCCTGTCATTCACACAGTAATCTACAAAAGCCACGGAGAGAGTCTCTTTCCTCCCCGGTTATACATCACCGCCCTTTGTTCCCTATCACTCCAGGCAGGAGCGAGTTTGTCCTTTTTAAACAACTAATACAATCCTTTACTCATAAGCTGTCTCAGACCCTTCAGTCCTGATTATTATTAATTGTCTCTATTTTGCTTGGCACTATGAGCCAGTAAACTGTGTTAATGAAATGTCTGAATTTTGTAACAGCTGGCTGAGTTTTTTTTTGTGGGGGGAAGGGGTGCCCTAGGGTTTGTGTATGAGCGAACATGTGTGAATTATCTGGGAGTGCGAGAGAGCCAACTGGAATGGTATCAGAGAGATGGGAGAGATGATGGGATATGCTAGCATTCAATCTGGGGATTTGTATTTTTCCTTAAGGTGGTACTCTGGGGCACAGCACACAGCTTTTGCTACCAAGCAGGGCCCCAATCCTGTAAATATTTTGGCATGTGCATAAGCAACCCTACAAAATCTGATAGATACATTCATCTGCATGAAACCGAGTGTGTATGTGCTTGTATGCTCTGTGCTCGAGCACTGAAAATGTTTGCTTCCAGTGCTAGCTGCCAGGGCTCGCCTATGTGGGCAGTGCGTTATTTCAGAGTAACTCCATGTGTGGACACTCCCCTGTTTGAAAATACATCAAGTCAAGTCACAAAAAACTGTCTTACTTGGAGTATAAGTCAACTGTACTTTACGTATTCAAGCGGAGCCCGGGGAGTGTAAATTCCCACACTGCCTTCATCCGAAGGAGCTTTCAAGGGTGGATGGCCCCTGAGGTTTTGTATTTTTACTGAACTTCAAGTATGAAAACAAGTTAATTATTTTTATATTTAAAGAGCTGGTGATGCTTATCTGGGTTGAAATGCTTACTGTTCTCAGTTGGTCGTTGCCACCTCAGCCCTGCCAAAGGTTCTCGAGCCCCAGGAAAATTCTCATTTGCAAACGCTTCAGAGAAAATAAATTGAAACACAAATGAGACTCTGCTGTAACTTTTTTCTTCATGTGGCCTCCTTCTTCACATGTTCAAAGTCTGAACTTGGCTGGCCTGATTATCCCCAATGTCTGAACACTCTAAGGTCGAATCATGGCTGCTTAATAACACGTGGCTTCTTTAGTCTTGATTAGGCCCTGCCTCTTCAATTCTGGTGTCATCTTCTGCCTCCAGCTCCTTACCATTTTTCCCACACACAAGCTCTACAGCCAGTGGGGATTTTATCCCTCGATCATACCATTGATGTTCCTGAACTGAATGCTTCGGCGCTGCTCCTGCCCCTGTTGCCCGTGTTCACAAACTTGAACATAGGAAGTTCCATCTAAACATGAGGAAGGTCTTCTTTACTTTGAGGGTGGCAGAGCACTGGAACAGGTTGCCCAGAGAGGTGGTGGAGTCTCCAACTCTGGAGACATTCAAAACCCGCCTGGACGCCGTCCTGTGCAACCTGCTGTAGGTGACCCTGCTCTGGCAGGGGGTTGGACTAGATGATCTTCAGAGGTCCCTTCCAACCCTGACCATTCTGTGATTCTGTGTGGCAGGCTGTGCCCAGCTGCGAGTTCCTGCGGTAGGGATGTGCATGGTGGTGCTGGCGGAGGATAAGAGGGGCAGCCTGAGACAGGGGGCAGCCACAGCATTGCTTTCCCAGAAACGTGCCCAGTTAGGCTGAACACTTGGCTGGCTGCTATAACCAAAAAAAAAAAAAACTGCTGAGGGGCTCTACGAGAGCCTCGCTTGCTTTGCTCTTTAGAAACCACTGCCTGATTTCTAGCTTGAACTGACTCACGGGAATTTTATACCCACTTGTTTTTAAGCAAATATTATCCTATAGCTTAAGTGACCATTTTCCTGTTTTTCTTTCCCGATGTACTAATGAAGGACCATCCTCTTTCCTCCTGGTCTTTATTTGCTGCACACTAACCAGACCTGTGTCTATTGGCCTCCTTCCATGAGAGTGGCTTTCCGTTCCCCTGCTTGTCCTTGCAGCCCCCTCCTGCCCCTTCATCGCGCTGCAGTCATCCTTCCTCAACATGCCTGACTCGTGTGGAGTTCAGCGGGGCAGGAGGCATGGCTAGACAGACTAACCCGCTCATCATCCCCATCAACCGGGTTGAAATATTTACTGCTCCCCGCTGGATGTCCCTACCTCACTGGCAGACCTCTCAAAGGTTATTTCTTTCGTAGTCCTGTCATTTTCACTGTTTGTCTGCTTTCTAACCCGATTTAGTGAAATGATGGAGAAAGGAAAAGGGAGACAGGAAGAGGAAAAGGAGGAAAAGGAGGAAAAGAAGGAAAAGGAAAAGGGAGACAGGAAGAGGAAAAGGAGGAAAAGAAGGAAAAGGAAAAGGAAAAGGAAAAGGAAAAGGAAAAGGAAAAGGAAAAGGAAAAGGAAAAGGAGGAAAAGGAGGAAAAGGAGGAAAAAAAAAGGAGGAAAAGGAGGAAAAGGAAAAGAAGGAAAATAAGGAAAAGGGAAAGGAAAAGGAAAAGGAAAAGGAAAAGGAAAAGGAAAAGGAAAAGGAAAAGGAAAAGGAAAAGGAAAAGGAAAAAGGAAAAAGGAAGGAAGAGAGAGCAAAACAAAGAGAAAGCTTTTGCTAGAAAAGGTCATTAACATCTGGCAAAGGCAATGCACAAACAACTGACAGCAATACCCACTTCACCTGGGTTGGCACTGGCCAGGTGAGTTGGTCTGACTCTGCTCTCAGATACTTCAGTGGCATATTATATTCGCAGTGTAAAGTTGCTTGTCCCTTGTTATCCTTTAAGCCCACCAGAAAGCGTGAGAGAGTTTGTGCAGTGTTACATGTCAAGTTTGCTGTGAATGTAGTCTTGAGATTGAAGCATACGTATCCGCACAGTAAACGTACTTATAAGAGTAAATGAGTTGGACAGATACTGCTACATTACTTTGATGTGAGCCCCATCAATTTTTATAGAAGTTGCAGTTGCTCAGCACATCTGAAAAGTAGACTACTTACGATAAAAAACTTTGCAACGCATATTGTGGTTTTCAAATGTAATGTACCTCGGTTAGAAGTATATGTGCTGGTGTTATACAAGTACTGCCATGAATCATGAATTTACTAGACGGTTTCATACTTTGTTAACCCACATTAAGTAACGTGGCTGTGCATTTTAATAACTTACATTTATCTAAGCATAGATAAGCAAAGTCAAACAAGATTCTAAGATTATAGGGATCTTTACTTGTCTCACTAAGGGACACAAGACATGCTTTCAAGCTTTCTTTATATGAGTCATCCTTATGTTTTGCCTTTATCTTCCCCAGAAACTTCATTGTTTTCGTCACAGAGTAGGTATAACTGGCAATTTTGGATAACGTACTATTGTTGTTTTTCTCTTACAATTACAAGTTATCTGTGTGGTTTGGCATGATTTAGGTTTGCCTAAATTTTCTGCCAAAAAAATATTAACAACCTTACCTGCACCTGCACGAGGGTGCTGGTATTTAGGCAACTTTAGAGATGGGATGCAGTTATTATGATATCCTTTTTCCTTTTTCTTTTTTTTCCCCCCTTGTCATTTTCCTAAAGGTTTGTAAGGTTCTGTACTCTTACTGCTGAGAGTATAAATCCCAGTTCTGTCATCCTTTGCAGAAAAGGATTCAATAGTGGAATTTAATGCATATCTTTGATCCTCAATGGGATCTGAAACAGCGCTTTGGAACATCACTTTTCAACATAAGCATAAAAGCCCTAAAAGCCTGAACAGTATTTTCCCTGCTACAAAGCTGCTAGAATTGCTGCTGTCTGTTTCCAGGACCTTTGCAAAACAGGAGTAGGTGGGGAGATTTAAGTCAGAAAACATGAGAGGGGAAGAATTGAATTAGCGTACTGTCTTGGTTTCTCAGTCCGTTTCCCTTTCAACCAGCAGTGTACGCTTGCAAAAGGAAGTTGGTGTCCTGCTGCAGTGCCACCGCCCCATCCCTTGGCAGGTTTGCCTTCAGCAGCCTTCCCAAAAACTCACTGTTGGAATCTCTGTGTCCAGGGTGCATACCTTCATGCCTAGCAGGAAGCCCCAGGGTACGGGCCCAAGTGCAATGTGGATAGATCTGGTGTTTAGAAAGTTTTGAGCACCTCCACATTTTGGATTTGTGTTCATATTTGGGAAATCTAAGCTTCATCCAAATGCTCGTTTGTAGCAATTCATGGAGTCATAGAATGGTTGAGGTTGGAAGGGACCTTAAAGACCATCTAGTTCCAACCCCCCTGCTATAGACAGGGACACGTCTCATTAGACCAGGTTGCTTGAAGCCCCATCCAGCCTGGCCTTGAACACCTCCAGAGATGGAGCCTCAGCAACTTCCCTGGGCAACCTGTTCCAGTGCCTCACCACCCTCACAGTGAAAAATTTCTTCCTGATATCTAATCTAAATCTACCCTCTTCCGGTTTGGAGCCATCACCCCTCGTCCTATCACTACATGCCGTTGTAAAAAGTCCCTGCCCATCTTTCCTGTAGGCCCCCTTCAGGTACTGGAAGGCTGCTGTTAGGTCTCCCCAGAGCCTTCTCTTCTCCAGGCTGAACAATGCCAACTCTCTCAGCCTGTCTTCATAGAAGGGGTGCTCCAGCCCTCTGATCATCTTTGTGGCCCTCCTCTGGACTCGCTTCAACTGGTCCACATCCTTCTTGTGCTGAGGGCTCCAAAGCTGGATACAGTGTTCTAGGTGGGGTCTCACAAGAGCGGAGCAGAGGAGGAGAATCACCTCCCTCGACCTGCTGGCCACACTTCTTTTGATACAGCCCAGGATGTGGTTGGCCTTTTGGGCTGCGAGCACACATTACAGGCTCATGTTGAGCTTCTCATCAACCAACACCCACAAGTCCTCCTCAGGGCTGCTCTCAATCCATTCTTAATACATTGCCATTTAATTCTCAATCCATTAATCCCTTAATCTCTACCAATTTGCATAAGGTATTGACAGGTAAATCTAGATGGGCCAGTTAAGGAAGTCCCTTGCTGTGCTGCCAGGAGTTCCTGTCCCCTGCACCACCCAAGGGATTGTCTTCTGCACGCCCCAGGCAAAGGGAAATAGGTTCATTTGAAACCTCTCAGGAAAACCTATCTCCCACTGGGAGTTGGAGCAAAGGCTGCCAGCCTGCAATGTGATGCCTGCTGACACGCTCCGTTCTTCTGACTCTGCATTGGAGTGATCATCTCTGGTGCAGGGATACTAACATCCAAAATTGCCACAGCCACTTGCAAAGCGAGCATGTGTCAACACTTTAGGTTCCACAGGAATAGCTGTGTTTTTTTCAGCCAATAAGCTCCAGCCATACCAGCATGCATTTTAATACACTAATAGATGTCCACTGCATCAATAAAAAATGTCTATTTTCAGAATTACTGTGAGATCTAAAAGCGCTAGCCTGTCCAAAAAAAAAAAAAAAAAGTTTAAAAATAAATCTAAGGCAGCTTAATAAAGGAAAATGTAACATAGTTGTAAAACTAAAATCTGTTCCACGCTGGAGCGTTTGGCTCCAAGTGAGGATTTGGCTGACTTGTGGTCACAGCTCTGCTGTTTGGCTTCCATGTTCGAACTTTAAAATAGCTACCCGGCCCCGGGTAATGAAGAACAGGTCCGTGCCCCTCGCCACTCAGCAGACTGGATGTATCTTTTTTTCTCTCTGTTCCTCCATATATCTTGGCCTAACAGGAAGCACGTATGATGTTTCTCCTCATCTGGTGCTTCTCCATAGCAGAGGCTGCTTTCTGTCAGTGCCAGTTCACGTCAGATGTTCCTTCTGCAATTTTTTAGACTTCCCAATTATCATTCCTTCTTTTCCCCTCACCCCCCGGTTGTGAAGTGAATTTAGAAACTCTGGATGACAGCAAGTTCAAGGGATGAGCCACTTCTCATTTTCCTCATTCTTGTAATTTTTTTCCTTAAAGCCATAATCTCCACATTTTGCTACTATCAAAAAACTTTGCTTCAGAATCCAATCTGATTTTTTTCCTTCCCATTTAGCAGCTTAACAGCTTTGTTCAGTTTATCAAAAAGGACTATCAGTCTTTCCTCTGCCCAAATATATCCTGTACTAGTTTGTAGTGAAATTTTCTTTCCTTTTAGAACATTTTTGTGAAGACATATTGAAAGCACAGAAAAATCATAAATACTCCGTATGTAATAATCCAGAACATATTTGAGTAGATTTGTCAAATATGATGAATATTCTGGAAAATTACTGAAATACTTAGAAGCTGTCAAAACAGTATTTAATTTGTCCACTTTTATGAGGCTGGCTAAACCCTGCTACTTTGATTCTTCCCTGGCACCCACAGGCTACCAGGTGCAACGTCACAGCACAGTACTGTATCAGACATACAACAAAATAATCTCGTTTTGCCATATATCCTTTTTGTAAGCAGCAAAGGGTCGTGTAAACAATGAAATTGCTCTGTCGTCTGAGATTATTTATATTCTTTAGCTTGGAGCTGTTTTACCCTTTTCTTCAGAGTTTGTATACTGTGCTCTGTCAGGAAACGGGCAGGTTCTGGGCTGTTTCAGCACAATGGAAAATGCTGTCTTTGTATCTGGAGCAGGAAAATACTCTCTGCTGTATCACTCAAGCATGGCAACAAGTAAGAGATGGTAAACAAAAGTTAGAGTGGCGAGCAATCAATTCATGTAGTAATGATTTTTGGGTTTTTTTCTAAGTTGCAACATAACCTTTCTGTCCCTTATTAAATCTCTGCCTTGGGTTGTGTCCAAATGAAATGAGCTCACTCCGGAGGGTTTTGCTTAGCAAATACAAAATGTAGTGTGTGGTGATTCTGCGGTCTTGGTGCTGCTGGACTGGGAGCAGAGTGGATGGGTGTTTTACATAAAGGCCATCGTAATAAAAAAAAAAAAAAAAAAAAAAAAAGTTGTCCTAAAGGGTCATGAAAGGAAAATGCAGCATAAAACTGCTGGGGTTTGTTCTGCTGGGATTTGTTCTGCTCTCAGTGAGTGCAGAACGACATCAAAGGAGGGATCACCTTGGGAAAAAAAACATCACTAACAACTCCATTCACGTGAGCAAAACAATTCCATCAATTGCAACAAAGTTCTTTTTGCCAGAAAGTACCTGTTTGTCTTTTAATGCTGTATGTTCCCCGCCTGTTGTACAGAACATGCTATATATTTATTGCAGTAATATGTACATATTTGGACTGATCCTATCATATATTGTAGATCTCGTATTTACAAATTCTTGGTAGTCTATCAGTGGTTTCTCTTTCCATTACTTTTAAAAGATAGTGTACTATATTATCTGTACTATAGTATGTATACAATACTAATTGTTATTCCATAGTTTGAATCATTTACAGTTTCTCATATTATGAGCTGGACACACAGTACCAATACGTTAAAGGCATTTAGGTACCTAAAGATGCCAGCAGAGAGCCAGCAGGGTTTTCAGTACTTCCTGTGGGATTTAGGCATCCGAAGTCCCACTAGGAGTCTCTCTGCACTGCCAGGAAGAGACTTTCTGTACATCTGGTCTTTAAATATTTGCAGACACATACACCTGTATGTGTTAAACTCTGTGGATATGACTTATAAACACAAAATTAAACATACGTAAACACAAGCAATGCAGCGGCACTTTACTAAAATTATGACTAGCTAAGCATTGAAAGAGAATTAATTTGCTTTGCCTTAAAGAGCTGATGAAAACGTTACAAGATTTTGTTCTTATCAATTGACTTAGTCCCCTCAACATGAACCCTTGACTGTGCGGATTATTACAACAGCAGGAAAAACATTTGTGAACTGTCATCCCTTTAGTAGTTGTCAGGAAAATATGTCTTGGAATATCTCCTAATTATGTGTGCAGGGGGAGGCGGCTTGGATCGGGATTACTATTTATTTTGGCCTAAGTCTGCTCTTTTCAGTTGCACATTAACAACACCTTATGGTGTGGTGGGGTGACCCTGGCTGGATGCCAGGTGCCCACCAAAGCCGCTCTATCACTCCCCCTCCTCAGCTGGACGGGGGGGTAGAAAATGTAAAGAAAGGCCCGTGGGTTGAGATAAGGACAGGGAGAGGTTATTCACCAATTACTGCCACAGGCAAAACAGATTCAACTTGGGGAAAATTAATTTAATGTATTACCAATCAAATCAGAGTAGGGTAATGAGAAATAAAACCAAATCTTAAAAACGCCTTCCCCCCACACCTCCCTTCTTCCCAGACTCAACTTCACTCCCGAATCCTCTACCTCCTCCCCCTGAGCGGCGCAGGGGGATGGGGAATGGAGGTTGCGGTCAGTTCATCACACATTGTCCCTGCAGCTCCTTCCTGCTCAGAGGGAGGACTCCTCATGCTCTTCCCCTGTTCCAGTGTGGGGTCCCTCCCACGAGAGACAGTCCTTCATGAACTTCTCCAACGTGAGTCCTTCCCACAGGCTGCAGTCCTTCAGGAACAGACTGCTCCAGTGTGGGTCCCCCATGGCATCACGAGTCCTGCCAGGAAACCTGCTCCAGCATGGGCTCCTCTCTCCACAGGTCCACAGGTCTTGCCAGGAGCCTGCTCCAGCACAGGCTTCCCGTGGGCTCATAGCTTCCTTTGCTTGTCACCACGGCCTGCAGGGAATTCTCTGCTCTGGCACCTGGAGCACCTCCTCTCCCTTCTTCTTCACTGACCATGGCATCTGCAGATTTGTTTCTCTCACATATTCTCACTCCTCTCTCCAGCTGCAATTGGACAGTTGAGTTTTTATCCCCCCTTCTTAAATATGTTATCCCAGAGGCGCTACCACCATGGCTGATGGGCTCAGCCTTGGCCAGTGGGAGATATGTCTTGGAGCCGGCTGGCATTGGCTCTGTTGGAGGTGGGGGAAGCTTCTAGCAGCTTGTAACAGAAGCCACCGCTGTAGACTCTCTGCTACCAAAAACCTTGCCACAAAAACCCAATACATACAGGTAGAAGAGGGTTGTTCATGAGCATAAAGGCATTTCATGTGTTTAGATTTAGGCTATTCAAAGCTCACAAGACATCATTAAAAAGATTAACACAACTATAGAAGTAAAGTTGTGTAGAAATACTTAGTTTTGAACCCCCCACTATGGTTTCAGAAGTCTACAGCCTGTTTAAATAATTTTCTGTCTGAAAAGCGTTTGGAGCTATTTACATAAGAATATTGGTGGGTTTATGTAATTTAGAAAGTGAATGGTAGAGATGACTTCTTCAAAATATAACGTGCAATCTGGATTTTGTGGTATCCAAGGCATAAAGCAGTCGCTAGCTGTAGCTCCAGATACCAGTCACGCACGCACTTACCCTGTTCTTTTTTTATCTGCTGTATCTGTAACTCTACAAAGAATAAACAGTAGAAGGAGGAACATAGTCATTCTCTAGCAGAAAACCAGTACTACTTGGTTCAGTCAGGTACGTTTCCTGTAGCTGCTCATTGCTCAGTGGTTCAGTGAAAAGTGTAAAATTCCCTCAAAGCACTTTACTCACATGGTGATATACTGGAGAGGAAATTCCCTCCTACCCACAGCTAACAATCAGAGTATGTGTTGAAGCATGAGCAGTAATAGCCTTTGCACCAATAACTTAAGTGGTACCATGACTAGCATGTTTTCTAATTCTTTTTTCATTTTCCTAAATTACCTTCTAATATTTCCGCACTATATTCGTGGAGGTGTTTAACTATTTGGTGTATGAAGTATCTACTTCCTTTCAATTTTTGCTAAATGTGTTGGGTTTTTGTTTGTGTTCTTTTCTTATTATGGAAAAGATAAGCAAGACCACTTTTTTTTTTTTCATAATCATCTTTACAAAATTACCTGTCACATCTTATTTTGTCTTCTTTTTTCCTGAAGAAATAAGCATAGATTTCAAGCATGCCTTAAATGGGAAAGGTTTGACCATGGTGCTAATGATTTCTTGTCCATTTCAGTAAGTTTTCTATTCCTAGGTTGCATTTATTTAAGACGAGGTGAGAAAAATTGAACTTCAGATGTAATAATACCCAACCATCAGTTTATTAAATGGCATTTGATGAAATCAGAGATTGAGTAAAATCCAAATCAGTAAAGAGTCTTTGTACATCTGTGTCAAGAAATAAACGTAAAGGGATGTAATTGGCACTCAGGAGAGTAAAGAGTCTTGTTACTCCCCTTAACTGTTCCTAACTTTTATTATTCGTCAAAAGGGGCTTCTAGAACATACAAAATTCAGTCTTATCAGAAAGTGGAAGTAAAGCTGGAAAGAAGTACACCTGGCATTTTGGTTTTCTTTTTTTAAATAAAGCGCATAAAAGCTGTATGAGAAATATACATACAGGGGTTTTAAATGTTTGTGCACTTCTGCTCAAGAAACACAGGGTTTCTATGAGTTTTACCTTAACCGTCATTAAATTAAAAGTACTTGACAAAATGCATGGGTGATGGATGCTACAAATACAAAAGGTTACAATTAATTTTCCTTCCAATAAACATGTGTAATTTAAAATAGTACCAGTGGAGGTTTCCTATGCCCATTACCTCAGAGAGAAGACAGGTAATTTAGCACATACACATAATAAATCTTTGTGTGAACTGAGACCAAAATAAGTCATCAATGTTAAATGTTTAACAATGTGAAGTATTCAAATAAATCTATTCGTTATTTCTCATATATAACATATAACAACCTAGCTTAATTTGAATGAAGTCCAAGATACGAAGTAAGCTGCTTTTTACTTTCAAAATATACTCCAATCATTTACAGTCATTACATGTATTTTCTTTGTTTCATGCAGGGTTTGTCTAGCCAATACAGACATGTCCTTAATTACCTTGGAATCTTTTGAACAAAGTAGATGTTACAATGATTTGGGGCTTAACCAGTTCTACTGGATATATTTTCTCACTAAGAGAACTGTATATATTTAAGGGAAAAATAATTAAAACTAGAAAATCAATAAATTTAGACATCACATTTACCAGTATTCCTACACTTAATTCTCTAATATCATAATAATTAAATCTAATGTTCATATTTCCCAGTTAGTGCAAATAGATCAAATCTCAGCTGGAATAAACCAGCATCAGTCCCGC
Source organism: Vanellus vanellus (assembly GCF_965231255.1). NCBI lineage: Eukaryota > Metazoa > Chordata > Aves > Charadriiformes > Charadriidae > Vanellus > Vanellus vanellus. Next base: position 43,168,758 of record NC_138906.1, read on the forward strand.
TAAATTTTTGTACCCCAGAGTTTTCATTTAGACTTTGTTCCATTTTACTAAATGGAGGGTTTGGATGTTTTTTCCCCCTTTGTACCTTTTTTAACATGAAAGCAAGGACAGATTTTGAAATTTCTTGCCATATGTTTCTAACTGCCTGTGAACCACCTTCAGGACCCTGATTAGCACAACTATTTTTAAGGCTGCTCCTTCCTGTTCTTAAAATACACTTATTCTTGTTTCACTGTAGAAATCACACTGTTCCACATTCTTTAAGTTCCTGCAAAGAAGCTTGCTACATTTGGCTCTCTAGTAGATTCACAACAAGAATGTAGAGTCGGTCCTGAAAAGTGAAATTTATAACCCTGGGTATAAGTATGTTAGCTATTAAATCGCTTAGCCTCTCACTTTCTTGAGTAAGATTTCAGAAATCGGTATTCCTGAGTTGTTCAGATTCTACCTTCGGAGATGATTTACACTACTGCAAGGCACGTCTCTCTGATTTTGCATGGCTAATTTTCTACATTATTCAGCAGGGGAGGAGGAAACGGTTGTTTGTTTTTTACAGTTTTGCAGATCTATCAAAGGCAACAAATAAAACAAATTATATGCAGTGTGTGCTTCTGAATCCCTATTTTCACAGCAAATTAAGTTCAGGTGCATTAACTGGAGTAGCAGACAGTTACTTAAATAGCAAAATGTATGGTGTAATTGTTCCAAATTTAAGGATGGGCTGTACTGTAAGATTTCGCATTCATATGGGATACAGAAATAGAGCTCTGATTAGAAAATTGTTTGTAGTATTTTCCATCTGTACAAGGCTTCGAAAAAAGGCCTTTCTATGGAATGGAGTATTTGCAACTTCAAGATGAATTAGATTTCAGAAAATTCTCAAGGCGGAATCCGCATCGCTTGGGTCTTTATAATACCGATTACATGAAGTGGCATGAAAGTAGAAGTTATGGTAAGACACAATACCGTACTAGCAGAAAGAATGCCTTCATGACTTTCCATATCTTTTCCATCTCTACCTTGTATAGCTTTTTGCTGGGGCTCAGTCTTGGGACTTCTTATGCCAATGCCTGAAATCATTTGGCAAAGTGATTATCATTTAGTCAGGCATGACACTGGAGTCAATATGACCCCTCACGCAGGAAAGATCGGATTTCCAAATAAAGTTATTTTACCTGGTACTAAAAATGAAATTATCCCTGCAAATATCATATATTCAATCTTTATTCAGCGTTGCCATGTAACTTCATTGCAACTAATCCAGGAGCTAAAGCTGCCTACATGATGAATGCTAATTATTTTGTTTAACCTGTTTTTCCTTCTAGTCCTATTAGAACCTGTTCGTAATTAAGCCTGATTATGTTCATGTCCTGAAGTTAATTTAGAAGTGGGTAGTCCATTTGGTTACTAAAATGAGGTTATTTTCTCACTCACCTGCTGATTCCTCAGCCATTGCGAGAACTAGCACCACCCTGCCTGCAGTCCAAAAAAGCCCCAAGAAGCCAGTCCCATCAAAGAGAGCATCTGGGCCGTACGGACAAAAATCCCAAACAAATCAGTTTCCAGGCATTTTCCTTCCACTGCCTCTTGATGCAAATTTAGACACGGCTGAGCCACATGTTCCCTGGGAGAAAGGGAAGTATAGAGAGGGAACGGAGAGACCTAACTATATTTTAAGTTATTATTGGGTAACAGTAAGAGTTGTGTTAACACAAGGCACACCTACGTTCCTATTCCTGTTCCAAGGGATGTTCAACTTGCCAAGGGATTTCAGGCCCTGGCCTGTAAAAAAGAGTCCTAATGGCCGTTAGTAGGGATAAAATTCTTCACCAGCCCCTTCCTCCCCCCCCCTTTTTGTAAATAAAAGCCTCTTGCATTCTTTTGACATTTTGTATGGGATTCCTAATCACAGTTTTGGATTTAAATGTGTCAAATTAATAACGAGATTTAATAGGAGGAGAAGGAGAAAATCAGATTAAGCCAAAATAAGAATCATTCATAACATATGTAGGCTTTTCTAGTCACTCCAAGGATTAATTGCAATAAAGGAACAAAAGGATAGATTCAAGAGCAGGATTCAGATGATGCCTGCATCTGACCTAAAATGATGCTGATGTGTTTAAGTTGAAGATTTTGGTATTGCTCACATTCAAACCCTTCTTCTAAAAGTGAAGAGGCCTTTAGGATGTGTTTTCCTCTCAGCGTCTAAATGCCACCAAAGACCAGACCATGCAGTACCACTTCCTCCCCTCCCTGTCCCCTGGGAATCCACATGGTAAGTGGATCCTGTTGGACCTCCTTGGTTTTCTTGCAGGGTAATCTACCTTTGGTATGTGTGATTATAGGATGTCTAACGCTGCACAAAGCATGGTCACAGAGAATGCCTTTACACTCACTTGCTTGGGGATTAAACTTTTCATTTGGGATGTGTAAGACCCATAGGCCATTCCTTTGCCTGGAGATGGTGATTAGTGGGAAGCGAGAAGAGGCAAATCCAGAAGAAAACCGGTTCTTTTTTTCTTTAAATGAAAGAAATGCTAAACACACTGGAATTCCTATAGAATAGCTGTTCCTCCCTTAGTAAATCTTCAGACAAAAAAAAATCCACAGTGTTTTTCTGAAAATATAGTTATGACCCTGTGGATACATGCCAGTTGTTACATTATGGATCTTAGCATTTTGATGGCTTGACAGCATTTTGAGATCTGAGTGCTGCCATTTCCTTATTATCCACTCACAGTCATCTTCCACAAGGTAAATGCAGATTGCTGTAACTTCTGCAAATTTTATCAAGCCATGTGCCATGTAATGTCTTTCATATCAAGTTCTTATTTACTAACACCTTTTTATTAATTTTTTGTAATAATGATGTTTCTCAGTTGAGTTCATTATTATGAACAGATACGTTCCTAATGTATCTGTGCTTTTAATTTTGAGACGCATCCAAGCATCAAAGTGAAATGTGTTATTTCAGAACTTTAATTGTTCCAGCATGCTGGCACTTCTAATAGGTGCATGTTCTTTCTTAATTAAAGACAACTCTTCAAGATCAGTACACTGTGCCTCGTTGATCCATGATTGCCTCGGCTAACTCCCAGTCAGCCTGTGAAGTTTATAGAAATCCTGCTAAAAACTGAAGACTAAAAAAAAACCTTACTCTTTAAACAAGAATGATTTCCCCTGGCAAGATACAGAGATGAATCACTGCCGACGCTTTCCTTTAAGAGCCATGTTAATAAAATCGGGCCAGATAATACTCCTTATTTCTGAAACATCTTTTTCTTAGGCAGCCTCATATTTCACACAGATCTGTGGTAGGTAGCCAGACAGCAATCAAGTGCAAGTCTAGAGAGAGGAATGAATTTCTCCTTCCATGTATCCAAAATGGGTATTTTAGGAAATGGATGTTTTCTAAACTGGATCTGCAGAGCTCTTTTATTTTTGAAGACAGGTAACATTTTTCTCCAGACAACAGTTTGGACATTGGAATCAAGTTACACATGCCTTAATATTTGTGTAACTTCAATCATCGTAAGAACTAACAGAAGTGAAATGTGTTTCTGACAATTCTACAGAGCACAAAATTTAGTGTAAAGTCATGGATATCAGTCTCTTTACAATACATATAAAGAGCCACAGCCACGTGTTCCACAGTATCCAGACACCTCACAATTTTTAGTGTATTTATTCTCAGAATATCCTGGGTGATGGAGAAGTGTTAATCCAGTTTTACAGATGGGAAGCTAAGGCACCACTGTAAGACCACTTAACTTTCTTGGAGTCATCATGACTACTTGCAAACCGTGAAGACCACGAAGCAGTCCAGAGCTGCACCTCTTGTGAGCAGTATGACATGATTGCTTCCCCGCTTGCCTGCCCAGACGTGCCCCCTGGCTACACCTTGGCTGTACAACAGAACAAGACCTCAGGGTCTTCCATGCTTTATCTCACCCTCTCTTTCTCCTCCTGCACCTGCTCTGATTTCTCGTAGGAAAAGGACTTCAGGTGTATAGCTAGAGAGGTAACCGAGGGCTGGACGATTGAGTGACCAGGACTATGGGATGCACTGGCTTCATAGGAATCCTGGTGCAAAGCTGTAAGTCCCCTTTAGACCTGCGTTAGCACAGTGACCGCTACGTCGGCTTTCCTATGTGGGGACAAAAAACGTAGGCAAGCTTTTGGCTTCAAAATTACACAGTCTCCAAGCTACAGTATCTATCGCAGTTTTCCCTTGGGTCTCCAGATGCAGAGGTGGTTAGTGTAAACATTCAGACGCCTTTCCAAAGATCACGTCTCAAGTTCTTACACATCTACCCTGTATTTCCTTCTTTCCCATGCTATACCTGGAAAGACAATCCTGGGTTATATCTGAAACTGAGAAGTGACATAGCAAAGTCAGCCTTTCTTTCTTCTGACTCCAACACATTCAATCACCTTTTATCTAAGAATGCCACATCAAAGGGTATCTTATTGCATCCCTTTTTATTTTACTTTGGTGGGAACAACGCTTTAAGGTCATATGGTTGTCCACTTTGTCCAATCCATGTCAACCATAATAGCCAACCTAATGAGGTACACAGGTTCTAAGGCAACTTCAGCAGGCATATTTTGATGTTGCAGCACACTGGTGTAGCCTATATATATTAGAATTTGTCTATTAAGTATGAAGATGTGACCAACCAAATCTGCAAAACTGGTTCCTGAAACAAGTTCAGGAGAGAGTTCATTATACTCCATATCATATGATTTCTGCTGTAAACTGTAATTGCTAAGATGGATATTAACTTCACTGACTTCTTTCCTAGTAGACATTAGACCTTTCTAGAATTTGTTCCTTTCTCCTCTAAAGATTACCTTTTTTTCTTTACTGAAACAATTCATTTTATTTGTTCTCCTTTTTTTATACAGTTTTTATTGATCACTTTATCATTCTTCTATACTGTTTTCAAAGTCTCATAGATGGATAAATACATTCTATATGGATAGTTGGAATTGTGATTTTATGAAAGCCAGAAATAAATTACAGTTCAGCTTGTAGGGTGTGTAAAGCAGTTCAGAGCCCTGTTACTGCCCTTTGTTCTGACTTGAATCCCTCCGTTGTTCCAGTTCGTACACGTGTGTTGATCAGACTTCCAACTGGGAGGCTAGTTTTATTGCCGCACAAACAGGGATTAGTGCTGCGCGGCACTCGTTTGCACTTGTGCCCTGATTTTGAGCACTCTTTTCAAAGGTGAAAGGTTAGCAGAGTAATTCAATGTGCCACTTCACCTGCCTCTGCCTCCAAAGAATTACTTAGTCTGTGTATTATTATTAATGATAGCAAAAGAGAGCAACGCTGCTGTTGTAACATCACTGAAGGATACTATGATGCATTGCATATTCCTCATTTTCCACATCAAGACTCACAGTGTCCTTGACATGGTCTTCGAGGAGTTCATTAAGTTTAAAACAGGTGACACGTGGCAAACTATGGAAACTTCCTGATGCAAAGTGACACTATAAATAAAATTACTCACAAACAATTCATCTTTTCTTAATCCTTTCCTCTTGGAGTATTAAATTGTTCTATGACGTATTTGGTACAGCATATCTGACACTGCTTCCATCTGCGGTTTTCACTGGCTGGTCTTCTTGTAACATTGAAAACAATGTAAGAAAATATAATAGGATATTAAATAAATTCTTTTAATTTAATTAAAGGATGTCTTTGGGTGCATCAAGCTGCCAGCATTTGCTTTTAAGAAAACCAGTGTTTCAGTGAATTATTAGTTTCTGCTTTTTACCCAATCTTAATTTTTTTTTTTTAGTTTGCCTTTTGGGACCTATTTCTTAAAGGTTGGTACAATATTAAAACCCAGAAAAATTGGATTCAGAAAACTTGGCTTCCACTGCAAGCCAATATGGGAATATATTCTGTCCTGCACTGCTATTTGCACTGAAATCACCAAACAAAATGTAGTTATTGAAAATATGAACTTTTATTTTGTGGAGGTTTTAATTTTCCAGGGTAACCAATCCTGCCTGTGCAGCTGTATAAAGATGATTCCAAGGCAGCTATCCTGTAGACAACATACAGAGTACCTGGAGTTTTCCTTAAAAGAAAAGCTCAGAAAACCCAAGCATTCCCAATTTTCTACTTCAAAATGCAATACAGCAGAATATGTGGAAAAAGAGGCAGGCCTAAAAAAACTGAAACAATTAGTATTCCATAAACCAAAAGCTCTTCTAAATGTGTAACTGAAGTCCAAATAACTAAAAAATTCCTTGGTTGTTTTCTTCTGCACTTCACACAGCCTGTCCAAAGAAAGGAAAGCAGATTTAATTTTTGGTGACTGATGTTTCAAAACAGGTAGTTCCATAGAGCCTCTCACAGCTATGAGAAAGGAGTCATTTATAGGTCAGGAGAGAGAATAAGACCTTTCAAGTTGCATCTAACCTTTGGAAATTCTTCCAGTTTAATTCTGCCTCTTCAGCTGGAGGCCAGCTCTTCCTATTTCCCCCTGATAGAGAGCTGAATCTAAACCTGGACCCCAAAAAAATATATTGTAAATATTTGGCTGAAGAAACTGTGAGATTTTTATAGGGCTGTGGGTTTTCTAAGCTTTTAAGGTGCTCCAGAAATCTTTCTGAGAACCCATTTGTGATGGAGTAATAACTGGCTCCATCGGCTGTTCCCTATTAAAACTATAAAATACTGCAATAGAAATATAATTCTGCTTTATAAATGCTCATAAATATATATATAATGCATAGAAACACCCATAATGTACATTTTAAGTCTAAATGTGTGTCTCTTTAACCATGTTGGCACTACCGATTGGAATTTCATTGCATATCATGTGGCTGATGGAGAAGGCACATTGAAATCAAGCTGTTAAATACACCATCTCCATTTTTTATTTCACTAGAGTATGTTTGCTGTATTTTTAAAAGAGCATTGAAAAGCCCAGGAGATGAATTCTGCTCTGAAATTGCTATTTGCTGACATAGAAATAGCTTTAAAAATCCAAGCGGAGAAAAATACAGTATAGCAATATATTTTCATTTATTTGGGGGAAAAGTAGTTTTAAAGAAGAATTATGGTCTGTCTTCTGAATGATAAAGCAGTATAACTAGCATTAAATACAGCTGAAATTGTGTAATGACCAAACCTCAGCTCATCCAAATCCCCAATAGCATTAACTCCCTCGAATTGGGCTGTAAATTTGATTAGCCTTACAACAGACATGAGACACAAATGTTCTTCCTTATGCAGTCATATTAAGTGGCTGCAAAAGATGACAAGTCATTGTAGAGCAGTGCATCCAACCTTTGTAAGCGAGGCAGGAGCTCCAGCTCGCCCAGCTTGCAAAACTACGGTTAAATGCAGGTTAATTTCTTGAATTCTGGTATAACATGAGGATTACGTATGGTGAAGTGAGGGGGCATTTAGCAGCTGCAGTCTTCCTATAAATCATCCAGAAGCTTTTCTTCATACTCTAGTTCTCTTGGTTGACATTTTCCATGTAAGTTACATCACTGAACCTAGCTTCTGTCCATGCTTGTTTTATTTGGTGCTTATTTTATATATTTTCATGGCTCTTGCGCTGTCCTTCAACATGAAATTTGGTGCTGTAACCCCTGGTGTCCTCCAATTTTACACGGAACTAATCTGAATATTGGATCACATTTTTTCTTTAAAAAAGCTAAAGGTTATAGAGATGTCCTAGGGTGGATTTCTATAAATGAGAGTCAGGAACTGGAAGGAACAGTAAATTATGAGACCTTCAAGTTTTCCAGGTCCACAGGTTTTACAGCAGTTTCTCAGGTGAGCTGATGGTGTGCTCCACAGCATGACTCCCTGCGCTCCCCATGCGTGGCTATCACAGCCAGCACCACCGGCAAGGCTGCTCCCAGGTTTCGGTGCTGCCAAGTGCCGTACACCATCGCCCTACCTCAGCCCGGCTTCTCCAGCCACCGGAGCCCCGAGGGATGGGGTACGCGTGGCTCTCAAGCCGGACACCATGCAACTGGAGATCCAAGAGGTCCCAAAGTACGCGCGTCCGGCCAGGCCAGGAGTTGCAGAGTTTTGCTCTTATTGTTCTTAACTTATTGTGGGTTTATTTTCGTTTCTCTCACTACGTTGTTCTGATAACACATTTCTGGCATAGCTTTATGTTCCGGTCCCCTGGTTTTCATTGTTATTTGGACACAGTCCCATTTGGAGTGAATTTCTGAAATGAACCCTGATTCACTGATGAATCACGCTACTTTTAAAACAAAAATAAAAGAAAAAGCTAGAGTGGTTTACTAGTTATGGAAACAAATTTCTAACATTGAGAATAAAACCACAGATATACACAAACGGAAAATAAGAAACAGTTTTATGGTAATGAGAAATGGAAACATGGGAAAAGTACTGTTATGAATTTTGAGACCCAGTATTTCTTTTTATCTCTTAATTAGACAGTTTACACAGCAGTTGTTTTATAAATACATATTTGGCCCTACTAATGGAGATTTCACAATACTCCTTTAAATAGTGCAGCCCAACTGTGAACCAGGTGGTGCTCAGCCATGTACTACTTAGTTTAGGGAGTAAATGGATACTATTATTTCTTCCTCATATTTGGTATCTTGTAGGACTTGGACACTATAACCAAGACTCGTGCATGTTGGGAATTAAGGCTTTTAATTGCTTTAATTAAGGTGCTTCAATTTATCTTGTAATCTCCATTTTATGGCCCCTCCCTGGGAACTGCGTAGCAATGGTGACTCATGACTCATTAAGCGTTGAGAGATCTGTCTCCTTGAGAGATCTGTCTCCTTGCGCCTGCCGGCCGGCTCCCTCCTCCACCAGGGACAATATGGCTTGGGCCTCAAGCTGCAGGTGCAGAAAGAGACCATTTGCATTTCTGGAGTTCACAGGCCATCCTTACGTCCTCCGGCACTGATGCAATGGGCCGCATCAAATTGGCCAGTGTGCCACTGGTTGGGTGGCTCTGGCCTGAAGTTAAAATTTCCCTCCTCACCAGCTGTCCCGACTTCCCAAAGAAAGCCGTTGTGCCTCCTGATGGTTTTACAGCTTCACAGGAACTGCTAAAATAAGTTAGCTCTTCAAACACCGGTCGAAGAGTCCTTATTAAAGTCCTCATAAATAAGTACGTATAATGCCAACACCCCTCCAGACCCTCTGACAGGGATGTGAAATAGCTGGGCCTCTCTGGCAATAAACATTTTTCTGTTTCTTCAGTTTGGCCTCTCAAACAAGCAAGTGGCTGTGCCGAGCTGTGGGTTTGTTCTTTTATTCAATATTGTTATAACCAATAAAACGTACCTCCAAACTGCAAAGAACAATGTTATTACTGTTGTTACCAAGAGCACCTTTTAGTAGCGCCCGCTCAGCAGCTGGTGGTGGGTGCAGCTGGTCCTGCTCATGCTACAGCAGGCAAGGACCTCTCCGCTTCAGCAGTCCTGCCTCACACAGGCAGACACTGATGGAGGGAGACACTGGCTTGAGGGAAGCACCTGAGATGGTAGCCGATTCACAGGTTGCTCTCTCGGTGGGAATTTACACACCTACAACAAAAGCTTATGTAGACCTCAGACCGTCACCTCCACTCTTTCTCCAACCGCCAAACAGAACACTGCAAAGACAAAGGCTTGAACATACGTATAAATAAACAGCTCAGTTCCCTGTGTTACTGGGCTTCAACAGATTTCCCCACTCTCTTATCAAGAACTCCTCTCACTGGTTCCCCCACCCCAAAAGAAAGTAGACACCCTCCCATGCTGGGAAGAGGTGAGAGGAAGAACCTGTACCTTCCAAATCCTTCCAAAGATGTATGTTGTTGAAATACTTCCTTGCTCCCAAAAGGAGATATAGATGGAAACCCACAGTAGGAAACCAAACATTGTAATCTATCATCCAGGATTGGGGATGATGATACGATCCTCGGTACCCCTTCAGTAGACCAAGGAAATTGATTTACAGCTCTCAATGTGAAAGACACACTTTCACATATACATTCATCCCGCACATAAAAGACTCTCAGATTTGAACTGGGTAAACCTTTACTACAGCGCATCACTTCTCACTGACTCACTTAAGGTTTTATAAAGGTCTTAGTGGCAGCACTTTAAATATGCACTAAACCTCATTAAGCACTTGCTGCATTCCAGATGATAATGCCGTGATATTCTTGCAACCCGTCACAGCCAGGTGCCTCAGAGGCCAAACCCCACCTTCCCCAACAGCATGAAAACCAGCACATTCATTGAATTTTGCTCCAAGGATTCTTTCCAAGTTCAACCCTTAGGCTCCATTTCTCCATGGGTCTGTGAAAGTGTTTCTTCGCACAGTGGTGTCGCATCCGAGGAGGGTGTGGGAATTTGCAGCAGAGCTGCCAGGCTCATCCCCGAGCTACGTTACACTATGACAAGGTTTCTCTGAGGCTACTCCCTAAGTTTTTTGCTGAGAGAAATTTTGCCCTTTCCCATTACCCACGTTCCCCGTCTACCCTGCAGTGCATCTCAAACCTCATTCCAGCCACGAACAACTTTGCACTCCTTAAATACCCGTAGACTATTCGCCTCCGATTTGCACTGAACAAAATCCTTCCCGTGATCTCCTATATAGTTCTTCTCCTTGGCTGAGGAGTTAAAGGTGATATACTTTCTAGTCTGAAACTTTTAAAATGGATCTTAGATCAGATATGCTTCTTTGACACTCGTGCATGTAAAAATAGCAAAGTCCAGGCCTCAGTGACCTCCTCTGGATATATTAAGATATTAAAGGTAAGCATATGCAGGACTGAGACTACAGGGACTTAGTACACCACAGTCACAGTGATAACCTGCCTTACTAATTTAGTAGGTGCAAACTTAAGATTCAAATCATGGGCTCGGCCTGAAAGTAGCAGAAGGTTTTTTTCTTTAGATATTATTCAGTAATATTCTGCAGTGTTGGCAGTAAGCCAACCAATTGATTTTTGGTTAAACCAGCACATTTCTTCTATCACAATCTCTCATCATCAACAAACAAAGAAAAAAGCCCAGATTTACTCCGCGTTGCGGAAAGCCTGACCTCTAGTCCCAGTTATTTCAGTGGTTAATAATGCAAATGCCACACTCCGATTCTGACTGTACTGGGGAAGCCAAGATTCATATTGTTCAATGGCACCATCTTCAGTCAACTACAGAGCTGATTATTAACTGTCTTTAAGAAGAAGTCATGTTCATCTGTCCTAAGTCGGGTAAAAACATGGTATCAGTGCTTCTGAACTTGCATGGTGTGGTGGTACAATCTCAGCAAATTTCCTGTTGCAGCAGAAATATAAAGAGTACGGTCTCTCAAAAAAAGGAAAAATCTCTGTACATTTTGTCTGCTTTAAACGGAGAAGAGGAAAATGGTGATGACATATGGTCACTTCTGGGAAAGTCTTGTCTTGGTTTATTTTTCTTAGAGGGCTGACTGGTTTTGTTTAATTATTTGTGAAGTAATTTGTAGATCCAGATTAATGTAAAAATACTTTTTCAGGTTGTTTCTTCGTTTTGAAAATACAGAAATAGCTTGAGAAAACAAAAACATGCAGCATGCTGGCCATATAAATGCTCAGAAAGATCCCATAAATTAAATACCAATTCCCAAATTTGGCATTAATTTTTTCTGCTTTGAAAATAGTATTTACTGCCCTAATTCCTGATCTTTCTTTATGGTTCAAAACTAAAAGTATTCAAAAAAACGTGTAACCTGGTAATTGTAATAGACCCCATCCTCTTATGTGATAGTATAGATATTTGTGGGAGTCTAATACCGTAAATAAATGACATAGTATGTTTATTCTTATCACCTGAAAGAGCCTTTTAGCTCAAAATAAAATTATTGGAACATTTGTTTGTGAGGCATAATTTTAGAAAATTGTTTTAATTTTAATTATATGTTTGCCAGAAACTTATAGTTAATTGCCAGCCAGCTCCTCTCCATCTTCTTCCTTTCTTCCTGCGCGCGTGAGTGCTTTCAAAATGGGACTAGTATATGTAGGCACCTTGTTCTTACAGATAAACCTAAGAGAACTGAATGAATCTGGATCTAAGAATAGCTTTTTCATCCTTCCAAGGCTGACAAGTATTTCACGGTTTGTGTTTCCTTTTCAGCTGACCCCCTGGTTGGAAGTATTGCCACTCAGTATATGACTAACAGAGCAGAGCACGACAGAATGGCCAGACAGTGGACCAAGCGATATGCCACATAGGAACCTACTCTAGGATTTGCTGGACCTGTGCAAGCACATTCACTAAGTGCATCAATAGCCCTTCCCTTCATTCTTATTTTTTATTAAATTTTGAACCATTTTGTGACAAAAGGTTGTCCTTCCTTTCTTTTGGGGTTTATTTTTATTTTTGTTGGGTTTTTTTTTGTTCTGTTAACTTGAAAGCTGTTTCCCTCAAATGTAGACAGGGAATTTTGGTTATCAGTGCAAAGAATGTTGGATCTGTAATAGTATAGAGCTTTGTCACAAAGCTTTGTATTAATGTGTGGGTTTTTTTTTTTCTTTCATGTGGTTTTTGGGAAAACAAACAAATTCAGAATTATATCTCGTTTCTACTTAAATGTAGTGTTTAGGGTTATTTTTTTGTACTGAAGTCTTTAATGGTGGGTGCATGCTACTGGGAACAAGTTTTGTATAAAAGCTTAAAATCAAGAATCACTGTGCATTACTAAGACTGTGTTTATCACTAGCCTTCTGTTTCCCACACAAAAGGCTATTGCGTTGAACAAATTAATATGTATTTTGATTTACTTAAAAAAAAAAGTGCTTGTAAATTTCTTAGGGACCTGCCACTTTTGACTGTGGATCAGTTGATGTACACTTGTATTATTAAAGCACTCAATAAAACACTGTGGCTGATAAATGCACTTCTTGCAAGACGGTGCTTTTGCGTTTGTGCAGTGTAGGTTGCTTAGTCCTCACATAATACAACTGCAGGTGAAGCAACTATTTTTAGGCCCCTAAACTATTCATTTCTTCTCAACAATGCATTTCTTAACTTAGAATTCTTTATTGTGTATATATCTTTCATATACAAACATCTTCCAAATTTTAAGGCTTTTCTTTCGCCTGCCGGTGCTCAGCTCAGCTATTCAGAAGCCTCTTGTAGCATCTTTTATACTATGGCTTCGCTATATCCATCTTATATCCATCTAAAATAGTTGGCTATAAAAATAGCCTTGCAGTGAAAGCTGAATATTGATGATGATTTTATACAGCGGGCCTCATTTTGCCTTCCTCCAAGCTCTTTAATTGTAAAAGCAACTGTTATTTAAAAAAATAAATGAAGGTTTTCGATGGGAAAATTAAGCCCATTGCACCAATCATTCCCAGCACGTTCAATGACAAGGGTATTTCTATTCAGATTTGACCTTCAGGCTAATTTTAGATATGCAGCCATAGAAGGAAAACTTCTACTTGGCTAAGGAAATGTGTGGGTGTTATGATTGAGAAAATATATACTGTGGTGCTGATATATCTAAATGTTCTTTGTGTTGCAAGACATATTGGAAAATCCCTGTCTCATATAATTAAATGTTACAGATGCTATATACAGTGCTTGCCTGCCCTCTCCCCTCTCTCCTTGCCTCTTCCGTTTAAAGAATGACCTATCTTAAAGAAGATACATTACAACAGGGACAGTATAAATATACGGGGAGACCCAATCCCATTACACTCCAACCCAATCCAGCCATCCTGAAAACTAAAGCAGTCAAGGTGACACCATATGGTGTGTCTTTTGATCAAAGCAAACAGGGAGTCTTCTGGTGTCTGTAGAAGACTTTACAAGCCCAGCCATACAACATTTTGAGGCCAACAGATCCTAAATACAGATGTGAAAGAACAATAACAGCTCAAAAATAAAACAAAACCAAACCCAAAAAACAGACTTCTTGGAGCCAGAATACCTTCTCAGGACAACTGTTATATTTGCTTCCACCATACAACTTGCCACGAAGTACAGAAGTCTTTAATTCCTACTATCATCTCTTTTTTTTTTTTTTGCCAAAATATAAAGACAACATTATAAACAGAAAAGACTATGATATCTCTAATGAAGACGTAAGTGAAAGGCAGCTGAGATACCTTGGAGAGGGAATCACAGAATTCTTGATAAATGTCTGTTCATCAGCTCTCACTTGCCGTTCTTACCTGTCAAAAGCTGCGCAGTTTGAATTTTCAGGTAAGTTGCCCTCCGTGTGAAGCTGAACAGTCACTTTGTCCTAGATAATATAAAACTACTGCCTTAAGAACCACAGGGATCTCAAAGAAATAATCAGAAAGGATCAACCCACGTTGATTAAAGCAGATGCAGAGTCTTCTGGCGTCTGCAGGAGCCAAATGTTTGCAAGTCTGGCCATAAAACATTCTCCTCTATTTGCAAATCTGCTCTATTTGCCTCCCAAGTAATTCTTTTTCTTCATCTGCTAAACCTGGGAAATATGAAGCGTTGTTTGAAACCTGCTGTTGTGGCTGAGGAGAAATGAGCCATCCCCAACAGAATTCAGTCTGCCAGCAGAGCCCCACTGAACAATAATGTATTGGCATTGTCTCTTTTTCTCCTTTTCTTTTTCCTACATCTAGAAAATATTGCACGTTATTCTGTCTCACCTTTGCTCTTCAGGTCCTCTGCAAATTTAGCTGATTCCTGCTTCCTCTTTCATGACAAATCATCTTTCTAACTTCTTCTAGATGGTGAAGTCCACATGCTGCCCTCCTAGGATGTGAAGATCATTCAAATTACTCACACACAGTTAGGTATTCAATAGCATACGGTTGTCCCAAAACAGCATATAAAGGCCATCACTTCAGCAAATCTCAGTATTTTCTCAGGGATGCACAAATGCTAAAACTGGGTTTTGTTCTTTAGAGACATCTTACAACTTTTCTGAATTCAATTGCAGTATCAAGTAAGCCATATTTAATTTCCAGTAACCCCAGCTAAACGTCCCATACCATTTGATTTCAACTCAGGCGAAGCAGAAATCAGGGAACTCTCCGAACTGTATTCACCCATTCACGAATTATTGAGGTGGCCTTCACCATCCCCCTGTCCAACTGACCAGCTGATTTCCCTCTCCAGAAAATTGCAGAACAACATAGCTTAAATTAAGGTACCCCAAACCATCCTGTATTTCCAAAGACAGCATTTCCAGACTGCTCCAGGAGTAACTTTTAGCAGTTCATAACCCTTTTGATTGCGTGCGTGGTGGGTGATTGCAGCCAACCAGTTAAAATCCATTAAAACCAGCTGCTGTGCCATGAATGAGGCAGCAGTAATTCCTCTTGAAAGCTCTTTCTTCAGGTTTTCATATTGTGAGCTGCAGACGGACAGACAGTGATAACCCACGCCTGAGCAATGGGCAGCAGCTCACAGCTCTTCTTCCCTGTGCAATGATACTGTGTAAGTATAAAACACCAGAAGTGTCAGGCACCGTAAAACCCCCAAATTGGGCCCCTCCTCAAGGCCCTCTCAGCCCTTTCAATTCTGGCCCGATGCATGCTCCGGGTGCGGGGCGTGCTGGGAGCTGCTCTTCTGGCGTGCTGTTACAGCACGCTCCCTCTTGTTGGCTCTCTTATCTCCAGCATTAATCCCTCTGACTTACTCCTTCTACTCATTCACCCTCTCCTTCTCTCTGGCTGCTTTCTTCTGCTCGACTGATTCATTGCTCGTAGCTGAGACGCCACCCAAGACACCGGTCCCAGTTCAAATGGCCCTTCCTGAAGTCACCTGAGCATAGTAATCTCTTTGTCCCCCGAAGCACGCGCCCAGAATGTGCCCCCAGGCTCCTCTCTGCTCCCCCTTGCCTGAGGCAGTGCCTACTGCAGCAGGAAAAGCAGAGGTGGCTCCACTGGAGTACGAAGATGCCATGAGATGATTCAGACAGTGCAGCAACTCCCAGTTTCTCCAACCCCAGCGTTATCCTGGGGTCCTGCTTCTCCTTCCCAGTTCTCAGAACCTACTCTTGTCTCTGAAGTTGGACATCTTGCCCCAAGCCCAATGCACTTGCCTGCATTTTGGGATGGGCAGACTAACGTAAGGACTTGAAGCAAAAATTTCAGCACCTCCAAAGTCCGACTGTCCAGCCTTGCTGGCTGCGATTCCTGCAGAGCCAGCTCCGCCTGCTGGTTTTCCATTCTCAGTTCTCTTTCTTCTCTTCTTCTTTTCATTCCCTTTGGTTTCTCCTCCCATCCTTTCCTCCACAACATCAATATTAAATCTTGATGCTTCCTTTTCCCCCCTTCCCTTATCTCAATCGCAGCTCCGGTTCTTCCGCCGGTGCTATCAAGACCATGTCACATAACACTGGGCCTCCTGGAGCTGCTCAAAATCCCCTGATTTTTAGTTCTTAGAAGCAAGAAAGAGCTTTGTATGAATTAAGTACTTCCTCATTGTGCCACGCCTGGCACTGGCCATAAACTAAATCACTTCTCCCACACACGTCATTAGCAGTAATGAAATCCGGGCTGCCCTGCCTCCTTAGCACGACATCCATATGCAAATGCATTTCCTCAGCTAGAACGATCTGCAGAGCCAACGCATGGCTGCTTGGGACTCCTCCAGCAGCCTCTCTCAGGTCACAACTGGAATATATTTGGGGACTACTATTTACCAGGAAGACTTTTATGATACCTTTAAATCTATCATTCTGCACCCTAATTCCATCATGAACTTTAATAGGGACCTGCAGCACTTAGGGATAATGAAAAGGGCAAAGCAAAACATCCCTTTCATGTCTACCCTGATTGTGAAAGAAAGTAGTCACAGGCTAATGAAAGGTCGAAATAAAGACAAGGCTACTAAGCCATCCTAATCCCTTCCCAGTCCTAAATTAGAAAAATCCCACTTCACCTAACGGCTAAATGAAAGCTGTGTTTACTTCTATAGATTTTGCAGAACTGAATCCAAAAAACTCACTATCCAGGTGTCCCAGTAGCAAATGTGGATGGTCAGATCATGCATTTCAGGAGAGGTTTTCTGGGGAAATGCTTCTTCTAGGAAGAGCTTCCCAACATCCTCATCTCCTCCACCTCTGTGGGGCTGCGCGCAGGACTCCCCCCCTTGGCAGTCCCTTGGGAAACAAGGGCTGGAAACAAGCACCTCGGGTCATTCCTTATTGTCGATGCTCCTCAAATACACTCACTCGCAACACGCATTTGTTGCTGCAGAATCAGTGCTGGGGTCCCCTTTTGTGTCGCCGAGGACCTTGGGGTCAGGAAAAACAAAGGGTCACACTTCAGTTTCTGTGAAATGCCTCCTTTCTTTGCGGTTGACTCATACCCTTTGTAAGGCCCTGAATGGAGTCTCTTCACATGAATGGAGCTCCTACCACACAGATTTCAATACAGCCCCGCTCCTTTCTCCGCTTGTCATAAACGGTGCAAAGAAAGTGCTTTTGCCCATCAGGCTGTGGAAACACCTTGCTCGTAGCAAAGCTCAGCCGTGCTCTTGCCCATCTTCAAACTCTTCCCGTTTACATTTGTTGGACACCTCTCAACTAGAAGAGCCTTTCTCTAGCGATCACTCCTCAACACCAAGGGCCTGCAAAAATCCTGCTTCCTTCTTACTTTGGCCCACATTCAGCCTTCATCCCTGGTCCTTCCCTGCTGCTCCCCAGTGCTTGAATCTGCTTCTTCACTCAGGCTTCAGCCACCCAAACCCCTTGCTAAGCCCACTGACACACCAAACACCAAAGTCACCTCTGCTCCAGGCTCCTCACAGCCCATTGCTGTCTCACCATGGTGTGCTGACATCTGACTGAGGAAGAAAAAGCCCACCCCAGCACCTGAAATTGCTGTCATCTTCACAAAAAAAGTGGTGGTGGGGGGGAAATCTACTTTTTTGTGAAAGAGCAGGTAATGCTCCCCATGCTCAGCACTTACACCAAGGCACAAATACTCTCTGAAGATCTCCCGGTCTCAGAGTTCACAACAGCACTCTCTGTTGGTCTTTTAGCAGGAGTATTGTAAGCAGTAGCAAAATGGTTTGTATTAAATGCCCTCAATGTTACCTATCTAATTAATAGAATGAAACTTTCAAAAAAAATCTGTGTGCGGTGGGAACTTCATCATCTTTTGTACTGGAAAATAATTGTGTGAATTAAAAAGTCTCTCCTGTTTCCTGTTCTGCTTCATTATGTGTTGTCCACCCACTACCTCTCGCTGCAGTTTTAAAAGAAAATCTTCCTCAAATCTACTTAGAATTTAAATCCTTATTGCAAAGCAGCAAAGAATAATCAAAACATGCTCTCTCATATCAAGGTAATCTAATCAGAGAGGCTCATGGAATTATTTATACACATACATTTTTATGATAATTTAATAATTGATAGGCTTAAAGGAATAATCTCATTCTCTTCTATTTCATAATATGCATCATGAAATACTGTATTTCATTACTGTATAAACTTGCCATTTTATCTATTTAAAATAAATACAGATTTGAATAACTTTAATCAATAGTTTTCCAGTGGAAGAGGATGACTGCCTTACTTGTGTAGACTTATGTCGTAAAAAAACATAATCCTATTTGGAACTTTTTTTCTTTCCATTTTTATAAAGATGGAGAAAAGTCTGCAAACAAAAAATGACAGCAGTCACTTGAGCCCTGCTAATGTGCCGGCTGGAGCTGTTAGGCGTAATAACATTGTCTAATTTACAGAGTGGCACTGCCACTCTGGAGGCAGAGGGACAAGAGATGCAGTCAAACCCCAAGAAGAAATGCAAAGAAAAATAATTGCAGGAACAAAAACTGCACTCATGCGCTACAAATTTCCTCCAGGGAAGTATACATGCTGCAGCATCCCCCTTAGGTCAAAACGAACTCTGCCAGCGGCAGGATGCTGAGCCGTTTGAGCAAACATACCGCTGCACCTCATCCAAATCCAACAGCTTCACGCTGTTCTCGTTGGGTACCCGGCTCCTGGTTGTACACAGGAACAGGTAACCCGGGGCAGTCAGCGTGTTATATGGGAAATCCAAGGGAGTTGTGCCTTTTTCCTTGCTCCTGGTGCCACAAGGGCAATCCCCCTAACGGGCGGACTTCCCTCTCCTCCTGCTAATCCCACTCATCAGGCCCTGTTGGGCCTGCGCCTGCCCGGCGAAATTTGGCAGTGGTTCTGCCGACACTGCAAAGATGCAAAACTAGCTGGAGGAGGACGCGGGGTTGTGCCTGGCCGGGGTGATGCTGTTCTCCCTCTGCAGATGAAGGACCCGGCACCTGCTTGTCCCCCCTGCCGAAATCCCACTCCCAGGGGCTGAGGGGACCAACCCTCCCTCCCCTCCTCCTCCTCCCCTGGAGTCCAGCCCCCCCTGCCGCTGCTCAGACCCCCGGGAGGTATCGCCATGCCTTTGGCGGGTTCAAATTCAACCTAACACAGAACCACAAGGATTCTTCCAGGATTCAGAAGCCGCGTTTAGAGACAAAACTGCCGGCAGGTAACTGCCAGGCTGGCTGCAGCCCTGTGAGCCTCAGCCCAGGCCCTTCTTCATCCCACCGCCACCTTCAGGACTTGTACGCGGAGCAACACGGGGCTGGGGGAGAGGGTCAGGGGGTAGAGGGCCAGGGCAGAGGGGTTAAGGAGAAAAAACTCACCATTTTGAGACTCAGCTTAAAATCAGGCGCCAGCCTGGTTCTTCCCCAGCCCACCTGAGAGGATAAATATGTGTATTAATGCATGGCTTATATACATACACACATGACTGCTTTGGACACAGGCTGGCGCCTCCGGCAGCAAAGATGGTGCAGCCCCCAAGGGTCCCCAACAACGTGGTGGTGGGTGGGAGCACGACCACCCGCGGTGCCACTCACGGGGGTGGTTCCAGCTGCAGCAGGTAAAATAAAGAAAATAACACTAATGGGAACCGATGGCGAGGCACTTAGTAATTAAAAACAAAAGGGGGGGGGGGGGGGGGGGGAATGTCAGCAGAAACCTGCTGTAGATCTAGCAGAAGTAAACTTATCCAAATGAGTGAATTAAGGACCAAAATGTCACCTTCCAGTCCTAAATGTGTATCCTGAAGTACAGAGCAGCTTTTCCCTGTCTAGCCTTGCACTGCACCTTGGCAAAACAGGAGCGAGCCACTTCCACTAGACACACAGTACACAGCCCTGTAATGTATGGACTTGCCTTGTTCCGGCGGGTGGGGTGGGGGGGTGAGGGGGTGGAGACCTATTAAAATGTTAGTTGCCGATGGACAACTAATTCACACATGTTATTATACAGCCTAATTAGAATTATTAACATTATTAGAAAAATTTAAAGCTGCTAAAGTAAAATCACTCCCCATGCTGAACTCCTTAACACTAAATCCTTGTCCTTTAAAGGCCCGTTCCTCCAAATAGGTGTTCCTGCTCCCAGAAAGCAGGATCTTTATTGAATCTTTTGGGAAAAGTAAAATATGTTAAAGTCAATAATTCTCCAGGGAAGTGGTAAAGTGGTACCTCATAGTTGACACGTCTTCCCTTACTCCCTACAGCAGCTTTCACACTGCTCCAGCCTGCTTGAGCAGGAGGGACAGTCCACAAAACCCACGCAGGGTCTCAACCGATCTGTCCCATGGTTAAATGTGAGTTATACACAGTTTGTCCATCTGCCTGACCGCCCTCGATCCACAAAGCTGAGCATGTGAAGCCTTTTTTTCAGAAGCTTGATTCTGAAAATACCTTTTATACGGTAGGTATTTTTGCCCAAGGGGGAAGATTTCAGCAGTATTTTGTATCAGATCAGCAGAAAAAAAAATGGTTAAATTACTAGTTATCTGTGTCACCAATCATCCAAATATTTATACATGTAACTGTATTTCTTGCACGTATACGAAATCTCTCTAATGAATCTGCTTTGGGTGGCCAAATAACTTTTCTCCAAGATATTGTTTTTCCTTCATACTTATTTGTTTTTAAAGTATTTTCCTTGTTAAAGTGCCTACTCTCAGTATGGGTTTGCTTTAATTTCACAGAAGTACTTAAAAAATAGTCCTCCATGGATTTGCCATTCAAATGTTGCAGCATTGAAAATCTGAATATAAAACACGGTATAAACCTAAATGAAATTGCCCTACAGGAATTGATTTTTATTGTCTCAGCTGATAGAAAAGCAAAATGTAAAAAGCATACTGAAAAGTAAATTCAATTAAGTGCTCGTAATCTGAGGTGTCATTAGTAGCATAAGCAAAGAGAGGTTTTGATTTACTGTGTGTTGTGTTCAGCCTGGCTCTGGTCTCTGAGCGGCTCTGCTCTGCCAAGGAGGAAGGAACCTGGCAGCAGAGAAGTGAGCCGCAGAGATTTTCAGTCACCTGTCCTCAAGGGCTGATGGCCACCACGGGCAGCCCGGAGGTGGGAGCTGGAAGGGGAGCAGGTAAGGGGTGAAGGTATCATGTGCTGACTGGGTCAGATGTAGGAGACTGCCAAAACAGTTGGGTGCTGGAGCAACAGAGCCAGGGTAAGTAGGACTTTTATTTGAGGTTAAGGAGAGCTGCCTAATGGCATGGTTCCCTTTCTACTTATTGGAATTTGGCCGTAAGAAGCTCTTTTTTTATTCTTTTTGTTTCTTTCTTTCTTTAGAAATGTATATGACTCTCTGTGCTTAAATGTATATTTAGGCAACAGTATCACTGGAGGCTGTTGGCTTGTGTGCCTTGGGCTGCTTTGGAGGGCATCGTGCTGAAGGAGGGGTACCTTTCACCACTTGGGAGATGCTGCAGAGATGCTGCAGCTGCCCAGCTGCTGGGGGATGCCTTCCTGCTGAGAGGTGGCCGCAGGAGGGGCAGCCAGCTCTGCCCCACTCTTGGCTTCCTCCTACGCTTGGCTGGGAGGCGACTTACTGTGGGTACCAACACTTCAGACCGCTCATGTGGTAGAGGCGAAAAAAGAGAAAGGATTATGAATCTTTTTGTATACGAGCCTTTCTGCAAAATAAGCTGTTTTCTTCCAGTAAGCAAAGCCTTGGGAGGTGCTTCCACTCTTCGATGACAGTTGATAAAACTATAGGATGTATTTACTGTTTCAGGTGAAAGCTGATGGTAAATGGGAGGGATTTAGTGCAGCTTAAAGGACACCCCCCTCTTGGTAAAGTCAAAGCGAGTTTTGCATTTTGTTTGAGCCTGAATGGGGTGAGAAAGGGAACTGGTTTTTATAAATCTTGTGGTTTTCAGTGTAACCCTGGCTAGCTCAGATCTAGCTTGGCTGTTTCATGACTGACCTCTGAGTTTTACTATTAGGTGAAGTCGTGGGGAGAACTTGGAAGTGGCCCTGATGCTAACCAGTGCTGAGCCTCCTTTGGGCTCTGTACCGCTCAGCCCTCCCTAGTGAAAATAGCAAGCAAGTTCCTGGGAGGCTGAGACGGAGCTGTCTGCGTATTCCAAAAGGCAAGTCAAAACACACTCTTGGCCCGAAGTAACAGGCTCTGTGGGAAATCTGTTAGAGCCAAGAATTAAACCTTAATTTCCCCGTCCCTTAGACATGGCACTGACTTTTCCTATCCAAAGGCTTGCTTTCGTCTATTCAGTATGAGCTCCTGGCTTACTGCTCTGTGATAAACAATTTTCTTTCAGTTTAATTAGAACAGGTTTTGTCTGCTAGGATGCCATCAAATCTATCTTTAATTGTACTGCCAGTCATAGCTCATTAGCCCCATAGGCACAGTGGTCAGGCTGAAACACTAAACAACAAAAAATACTGATGAGAACAAGTTGTGAAGATATTTCATCAGTTCATAAAATGTGTGAGGATGAAGAATTTTCTTCTTTTTTGAAGAAAAAAAAAAGGAGGGGGGGGTGGGGGGGTGGGGGGGGGTGGACTCCAACAACGCAAAGGTGATACATTCTGAAAAAGGGAAGAGACCAGCAGTTGTAGCCCCAACCTCCCATCTCTTGCAGAGAGTTGGGGCTCGACTCTGGCCTTGGCCTCAGCATTGCAGGAATCCCTTGTCAGTCATCTTCCTCCCAGCATTGCCCAGCAGACCTGCTCTGGCCTGTTTATTCTGCTTGTCCCTACTTTTTCCCTGCCACTTTGTGCAATACTCCGGTTTTAAGCATGCAAGGATTCTTTCTGGTCTTTTAGCCTCTCCACAAGAGTACTTGGTCTTTTGTTCTGTCATGCAACAAACCCGTCGGTTTACTGTCTCTCCGATCATCTTTTTGCTTTTCCACGTGTTTTTGGACTATTTCACAGCACTGGTTTGCCCAAAGCTGACTTACCAGGTCCCTGGGAAGTTTACATGTTCTGGTGGAGCACACCACTTCCTTTGCTCATTTCCTCTCCTTTACCAGAGACTGTAATATATGATAACGCACACGAGGCATAATTTCTGTTTATAGGTACAGAGAGCTATATATGAAGCGTGGAAAAGACGGTGCTACATAGCATATGCAGAAAACTTCATTATAGATGAGCACTTCATATTTAAGAGTCTGTCTGTCACAAAACACTGGTAAATCGACACTGAGGGAAGGGCCTCCTGTTGGAAATCTCAATTGTCTTCCTGCTGTAGGGCTTTGCTTCTTTTTTCTCATTGCCCCCTCCCCCCCCCCTCCCATTTCCTGGGAGGAATCTGCATTTTTATTAGGTTCTGGATACTTCAGCATCTTTGGATTTCCTTTAAATTGACCTACATCTCTTCCTGAAAGATCTGACTGAGTCCTTGGTATCCTTGTCTTAAAACAAGGCTATGACCAGGGAGGACGGCTGGGACAAGGAGGAGTAGCCAGGGTTGCTGGGGCCTGCGCAGGGAAGAGTGGTTATTGCTGAGCGCCTCAATCTCTTCAGTGTAAAGCTTTGTCTCCAATTCTGTAGCTCGGGCCTTAGGGTAACTGGGACTCAAATGCACGCAGAAGCCTGAGGGTACAGCTTGACAACACCAGTTAGTTGATCTAATGACTCCTTGGTGTTGAAAGGGAGCAGTCCTTCTCACCTCCAGTCATGCATTTCCATGCTGGTAAGGACTCTTGCTGAGCTGATTCAATTTACTGACCTTGCATAAACCAAGAGTGTGTGTGTGGAGGGAGGAGGGTCAGGCTAGGCTTTGGATAATTCAGCAAGGGATGGGATTAAATGGCACAGGCGGAGGTGTAGGGAGTGGGACCAGAGCGATGAGCTGCCAGATTTCTGAACTCACGTCTGAACCTCATGGTCCCACCCTGCCTCAACTGAGCAATCCCACCCTGTTCTTTACAATGGCTCTAGTGTACGTCCGACCTGGTGATGCGTCGCTCCAGCACACTAAATTGATGATAGAAAATGGATGGGGTTTTGGGTGTCGAGGGTGTGTATCTGGCTTGCGTTCCCAAATGGCTTAGAGCAGGGTTTAGATGAGCACGAGAGCTGGCGTAAGGAAGGAGACAGGGAACGTGTAACCAGGGGTGGGAAGGTGGGTGGGATTGCAGCAGACAGCAATTAAATTGGTTTAAGCTGTTGTTTTGTGGCAGCCTGAGCCAATTTTAGGGCAGCTTAAGCCCAAGTGTAAGGATACAGTTAAGCATGCTACCAAATGAAAGCATTTTCCTCGGTAAGTCTAAATATGAGCATCGTATAGCTGTTTTTCTTGATTTGACAAATACTCACATGAAGAATTTGTAAATGTTGTGTGTATTTATAGCAAGGAGACAGCTCTTTAAGAGCTGTATCCCATTATCTGCTACTCACTCCTGTGGCTGCGGGAGCGGTGCCTCTTGCTAAGAGAGGTTTCTGCTAAAAGCCTTTTGATTGTCTCCCCATTTGGAGCAGGGTAGTGCCAGAAGGGAGATCGTGTCTTCTGGACAGCTGGCAATGGAAGCAGAGTTTTCTCTTACGAATGTGTATCGGTAATATATTTTGGCACCAGCCTTGCTCTGCGTGTTGCTTTGTATGTTCCCAGTTGCTGTAGAAAGGAGGAATCGCTCCCTAACTGCATCTGAGTGCTGGTGTCCATCAGCTCTCTGCAGAGCCTGGAGCAGGTCCACTGTGAGAGCGTTTCTGGGCTGCGCGTACCAGGGGATGCTCAAAAATAGAGCACCCTTCTGTGGCTCTGCATTGGCCCTTGGAGCACGCCTGGCTGCTGTAACCTCTGAAGCCCAGCATCAGGGTCGCCTTTATCTCTCATGCCAGGGTGGATTGATCTCTGGGCAGATCTGCAAATGAATGGCCGCAGATGGGAAAAGCGAGGGGGGATAAGTGCTTCCTTTGTGCCTGTAACTACCACGAGTGCCGTTAAGGAACATGCCAAGACCTTAATGAAACAGTGCTGGGTACTTTCTCCCTGGCGCTAGGGCAAGCCAAAGAGGACGGGAGCACTATGCCTTGTCTTGTTTCATTCAGGATCTCCATCCAAATAACAGCCATTCTCTCTTTACACAGCGCTCCAAAACCAGTGGAAATGGCCTCAGCAGCCTGCCAGGTCGTTTTGCCTAGGAATCTGCTGGCCCACAAAAGCTGCTAAACAAAATTTTGAAGTCCCCAAACCAAACATTGATAAAGGGAGCAGCAGTATCTGAGGCACTTCATTTAGGGGCTGATTAAAAATCAAAGTCCAAAAATGTCAGTGGGAATGTTTGATGGCTTTCAGTATGCTTGGCATCAAGGCGCATGTTGTGGAAACGATGTGCATGACTTCAGAACTGCATGCAGCAGCAGTGCATGGGGAATTTTGGGGTATTCGGGGCTCTTGTTACAGCAGGAGGAAAGCAGCGTTGCAGGAATGAAAGCCATCCTTTTTCTGCCTACTCACAAATATATGCCATTCATTTCTCCTTTTGGTACCCAATAACTGATCACACCAAGCTATAATGAGGAACCGAATGGACAGTCAGGTAAGTAGTGCAGTCTCATGAAATCTCACCCTGCAGCTCATTATACGGAGCTTGTGCAGAATGTGATGTGTTGGCACCACAGGGATACTTGGGTCTGGATTCACTCTTTACCCTGTCTTCCCCATGGCAGCTGCAGATAGGCTATTGATCTTTCTCCTCATTAATCAGAATAATTTTGAAGAAAATATAAGGGGCTCATTTCCTATCCATTCTTCCCCTTAGTTCTTTAATTTACAAACAGCTTTATTTTGAGCTTTTCCTGTTTCCTGCCTCCTTTATGAGGCACCATTCAATGACTGCTACTTATTTGGTAGTGATATGTGACTCACAAAGTGTCTGGAGTTTTGCTTTGTAAAGCGTTAAGATGGGAGTAAAAAGGGAGAGAGGAGGGCCCTGTTTTTAAACAGGATTTGCTGTGCTGTAACTCCATCAAACGCCAGGTAAATGGATTCAATTGTTCAGGGTTGAGGAGGAAAAATGTACTGTTACACTCGTTTGGGGGCTTTACATTTTTAAAGGAAAATAAATGCATCTATCTAGGGAACATATGCATCTCCCTTTACTCCAACCTCAGAATCTTTAATTACCTTCGCAGCCTCGCTGTGCAGCAATAAAATGCTATTATCCTCACTTCATTTCTTACCCTTGGATAAGAAAAGGATGCAAGGGAGGCAAAGGACTGGCAGAAGCCAGACCCAAGGCGAGAGGTTTACAACTCAAACAGAGCAGATGGAGGCTTGGTGTCTAAGCAAACTGCAGCAAATCTGCGTCCTGAGTGGAGAATTTTCTACTTTGCCAGTAAAAAATGTGAAACAGAGAGGCCTGCTTTCTACTTAGGATTTCACTGCCTGAATCAAAGACACATGGAAGAGCCCCCGTTCTCTTTGGATCCAGAGTTTGTATTTATTTCGTAAGGAGAGGAGTCATATCCAGTTATTCAACGAAATGATTTGGGCTCACAATGACTTTGTGAAGGACCCCTGTGTAGGTGGAGGAATGACAGAAGCAGAGGAAGGGGGTTGGGTGTAAGGAAGCCACTGAGCCGCCTGGCGCAGAGAGCACTGAGGGGCCTTCAGGGGCCTGTGGAACTCTAGTGTTTAAATAACTGTTTAAAGCAATTATAATTGCAGTCGAACCCAAAAGGCTTAAAGCTCCTTTTGATTTTAAACTCCCCTAGAGCTGACACCTGAACACACGTGCTGCGACTTAGGCACCGAGCCCTTGGTTCTGAATACAGACTTGCATTTCAAGTCCACCACCCAAGGCCGGTGACTTCCCACTTGGGTTGGCATTCTTTGGTTTGGTTTCATTTTTTCCTTAGGTTGTCTATTTTTTTTATTCTCATCCTTTTGATGAACCTTTATGAACTAAATAATAATTGCTTCCTTCTAATGCAGATCCAGCAAGAGATTTGAATGGATTGCTGCTTTTGATGCTGCAGTAGGCCAGGTACACACAAGGACCAGTTACTAAATTCTATAATGTGATAGTGTTTTTTTCATTTGGTTTTGTTTTAATATATATACACACAAAATACAAAGGGAAGAGCAAGTGTACCCATTTCAGGTACAGTTTGGAGCCTTCTCTGGGTTGTTTCTTTATTAAGCAGTGACTCACAAGGTGGTAGGAGTAAGCAACCTGCACTTTGACTCTTGACGGGCAAAACATTTATCTTTATTACTACACGCTTTCAACTAGATTCCCAGTATTTCTAAAATATCCAGTATGGTATTAAACGCAGAGCACAAAACAGAGCGGGAGCGTCTTATTTACGAGGAAGCTGTTGAGCTATTTGCCACCGTAATATTGATGAGGCTTCTTGGACAGGTCGCGTTAGGACAGCATGATAGGAAATGAAAACTCTCTTATGGCTCTGAAGCCGGTGCTTGGGGAACTCGATTTGAAATTGCTAAGCACCTATCCAGAGGAAAACAAAAGGCTGCTGCCGGGAAGCAGGTGTTGCATCTAGTTCTCAAGCTATGTAGCAGATCGTGTAAGGCACCATTGAGGTCATGGGCATTATTAGGGGGTGGTAGGGAGCTGTGTGCTTTTTATTCCCCTTATCAAAAGGGATTTGGGTTTATTGCAGAAGTTCTGACAGCTCAGCAGTGTTCACTGCCTTATTGTGCCTACTGTAAAAGGTCAGTCCGTTCTGGCTCAGGCAAGCGCTTTTCAGCCAGAGCCCTCCTGACAATAAACTATAAATGTTTTGTCTATCAGAAGGTGATGATAGCTTGGTATTGCAGTTTTCCTGTGCTACTGGAAATCTTTTTGTTTATGTAGAGTCCTCTGTCTCTAGGATTTATCAGCCTGGCAGCAATTATAAACAAAACCCCATGGGTTTGGGACTTTCTCCGAGTGTTTTCAGAGAAATGTTAAAATGCGCTGGTTTTCTCACTAAAGAGTCACAGCTCATTATCCTGAGCTGGTGAGGAAAAAGTAGCCAGGGAATTAAAACTGAAACCTCCCTCTACCATTAAAAGTGAAGGGTGTTCCCCCAGGGGTGACCCCGTGGGATGGCGCCCGTCTCCACAGGGCTGCTGTGAGGATCTCTCGAGCAGGGAGGTGCCAGTGCTCCCCACCGGAGCGGAGCCCAGGGTGCCGGAGAGGGGACCCTCACAGCCAGCACTTCTGCCTGGCCAACTTCTTCACCAATTTGTCTTTGCCGGCAACAGGGAGGGGGAAATCTATTCCCAGAGCCTTAGCCTATTTGTATATCCAAGACTGAAGACAGTAAATATGAGGCGCATTGACTGAACTAGCACCAGAGCTTTGTCAGACACTGTCACCAGAATATCCAGTAGCTCTAGTATCTAATAACAGGATATTTGCATGGCGTGGGAGTGAGAAATTCCAGCTGTTATTATCCTGGAGCCTGTGGAAAATACTTATACTGTACTGTTCAGAAAAAAAACAGTCTCCAAGGGGCTTGAGGAGAGAGTGGAAAGTGTGCAGAGTTGCTGCCTGAGGGTGTGATGTCGTGGGACCGGAGTACGATAATGATGATTTCTTTGCACAACAAGCTTAAAGTACTCTAACGAAGCCATCACTAGGTGAAATTGTGCCAGTGTTGAGTGCTTTGCTAGCACTGAAGTGCCAAATGCACGAAATCTGTGATACTCTGAAGAGGTGAGCAGATCCAGGTGTTGGTCTTGGTTGTGGAAGGGCTGAAGAGCAGAGTTATACTCACTGTCCTAACCAGTGACTTAGGAGAGGAGAGGGGGATTAATGCTCCCTTCTGCTTAGTTCCAACCCAGTGAGTATTGCATTTGTTGCCACACACCGCTAGACTATCAAGAAAAGGATTCGCTGTCCTCTCACCCAACCTATTTCTTAAATTTCTCAGAGAAATGGGTCTAACTCCCTTCTGAGTTAGAAGGAAGTTGAGGCCAAGTCTTAAATCAATGTCTTAAATGGAAGGCTACCATGTTAAAGGCTGCAGGAGGGTTTCTATGTTCTTTAGGAGTTGACTTGGGGCTGTGAAACTCAAAGTAAGCAGAAGTGAACCTTCCTGCAGCCCTTGTACACTGCTAAAGTTCGGAAATGGGGAAGGATTTTGGACACCACCTCTGTCGTTCATATTTTCTGTGGGATCATTCTGGCAGCTCCATGATGTACTGGCAGCAGGCCTGGGTTTCTCAAGGGGTATTTTGGATCACATTTTAGACATGTAGCCTCATGTTACACTTCTGATGTAGGCTGCTGCTGTAAGAGGTGGTTCAGCCCTTCCTTCAGCCTTGGCCACAGATTCCAGTTTATCTATCTTTGCCTCAAATCTCTCTCTTGTACAACCGTAGTCAAACTGGCACAGCTTGCTAACCTGATGTCAAGGGGTTTCTGAGGCACATGTGGAAAGAGCGGTTTTCTGAGGAATGAATTTGGGTGGACTTGAAATGGAGCGGTACTGATTGCAGGATCACAACATCCAAAATAAATTGGTGGGGACACCTTGCTGCGCACAGGCAGGGTTAGAGAGGAATTCAGGATGGACACTTCTGGCAGTGGCCTACGGTGATGCTGTATGAGGAGAGGCAGCAAATGCCAGCGTTAGTAGTGCCCTTTACCAACTACTTTCAGGCAATTTCAAAGATGGACCATGGGCAGCTGTACCTGCAAGCACAGTCTGGTCATAGCCATGTAATTCCTGACCCCATAAAGTGCAAATTATCTCATGTGTGATGGAAAGTGCCTTCAATTCATCTTGTAGGCAGAGAAGTATTTTCAAGATCTGGCCCTGATATACTGGAGGGGGTTTGCTGCATCTTAAGTGCATGATTTCAATGAACTGGATGTTGGTGAGTGTAATTTATGTATTTCTAACAATTCCTTCATTGTGCTTGTGGACAACAATTATTCTCCTCCGTCTACTTAAATTCCATTTCTCTTTCCATCTGTTTCTGTTTCTAGTTTAGACAAAATGATACAATTTTTTTTTCCTCAACACTTTTCTTAAGAGGTAGAAAATAAAATGCTCCAGTCTTTCATAAATGCTTTGTTTCTGCCCTCCTCCCCCCAGCTCATTCACTTGGAGGGGAATGGCATATGTTGTCAGATACCCAGCGCAAGGAGAAGTACATAACCCAGAACCTAATAAAACAACAAATCTAGTGTGCCCTCCTGGTCTGCAATCCTTCAACAGGCTCCCTTCATTAAACATAAAGCCATGTGTTTCTTAAAACAGATCACATCCCTGGTGCCACGGTGTGGTATGTGTTGCTTTCACTGTATTTCATGAGAGTTTTTTAATTTATAGCAACGCAGTTTTTATTCTTACAAGGATTCTTCAAAAAGTGCCCAAAAAAAACCCAACCAAAAAAATATAGGCAATACTGATACCTGTGAGAGCATCAAACCACCCAAAACAGATCTGAGCAGCAGTACTTGTAACAAACCTTGACGGTTCAGCTTTATTCCTGGCAGTGTCTGCAGCAGTCCGGCTACGCCCTACTTCTTCGGGCATTTTGGTTGCGTGGGTGGAAATCCCAATTAAGTCCAGTGGCACCGGTGGCGTTGTTCTGGATTTACGCTGGTGTAGCCACGAGCGGAATTCAACTGTGGGCTTCCTGCAGGCTCCCCCCACCTGCGCTGCGTTTCCATGGCACAAGCGGTGATGGAGCTACCCAGGAGGACTGACAAGTCGCAGAAATCTTCTATTTGTATTCTGCCAGCTCGCCCCAGCTCCGGTGTTTCTATTTCACTACTCTTTTAAAGCAAAGGCTAACGAGGTTCTGGCCATAAGCCTCTAGCTGGCATTCAGGCTGCTTTGGGTAACTAGCAGCACGGGTGAGTAGAGGATACCGACAGAGTTTCTTTATATTTGATTAAAGAATGAATTGTTGCAAGCAGGGGTAGAAAACTGGGCTCGCTTGTAGAACAGGTTCATACCTTGCCGTTTGGATATTTTTAACAATAAAAACAGCTCTTTAGAAATGAGTGTGGTAGATTGTACCTACTAAAATTCCTTTTTTTATGTTAAGGCGAAAACACCATATAAATCCACACATGTAATTTGGTGAGGGGTGGGAGGTAAAATGCGTTGCACTTCATTAGAAATGTTGCTTTTCGTTTACAAGCACATGAGAAGGGTGTTTCACTACTTGAACTCTGGTTTTCTGTGCACAGCTCTCCCAATGGTATCTCAGTGGGCCAAAATTTCCACTGAATTAAATGATCGCAGTCAGATTGATTCAATGGTGTCTTGGTCTTTCACACAAATGGAACATTTGCCCTGCTATTATAAAAATATCTGCCGTGTTTATTAATCTAATAAAAGGGTTGCTAATTAACCACAGACCTGAAAAGTTAACGTAGTTACTGCAGACCGAGTCTCAGTTATGCTGACACGAGCGTGAAGTAATTTTGCTGAAGTCTGTGCTGTTACCTCAGACTTTCCCCGCTCTATCGGCAACCAGAATTCGGTTCAGTCTGCCTAATTATCTTTTCTCTGGGCTTAGTTTCAGCTCAGTGACACATCTCCACCTTGCAACCAATCCTTTGGCTTTTGTGAAAGCCTTTTTTTGTGGAGAACAGTGCCATTTTGGTTTCCATTTAAAAAGAATTAAAGATCCAATTATGCAAATTAATTTTAAAAGCTTTATCGCCAATCTTCTGGGAGAAAGGTTATTGCACAAAGCTTGCGACAGACTTAAAACAAGGGTTCTTTGGCTTTGAAATGCATCCCGGCGTGACACCCGCCTCTACCTTCTGTCACGCTGCTGGCAGCTGAGCAGGAGATTTTGGGCAGTTCAGGGACCTGACCTGGAGGAGCTCTGCTTGGCTGCCAGCCCCAGGCAGGGAGAACCCTATTCTCCAGGAAAAGAGTCAGGCTTGACCCATGACAGTGGAGCGGAGAGGGATGGAGGAAGGAAGGGAGATGGACTGGGGGGTGATCAGGAGCCCCCGGAGCCCCCAGACATGTGGAGGTGGCCACTGTGTTTTGGCTGTGAGACTCAGAGGTTGAGCATCTGTCCTGTTCTCCTGAGGATTTAACATAGGGCACCAAGAGGAAGCAATTACTTTGGAACAGGGTGGAGTTTAGCTCAAGAAAATCATGTTCAATCACGAGCTTATGTTATTTAGGCTTTAGAAATTATCCACTGCAAATATTAGGCCAAGACAGGGAAGAGCAGGGACATGCTAAAATAATATTTGCAAGTAGCATGAGCTCTCTGGGATGAGCAGGGCTAGCTCATTTCTGTCTGACAGAGGGAAAAACGTTCACACGGTGATGCAAAGCTCAGAAACCGGCTGGAAGAAAGCTCAGTGGCTATGAAAGCAGCTCCCACCCTTCCTCGTGCCACCCCTTCCCCATGTCCAGCCTCTTCCTAACAGTACGTGAAGGCCTCTCAAATGGCAGAAGAGTTGCTTCTCACTCTTTCTAGCAGGGTGGGGAAAACCATAGGTCACAGAGGACAAACGGATGTTGGCATTAAGCATCTGTATCATGGAAACTACAAAAATATCTCAGCGTTGCCACTGAAGCAAGGAAGGCAGAGGTGGGCAGGCCCGGGTGTGGGTTGTACATTGGGGCCAAGTGGCCCCTTGCAGAGCTCCAGAGGAGTCGGTGAGGTCCTCTCTGGGCAGAGCACGCAGATGAGACTGCTCAGCGAGAGCTGCGCTGCAAAACTCGGAGCGGGAATGAAACTTCTGGGAGTTCAAGTGTCTTCTATACTTAGCCTGGAGAGAGGGGGCGAGGGGAGCGATGCCTCCGTGGTGCCAGGAGCAGGAGCGGCTTCAAGCAAAATCCTCTCTCACTATCTGCAGAAAAACGTTGCTGCACTTTGGCTCGCTGTAATACCAGCAGTCATAAAAGGGCTCACTTTCTCGCATGACGTTTGGTGTCCCCGTCACACGCTCATCAGGAAACTGTTCATCAGCTGAGTTGCTCAGGGCAATGGCTATCTGCAGCAGCTCTAAAAGGGACCAATGCGTTGAGCTACACGAGAGCGGAGAGAGTGGTCCTGGCTGGCATAACGAGGACCACACTGACAGCACCTTCACTGAGTCTCTATGCCCACACATCAACAAGCCAGTGGTCAGCGAGCGCTAGAGGAAGACGAGCTTACAGAGTGGACCGTGAAAATGATTTGTGGGCTTGTTCTGTTCACAGAAATCTTCCTTTGTATATTAAAGGGTGAAAAAAGACAGCAGGATTTGGCCAATGAGCTCCTGTGGAGAACACTGCACTGGAAATGCTTCTCAAAAATGGGCTAGCTCTTACCATTCCCTCTCAGGATATTGAGTGGGGTAAACCTATGGAGTTGCTCTGGTTATTTTATAGAGATGTGAGTGAGAAGTTGTTGAGGTCACTACACCGTTGTGTGTGTTTGAAGTAAGCTGAGGATTTTAGAATGGAAAGTCCCTGCCCTCGAGTTTTACCTTTCTAATTCTGTCATTTGCTATCTGAAGGGCCTGAAGAGAACGATGTATTTACATGGACCTGTAACACTCAAGTGGAAAAGGTTTAGCAGCATTTTCAGGAAGAATTACTCTGAACGCCCTTTCAGTATGTTGCCTTATATGCATTAGCACCGTCTGTAGGTCGCTGTTGGGATAAACAACTACAACTTTGACTGTTGCAGTAATACCCCTCAAGACCCTACAGAATAAGATAATGTCATAGCGTTTGAACAAGAGGGGGCTCAGGAGCACCTTCTGCTGGGATCACTGACTGAGCTACTCCAAGGGAAAATCCATCCAGCCATGGTGGTGCAGGAAGGTTTGGGGTAGAGGCAGTATAAATATTTTGGAATTGATTCCCCTCCTTTTGGAAGGGAAAAGAGGAGCTTGCAGTAAGGGATGTTGTAGGGAGAACGGGAAGCTTTACATGACAAATTTTACTTCTTCAGTCTAGTAGCAATGGCACAGAGGCTGTTTTCTCAATGAGCATCCCCACTGGATCCCTGACAAAGCTGTTTAATACACCCAATGTTCTGCTTAGCTGACTGAAGACAGGTAGGGTCTCTGATGGGCTGCAGTGTCTCTGATGGGCAGCAGCTCTGCCTGGGTCTGGAGATGGCACAGTCGTGCCCCCAGGGGCCTGAGTGCAAAGGTAGCATTGCCTGGGCTCCTCTCGGACTTGCTATGTTGTTAAGTGTCTTTCCTGTTGTTCATTCAGAGAACTCAAAGATTGCCCAGATTCTAATAAAATATATTCCAGCATGAATTAAGAACCAAGACTTAAGAATTTACAGTCTTATAAGGTACACGAGGAAGTCTTTTATTTGCAAATCCCTGCTCCTGTTGGTCGAGTTCAGGCAGAATCGCCATTAGAGCTGGTGGCAAGTAGCTCCTGGTAGCTCCCAGTGCAGTTCCAGTTCCATCCAGAAGTCATCAATCTGACACCAGTACACTAGCGGCTCCCTTGGGACAGCTTGCTAAATATTTCTTACCATGAAACAACCGAATTGCCTAAAGCAGGAAGACGGACATCAACACTCTGTAAATATTGGCCTGTGCAAAGCTGAAACTTAAGGCAGCGAAGAAAAGAGAATATCCAAGACACCATATGGAGATCTGGGCTTTCTCAGAGCTGATGGAGGTCAGAGACTGAAGTTGAAGAATTAAGAAGAAGCCATTTGGTTCACCTGAAAGACCTGATGCTCCTTGCTCTTGTCCTTGTTCTGGTTTGGCTGAAGTTGATGCTACCTTGTAATAGCCAGAGCACGAGGGTGAGTCAGGGTCCACTTTGTTCAACATAAAAGAAGTGAACAGAGAGGAGGGTGTCTGGGCAAGACAAAGTGGGACACCGGAAGTCCAGAAAATGAAGAGCAGACCCAGGACAGAGGGAGTCAAGTTTCTTCCTAACACATAGCTGGCTCAAGACAGTAAGGGCTTCAAACAGATGGGAGCTTTCATTCTCTTGCTTTCCTTTTGGGATGAACTGTAGATGAGCAAATCAGCCTTTCACCAGTGCTTCCACTCCTGGTGTTGACGAGTTTTGTTGATTTTTTTGGGGGGTGTTGGGTTTTGTTTTTCTTTTTTTTTTTTTTTCATTTGTGCCCAAACAACCTGACCACTGAAACAAACTCCAACACAGCATGTTCGGAAGTGGTTTGAATATGCTGAAGATCAAAGGGAGATGCTGCCCAGTGTTTGATGTACACTTGTTTTTAATTCAAGGTTAAAGAAACAGCAAGAGCAAGGATGTACAGAATGGCCCCTATTGAGAATGCATCTGGGAGGTGAAGGGAGAGACATTCCTCCCTAGAACCCCATAAAACTATGCACATATGCTTCTCCCTATTGTTAATCCCTTTTGCTGATGGGATGTGGAGGAGATTTTATACAGTGGTGCAAAATGGAAATGTATTGCAGGAGGAAAGAGTGCTGCAATCCCAGAGGGACTCTTATGTTCAAAACAAAATACAACAATGGAGTTAATTAGCATTGCATGGTTCACAAAATCCCCTCGAGGGGATCTTTCTCTGTTCTAAATCATCACTTGTATGTGAGATGGAAAAGCTCCCACTGAGCAGGCCCCTTCCACAAACTTTTAATAGATATTACCACGGTTTTTCATCATTTGCCATTGGCTTTGAGAAAGGTAACAGCTGAGCCAGGGCTATTCAGCTGCATTAACCAGCTGCATGTTAATACAGAAATACTCTCCTGCTCCTCCCTTCTGCCTGCAAACCTCCCCCCCCCTCCCAAATTAACCCTTTCCTGACACACTTTTCCCTGCCACTGTGACACAGATGCACAGGTTTAGTAAGGGTAGACAATTAAGCAAGGGAGGACCTCACTAGGATTATTTGAACTTTACCTGTGTGCAGATGAAGGTACCCAAACCAGATCTTTGACCCACTGTATCCGCACCCATCTGAAGGGACAGCCCCTGCTCCAAAGGACCCACCGCTTCCCAGTGCCAGGGAGGAGAGCGAAAGGCCAAGAGGAAGGACCTTGCCCCAGGAACCCCACAGAAATCAAGCCCATGCCTCCCAACTCCCACGCCTGCTATTACTCTCAGAGCCTGTTGGCGCAAGACTCCCAGCAAGCCCAGTTATATTCTCACTGAAACGCCCTGCACCCACACAGCGCAATTTCCAGTGGGTATTGATGCTGGAGACAATCTGTGCTCTCTGCTCGCTAATAGCGCACAGTGAGTGAGGATTAACGCTTCTCTGCTGGTTTGACTGGCCTCCAGTTGCCCTCCCACTCTGTTTCATGTCACGCCAAAACTGATCAGTACCTGCACGTCCTCCGCCCATTTGCAATCATGTTGGCCAGAAGGCCAAGGCTGTGTTTCGGGGTGGGTTCACGCTCAAGTGCAGCTCTCCCATGACTGCAAACTGCTGGAATCAGCAGCAAAGCTCCACTGTGGACACGACTGCAGTGCCTGATGCACCGCCCCGCCGCTGATCCTGCATCTCCTTGTCTCCTGGGGAGAGCCAGGAAGCCCTGAAGCAATACTGCAATACGGCAATCATTGCAAAAAGCCACAGCTAACAAATTGTTGGAGTGGGAACATGTCAGGGCACCTTGTAGCTCTCAATCAAGAGCTTGGAGCTGAAGTGCTTTGTAAGGAAAGAAGTCAGACTCTGGCACAGTTTGTGCTACCTGCCAAATTCTGATGGGTGAGAGGGGGTTTTGTCGTGGGTCGTTCCTACTAAACTATGTTTTATTATGATTGCTTCAGGTTAGTCAAGTCTGCTGAATACTTTGGGACTGGCAGGATAGCTGGTAAGGAAGACATAACCATAGAATTCTGGTATGCCGGGGGAAGGTAGGAGAAGCAGCTTCTTTCTTCTTCCATTTCAGCATTGGATGTGGTTACTGCTTTCTGTCTTAGCTAAGTAAATTGCCCTTCTTCCCTCACCTGCACAGAGTCCCAGGGAGCTGCCACAGTGGCTGCATCTCAGGAGGATCTCTGCTTGTAAGCAAGGATCCCTCTGCAACACAGGAGGGAAAGACACATGGAGAGGGCAGGCTGTGCCTGTGTCCCCACACGGACACACAGACTGCCACTCCACGGCAAGGGACCTCAGTAGAAAGTATCTGTCCTTCTTTACATTTAATTAGCATTTTAATTTAAATGGTGGCAAGACCGATGTGAAAGGGATGGTGAAGGGTGGTGATCAATTCAAACAAGCAATAGACTAACACAAACCATCTTCCTCCAGCTGTGGCTAAACCATCGCCCACGCCCAGCTCCCTCTTCTCTCCCCTTCTTGACTCTCACCTGGCACACCACAGTGGCACATCATCGTCTTCCCCTTTCACACATGCTGAAAGTGAAGCAACCAACCAAGGGCAAGAGGAAATGGTCAAGCACGTCACTGCTTTGACAGCCTTCTGTTGGCCTCCCACCGCCCTGCCACCACTGCTCTCACCTGCTTTTCACCCTTCCCTTCCTTTGTGCCCCTTATGTTCCCCCCACACACTTCTCCCACAGCACTGACCTGCACATTTTGGCCAACTACCTCCTTGCCGCCATTGGCCCAGCGGGCTGAAGAGTACCACCATCTAATGGTGACACAGTCCATGAATGCTGGTTGCCGTCTAACTTTGTTACTCTCCTACTTGAACTGATAGACTACTCTGAGATTACAACCTTGCAGGGCTCGTAGCACTGATGACGTAACGTTTCATGACTTTGTGGACATACTCATGGCTCTATAGAGTACGTCCCCGAGCATTTTATCACGGCACGTGAGGAGATGTTTCACAGTATTATATCTAGGCACTGCTCCTGGCCCAGAGCCTAGGCATTTGAACAGTAAACTCCTTTTAGGACTCATGTGAATGTGCACAGAGATAGCGAGGCAAGAAACAGGATATAATTAACCACTACAGTTCCTCGCAAGCATTGCAAAATGCCAACAGGCTCTGTTCATCTCTACAGAGAATATAAAGTGGAATTTAAGCACAAGTCGGTCTCTGTTCTTGCTCTAGCAGCCTTACTCTCAGATGTTAGGGGCAGAGGCGGTTTCCTCGATCTTTCTGTGTGCCCTTTCTTTCTTACATCTTCTTCGGGAATCTGTTGTGGAGTAGCTGCTGATGCACAGCCCGCCCTAGTGCAAACCAGCAAAGCCATTTGAAGATGTGATCTGCTTTGTTGAAACTCAGCCTGGTTTCTAGGAGCAATTTGTGGAAGTGGCTCAAATCTTAGGGGCCTGACTGCACAGAGGACATTCTGCTGTATGGTGGAGTGTAACTGCAACACACTGCAGATATCCCACGACAACGCTGCAGGCAGGCTTCCTTGTTCCTTGATTTTAATGCATTCTCCCAGTTCACTGTAACCCAAACCCAGATTGTCCACCCAGGGAGCTTTTCACAACTACTTTTCCTGTTGACTCGGTCTCCCTGGGAGGAAGTCTGGGGAAACCCGCGGTGTCAGCAAGCCTGAAGTGACTAACTCCACTTCTCCATTGCTTCATTAGAGAATAAGCCTGGAATAAACAGCAAAAAGACATGTGAATGTAATGACCTGCAGCAGGAGCTGCTAGGAGTCTGCACAGGGCCAGTCCCGTGAAACACACAGAGATGCTGAACGGTTCAGATAGGTGCCTAACCACCTTGAATTGGTTCCAGGGGAAAGCTAAAGCCCTATTGTTTGAAATTGTTAAAACTGTCAACTGGGAAACTCCCTGTAGAAAACAGGCCTGCATTGACTCGTCCTCCAGTGGCCTTTCCCATCTTCAGCTCCTATGATTTATGTGCTCATAAATTCCTTTGTGTTCTGAGCTTACCTGGAAGACTCGCCTGTGGCTGACATCCAAGAACACCATAGTGGAGTTGCGTTACGCTGTTCTTTCTGGTTTCCCATTGTGTCTTCCCTGCCTGAATTTGGATCCAAGAGCAGATACAGACCAGATGCAACGTGTCCTCTCCAGACTGGAAGGCCACCTTTTCCCATTGGGACATCCGTCTGGTTCGATTTGCCAGGTGACGGTCGAGAAGTGAAATTCCCTGTCCTTGCTAGCTGCTACCGGACTGTCTTCCCTTGCTCCACCTTGCTCAGGTTCCTTGGCTTCAATCATGCTCTGTTTTATTTAAAGGTGACTGTGCTGGGAGAAACAGAACTAGCCTTGGGCAGAACTGGTCTGAATTCAGAACCAGTCCTCTACCAGCACAGGCTTTTTCGGATATTTACTTCACATCATTTTTCAGAGCAAAGTTTTATTTCAAAATAGCATATAAAGGAATCGTTTGTTAACGCAACTCTGTTTCATGTAAGCCTGCCCAAAGCTCTTCTTTGCAATGTATACAGCAGTATATTTGCATATCAGAAGATTTCACATAGCTTCTCAAGTACATGCCTAACTGCTTCCAATTGCAACAGTAACATTGGGGAAAAAAAGCTTTTACAAATGCTTCGCCAGACAAATCACATTTTTAGCAGAAGCAGAACAATTCCTTTCTCTTAGAAAGATGTTTTCAATGAGGGCAGAATCAGTACAGTACTTAGTTACAATACTGGAGTGTCAGATGTTTATTGAGTCAGCAAAGGAGATATAAAAAGAACTGGCAGGGCTCTGCAAATCACTTTGATTTTTAGTAGTGACTCTACTACAGTAAACAGTAAATAATGTAAATAGCAAAGGTGTTCTCATTCACAGAGAAATGAAATGGGAAGTCAAAATCCTTTTTTTTCCTTGTGATAAGAAATCTTTTGAAACCCTCTGATGCCATTTTTTATTCCATCAGTATTGCATTAACTTGATATGTTGCTGTTAAACAGCCGCACTTAAATACATCAAATGGATTAATGCCAGCACTTTATCAGGTATAGTTTCTGTTTCTGTAAGACATCTCTAGACATATAGAAACTACTCAAAATGAGAAAGGAAGTTTCTCCTCTTCACTGATTCAGAGGACCGTGTGTAACGGGCTGATATTTCTTGAACGTCCCGATTAGTGCCAGGCTGGTCACAGCTATGACAGGGCAGATAAGTTAAGTGGGCTTTGAGAATCGCTCTAAGTGACATGAGTTAGCGCAGCTTCGAAGTGCTCTCATCTGTGCAGGAAAGCAAGCAGAGGCACAGTGAAGAAGAGCCTCCAGACACATCCGAGCTAGCTGCAGTTTTGCCAGGCATAACTCAACCGAAGCTCAGGTAGGAACTCAGTGAGCTGTCTTGCACTGTCGTTGCTTATCGCCGTATGTAAATCCTCAGGCTGAAGGAAAAGGAAGGAAAGAAGCTGCTCGCAAGAGAGAGTAATTTCATCACTGATAAAAGAAAGCACTAAAAGGAGTGAGTCACTGGGCGCTGTTTACGGAGCAGTAAATAAATACAGTGTAGTCACTTGTTACTTATTTTTTCTTAGCATCAAAAGTAAGAACGAAAGCTCTTCTCCATCCCAATCTCACTGCTGGTTTCTCCCTCCAGCATCCAGCCATTCACCTCTGCAGGACCAGCTCTGTTGCAGGCAGGCAGGCAGGCAGGCAGGCTCCCCTTCCCTTCCTACCACTCCGGGATTCGCATGATTGCTGCCTTAAATATATGACTCTGCGCAAATAACCTTCAGCTCGTGGGCCAGGGCCTGCCTCCCCTTGCTCTCTAGGAACGTCACTAAATCACTGCCAGCCCTGGCGCAAAGCCTGGCTCTGATTGTGTCATCTCGGTCTTGTGTCACCAGCCGCTGGGGCCACGGCGAGGTCGGGGACTTTCTGATGAAACAGGAAAGGTTTTCCCAAATGGAAAACTGAACCCAAGAAAAGGAGATCCTTCCTTCTCCGGATGGATTTCCAGCGCCGTGCCTCCTCGCGCGGGACAGTTAGCAATTTCCTCCCCTTTTCAGCTGCTGCTGACACATGGCTGGGTGGTTTCCAGCCTCCTCTGTGCACATTGTTCTGCAAGTGTTTGTCTTAGCGAAGTGCAGGGCCAGCCGCACCTTGCAATTAATAAATATGTGTCAACACTCGGTGCAAGCCTGATTATTATCATTAGCCCAGAATTAGAGGGCTGGCGCAGCCATTGAGCCGCCTGAGGGCCTGATCCTGCCAGGTGCTCAGCGCTCTTCATCTCCATTGGCAGGCAGCAAAGGAGAGCGGAGGGCAGGAGGGAATTACGGGATTCGGCTATCCAAGGGGTGATTTTTCATTTGGTCTCGAATTTGAAAAGAGATTATGCCTGTCAAGAGAGAGGAGCAAAACAAAATTAATAGCTTGGGGCCATCCCCTCAACTGCTGTAAAATAATGCTGCTCACTGAACAGCAATGGATCACTGCTGATTTACATCAGCTGAGAATCTGGTGCTGGGTTGGTAAACATGAAATGGAGATTATAAAAGGAAATTAATAACGCTGAAAGCTAACCTAAAAGCTGAACACGTATGCAGGGATTCCTCTGTCAGTTACAGTGCAACTGTGCAGGGCTTGAGTTGAATTTCTAATCCATCATGACCCTGACAGGTCAGAGAACTCCCCATTTTATGCTTGGAGCTGTGGCCCCCTGCAGCCAGGGTCACAGCGACGTACCTGGAGGAAGGATTTGAATCCTCCGGCCTGATTATGATTTGCGCTAATGCCTCTTTTCACTGGAATTGCTGTGACATTTACCTAACACCCTGAGCACTGCTCAAACGATAAAGAAACCATGGAGGCAGATCTTGGAAGGCGGTTAGTTTCCTGAAAATGCAGACAGGACATATTTTTAAGATATCTCCACTCTAAAGATATCTCTTCAGGCCGAGTCCTCAGCTCTCCTTGATTTCATCAAGAGTTCAGCACTGCTCCTGCACCGACGCTTTGCAGAATTTGTAGAAGTTCCTAACTGGTCTTCAGGTACCTTCTTAACTTGAGAAATCCTGCCTCCCCGGCAAGCAGGGGATCGGGCCATCCAGCAGGATCTGGCTGCATCCTAAGGAATAGGTGGTTCTTGTCAAAGCTGTTGCATCAGGAGGGTTGAAGATGGAGCCAGAAGGATGGAAATGAGCAGGTCCTTGACAAAGAGTGGTAGCCTAGGGTACTGTCAGGTGTAATGGCTCTTCCACAAGAGGTGCTCACTGCCATTTATTCCTTTCCATCTCTGTTGGTCTGAGCACCTCTGCATCATTTAGAGAAAGAGAAGAGCTGGAGTGAGTACTGGTGTGCTGACTTGAATGGAGAGCAATCTAAGAAATCTGCCAAAACCCAGTACGGCCCTAGGCCTGGAGACTGCTACTTGGGTAAAACAGAAATGGCAGCTCCTCCAAGAACTACCATTAGTAGAACAATCGTTAACCCACCCCCCTCTGCCCCTTTCTAATCTATACTGCAGACACTGCTAGAATATCAAGGCCCATTGCTATGGGATAAACACCAAACAGGAGAACTGTGCCCCAGTGGTGAATTGAAAAGAAGTGTGTTCAGGTGCAGCAGGCAATGATAAAGGGTCGTATTGTGGTTAGAAGGACTGTCTCTTGCATCATGTAATGCTGCATTCCTTATCCAAACAGTTTCTACAGTCCAGACCTGTCTGACTGGAGCATGGAGAAGCACCAGGCCTCTCTGCCAGCTGTGGACCTGACTCTGTCTCCATTCATATCTCCAGCTTGCTGGACACTACTTTGGGAAAGTTAATCCGTGAGTTTGACTCACCATGATTAACTGTTACTATCATTTAGGTCCGCCGTGTCTACTGTCTGTCTTGATTACTGTGGAAATCAGCTCCTGCATTAGACGTTGTTAATCCGTCTCTTCATTTTCCAGCCTCACACATATAATTTAGTATCAGTGGTCCCTTCTATGTAATAACACCAAGAAATGGCTTTTCCTAACTAACCTCACAGTGAAAATTGTCATCATGGTCCAGGACTATTTTACGGCATGGACCCACAGTTTCTGAGCCCTACACCGTTGTTCAAAAAGGTTCCTGAGATCCACCAGCCAACCCAGAGGTGGTAAAATATTCTGAATAATATAAAATTTCAATTTCTTATATGATCAAAGCCCACATTCTCTGTGAAAGGCATAGAGGATTATTTCATATTTTTATAACACCTGTTTGCATTTCAACACAGCAACCCAAGCACAAATCATGTGTGTATGATTGTGTCAGACCTCCTGAGCAAGGTAGCAGATAAGTGACTTCGTGGAGAGGCTGGGTGCTGCCATGCATGGCTGTGTCCTGCTTTTCAGCTGCCATCTGCTCAGGATAGCAGATCCCCCACTGAGCCCTGGGACTGGCACTGCCGCCATTCACAGCATAGCTCTGTTTAGCCCTCATCATCTACATCTTCTTATCCGCAGGCTGCCCATAAACTACTGAAAAAACAATCTTGTTATTTTCATCCTAAATTTCTCCCTGAAAGGTCTCTTCTTATGACACTTTCCCAAAAACCACAACCCAAACTCGTTTATGGTTGAGCTGTTGCAGCATCGATATTGCTCCTTGCTGCTTATGACACCATCTATTCTTCTTTTAAACTTCTCCAGCCAAAAAGCACCCTTTTCTTTTTTTCTTTTGTTTTCTGTTCATATGTTATCTAGCAGAGTTATGTTCCGTAGCAGAGTGGGATTGGCGCGCAAGGTCTGTGGTAATGAGAATAGCATTATTTTTTTTTAGAGGGAGCTGCTTTTTCATTCTGTGGTAAGGCAGCAAGAGCAGCCACAGCTATGAGCTCCTTCGTGTCTCTATGCTAAGTTGCTTGTGACTGGAGTTAGTTCATGTGTTACTTGTGCCCTTTAATGGGAAGAAGTATTCTCGCCAAAACTGTGTTGGCATAGCTGGAATTCTCCGTGGTGCCTTCTTGCTTCTGGATCACCTGGCCTTCAGTGAGAAATCAGGTTCCTTCAGAAAACGGGAGCAGGAGGGACTGTCTTACAGAGAATTCAGAAAGTGGATCTGCTGCAAATACTGCACGGCTCTTTTTTGAGTGCTACCACATCACCTGATGCAGAGAGAGCGTTGGTGCCTGGGGAGCGTGATACCTATCTCCATCTCAGCACTGCTTTCTGGGACCTTCCCTGACCCTTCCCCTTGGTGCCTACATTTGGAGGGCCTGTTCTACAGCAGATCGCAAAGCCACTGGCTTTAAGACCTTGTTTGTGCATTTTGACTATAGGAGCTCCTTAAATGAGCTGATTAAAGCCCAGATCCTCAAAGGTATTTAGGCACCTAAGTCTGTTTAAGCCTATTTTCTCCCAGTGTGTTTAGGTACCCCTTTGTTTTTAAGGAGCTGGGTGTAGTGTCCTGGTTTTGGGGGAGGAAGAAGAGGGGGCAAAGAGCAAGAGACATTTTTCTGCAAAATGTGCATAAAAGGACTGAACACTGGAAACAAAGGATGTTAGACCCTGAATAACAGATCTGAAGGTTGTAGAACTAATAACGAATAAACAGTGGAAAGAAAATTAATGTTTCCCACATTTCTTCCAGCTTCTCAAAATATACTGGGGCAAACCACACAGTTTCCATAACTCACATGACTTTTTCTTCTGTCTTATTTGTTCCTTTTCCTCACTGCTAGTCTGCCACTGACCATCAGCCCCTTAAGGCAAGGACTC
Source organism: Vanellus vanellus (assembly GCF_965231255.1). NCBI lineage: Eukaryota > Metazoa > Chordata > Aves > Charadriiformes > Charadriidae > Vanellus > Vanellus vanellus. The sequence goes on from NC_138906.1 coordinate 43,213,500, forward strand.
TGCTCTCCTTCGTGTCCGGAAAGTGTTTGGCAGACCTTGGGCAATAAGAACGTGCCTTTCAAAACTGGCCAGGCAGAGCAAGGATTTACGCTGCCCTGAAGCCCCACACAATAGGAAGAGCACAGTGTGTTGACTCTTTGGTATTTATTATTGTTGGTCTTATGCGCTGGTAAGCTGGTCTCAGCTACTTTTCCTTACGACTGCTGTGAAATAATCCAGCTTCAGTTGTGATAGGCCCTGATGAATATCTGAATTTCAGGGGCATTGCTGTGGCTGTTGCTGGGCAGGACTCCTACCCCAGGGTTAATTTCCTCGTGTGTGAACCAGGCTATTTCCCAGGCACAATCACATGTTAGAGAACCACTTCTCTTGTCAGGAAGGAGCTGAGCCACTAATGGTGGTGGTTTGTCCTGGGGACCACTTTGCTGCAGCTGAAGGACGCAGCGCAATGTGGGATTGTGCCGGGAGCCCTCTCTCACCTGCATGGCTGGATGCCCACAAAGCCTCTCCATGCCACCGCTCTTGCAGCATCTCTCTTACGAGGAAAGGCTGAGGGACTTCGGTCTTTTTAGTCTAGAGAAAAGAAGACTGAGGGGGGATCTTACCAATGCTTACAAATACTTCAAGGGAGGGTGCCAGGGGGATGGGAACGGTCTTTTTTCAGTGGTGCCCAGCAATAGGACAAGAGGTAATGGGCACAAACTTGAATATAGGAAGTTCCACCTTAACATGAGGAGGGACTTCTTTACTTTGAGAGTGGCAGAGCACTGGCACAGGCTGCCCAGAGAGGTGGTGGAATCTCCCACAGTGGAGACATTCAAAACCCTCCTGGATGCTGTCCTGTGCAACCTGCTGTAGGGGACCCTGCTCTGGTGGGGGGGTTGGACTGGATGATGCCCAGAGGTCCTTTCCAACCCTGACCATTGATTCTGTGATTCTGTGACAAAACCCCAGCAGTTAAGAGGGTGCATAGTATACCTCTGGCAGACATAAATATGTGCTGGTGCTTATCTTTTATGAAACCAAATGAACAGAAATATCTGTAGCTGTAGCCTCTGCGTCTGCATGGAGGTGAAGTCTGCAGGCAGAAACAACAGCTCCCGGCTCCCTGCAGACACGTTTCCTCCCTTCACCAGGCCGTGTCCGACCAAAAACGGCCTCTCCCCCTTCACTACAAGAAGGCAAGGCAGTGCCCACGGAACCCTTCGAAGAGGAGCTGGAGGAAGGACTGATTAAGATGTGAGCGAGGAAGCTCTGCTCGCGAGGCGTTCCCGGCAGGGGTGCCGGCGGGACGTCTGCCCGCGAACCCGGCGGCGGCAGCAGCCGCCTTCCCCGGGCCTCCGGAGACACTGGGAGAATTTCCTCTTCAGCTATTTTCAGGCGGCATCTGCGTCTCTCACCAGCCACGGATGCCACGAGGCATGGTGCCAAAAAATCAGCAGCTTGGCAGCTTCTCTGCACGGACTCAAGAAATATATTCTGGATTATCTGTACCATCTGCCTCTCACAGGTGTTCAGCTGGGAGGCGGGGGGGGGGGAGAAGGGCACCTGAGGGCACGAGAATCGAATGGAAAGTGTTTTATAGGGCAATACGCGCTGTAGCAGCTGGTGCTGATGGAAGAGGAAGAAGGAGGAAGAACGGATACTAATTCCTACCTGGGAAAGATTACTACAGTTTACTGGGCAGCTTCACTGAAAGTGGGCAAATCTCTGAGTCCTTACCCCTTGGTCTGCCAGGAGGAACAGGGGAGGTTCGGGGTAAGGATCCCCAGGGTTAAGTACTGGGGCGGGGGGAGGCAATTTTCTGAGTAAGTTTGGAGAGGAACTATGTGGTGTGTGCTTTGTTTGTGGGTAAGTGGAAGTTTGGAGTAAGCATCCACAAGCCGTGGGCTTGGGTTTTTTTTTGTCAGCTATGGCAAAATACTGCTATGTCTCAGCAGGCACCACAAAGGTCTCATCCTCCTTTACTTATTCATAGTTAATCATTAGTATTTTCCTGAAAGTGGAACTCTACTGGTTCTCACAGAGCTACAAAGCCACATTTGTGAACAAAGGTCTTATTTGTGAGGAGATGAAACCCTGACAGCAGCGCATGGTTTGCTTTCCACTGCGCTACAGAAACGCCATTTCCTGCCCCTCCCATGAAAAGAATTTGCTGCAGCGGTCCCGGCTCAGAACTGCACACCTACAGAAACCACGGGCTGCCCACGCCAGCAGCACCAGCCCCCGCCGCAAGCCTCACCTCCGAGGACAGCCGTGGGTCAGCAGAAGCTGGAGATGCTACACCTGCAGGACAGCCCCGTACCGCCCACTGAAGAAGGGCGACTGGCCTGGTTTACATCTTTTTTTTTTTTAATCTGTCACGAGGAATTGATTTGTCTCCACCCTGAAGCAGGGGAACTGAGGCAGGAGGGTATTTCTGCAGTTTGGACACAGCCTTGGACCAACACTATGTAGATCTGGCCCACATCTCGCCTGGTAGGTGCTCCTGCTGTCATCCTTGCTGTGGGTCTTGGAGCAGTCAACAAAGAGCTGGGGAAGGCCACCACCACTCCTTTCTCTGCCCCCTGCATAACTGTTGGTCCAACATCTCCTTTAAAGCCTGCAGAAGGTGCAGCGACGGCTGGGCTTCCCGCAGCGGCACCTCCACTCCCATTGCCTTCAGAAGCGTTCATGGGAATGGACCGACTTTGCAGCTACTTTTTGAGATGCAAGGCTGTGCAAGTCATGAAAGAATTGCACGGAGGGAAAGAAAAATAAAACCGCTCTCAGCTCCTCATCTGCAAGCTGTTGCTACAAGAAGGCAGTGCAGAGCTGGTGTGAGGAAAGAGATTGTCATTTCATGTGGTTTCCAGATAACCACTGATAACATATATGATTGCAGCTGACCTTGTGATACCTTATTGCCACTTGTATTTTCTTTAAAAGTACAAAGAAGCTGTGTTGCCTAATGCAAATGAGACTGGTAGTGGAGAAACAAGCTCACAGCATCTCTGGTAGCAAGGCTGATGACTAGACCTGTCAGCCACAGCTCTCCTCTTCCCTTCCTGTTGTGTCCATCATCGTCTGCAGCACATGCTGTCTATGCCATTTGACTGTAAAAGATGGTCCTTCATCATTAGCCACGCAGTTTTCTAACCCCCCACCTGGACCACTGTGCTTTTTTTTTGCTTGATCAGTGGAGCTCCATATAGTACTTTGCAACACTCCTGCTACCACACAGGCTCTCGGGAGGTGAACGATGCCCACCTTTTTGGTAGTTCCCTACCACCACCCTTCAGGCTTAATTGCAAGTTAGAGCTTTTCCATTCATGGCACCGCAAACAAACCGGATGCCTGATCCCAGCAATTTTAATTGGATACTCATGGGAATAAAGATAAGTAACAAGAAAAAAAGAAGTGATGCTCTTTCCAACAAGACCAGAAAAACTCTGAGTTCAGGGAGGCTCACAGTGAACTCTTGGTACATCACCTATCCATATTTTATAGGTCTCCAAGAGTCCTGGTTTTATTCCATATACTAAATAACATCGGTGTTTATTTTCTAGTGAGGATTTTCTATTTTTATCATTAACTTTTTGTTCTCAAGTGTAGAATAAAAAAAAACCCCAGATGCTAATGGCTGTTTATCAGGAATGGAGAAAGTGAGGACATTGAGACTCAGAAATAAAATTGCAATCACTTATAGACAGGACAGGGCAAAAGATAGTGTCAGTTGCCTCTTGAGTACTGCTCATATGTCTTATGATGCATATAAAGTTATATAAAGGCATTAATGTCTTTGGGCACCTTGTCACTTTTAATGCTAACTTTTTGTGTCACTTGATTTTGGGATGAAGGAGAGAGAGCAAACATCATATTAGTGCTTGTGAAAAGTGCCGGACTGACAGTCTTGAAAACAAGCACTTAATGCATCTCTGTGTCAAGCAGTACGAGGGCAGAAAACCCATCCAAGGCGTACTGAGGGGACCTGCACAAGACTTCTTGCCTATGGGAAGAGAGAGCTACCTGAGTGCTGCCCTGGTCTTGCCAGCTTCCGATGCTGGAGAGGGTCCTAGCACAGCATAAGAGAGCCTATCTCAGCTGCAGCATGGGCCTGTGCTAGCTACTGAAAGCATCCCAAGACCATACAAGCCACCTTCCAAACATTTGTACCAATACCTTGTGTCCTCAGGTGGTTTACAGTAAGCTGTGCCTTATCTTCAGGAGCACCGGTAAGTTCAGTTCCTGCAGAGCTGAACTTTACAGAAGTATTATGAATACTTTTAAAAATGAGTTTTTCCCTGTATTACATTTGCATATATATCAGACAATAAATTGCATAGCTTCAGCGATGGCCATTAGCAGGTGCCTTCCCAAGGTTCCAGGGTCATCGCATGATGTACAGACCAGTTGGGCTGATTTCAATCCCAGGGAAAAAAGAGAAAAGAGAAAAAGAAAATGATGACACGAGGCTCAATTAAAAATTAATTGGAGGACCAAAATATAATTGTTGCCAGTCAACAGATGTTGTGGAAAACAGGTCAAACAAACTGAATGTATTACATCTATGTATTTATTTGTACCAGCTGGTAAGTGTGACATAGTAGTTCATGCCATTTTGTTTAGATTTAGCACTACAAAGTTTCCACAGAGTATGCCGACAGTGGCCTGGGAAACACACTACTAAGCTTTCAAAAAGTAGTCGTAACTGTATGACACAGTATTGGGGGGCTTCTATCAGGTTTCTGTAAGCATCAACATTAGGATTGAAGGCATTCAACATCTCAGATGAATGCCCTGGAAATGAATATAAAATCACTGCTAATAAGATTTGCAGATGACATAAAGACAATGATGAGGACAGAGCACTCGTACAAACTGACCAGCAGCTTAGCAATCCTGGATCATTCTAACAAAATGTGGTTTTATGCAGTGAAATGTAAAGTAATTCATTTAGCAGCATGGAATCAAGCCAAAGTTACAGACTTCATCCTGTTGAAGAACGGATCTGAAAAAGATTATAGCAGAAAAGCAATTCAGCATGGACTCCAAAGGCGATTCTGTGATAAAACATGAGCAGTCTTAGCCTGGGACTTCTAAACTGATGATTAGTGAGTAGGACTAAGGAAGTCATTTACTGGGTAGAACACTCGGGCAAGTTATATCGCAATACAACATCTGGTTTTGGTGTCCACATGTTTAAAGGATATTTGAAACAGGAAAGAGCCTCCAAAATGAGAGAAATCTTTGTAGCAGGAGATGCAGGAGCTTAGTGCTTTAGCTTATCAAAAAGTGTATTGAAGGGACTGAATTATAGTACAGAAGTACCTTTGATGTAGGGAGAAGATAGAAAGGTTCCCCAGACTAGGGGGAGGAAACCATAGTAAGGACTAATGACTGGAAACTAAGGCCAGGAAAATTCACATTAGAAAACTGAAGATTTTTTTTTTTTTTTTTTTTTGTAAGGAAGGAGATCAACCACTGGAACACATAACCGAAGGAACAAGTCATTCTCCATCTCATGGCATCTTCAAATCGGACTGTGCCTTAACCAAATGCAAATTATCGGCTTCATTACAAACGTAACCGCAAGAAATTTAATGGCCTGTGATGCACAGTAGGCTATACCAGATGATCTAACAATCCCTTTTCACCTTAACCTCTGTGCATCGATGAAAAAAAGGAATGACTTCTGCTACTACAGAGAGATATTGCCAACTGGGAAAAGATGAACTGGTGGTTTTGGAATCCAGAGAGGAGTGGATGGTGCTTCTAACAACCAGGAGCTTGTTACTTTAGTTATAACTTTGCTATTTAGTAATAATGTTAGAGGGCAAGAAATTAATTTATTTTTGTAGGGATTCCCGTTGCTAATTTTTTTCCTACCAGCAGGCTTAGAAAACAAAATTTCTTTATTTCCTTCCCTCTATATTTATGCTTTCAAAACATTCATTTAATCAAATGAATGTCTTCATTTGCTAAGCAAATGAAGCAAATCATCTGGAGGTTCCTATTATTATCTGTAATAAATAGTTAATACTAAGCCCAGTCCAAAGATCATTGAAATTAAAGGGAATCTCCACAGTTTTTCCAATGGAAGTTTTATCAGGTTCACTGATATTCGGACAGTCATTATGCAGTTTTCTGGTATCCACATCCAGTCAGTAGGATAGACTTCAGCTACATTGGTGTAGATCTGGATACACAGCTTCGGAGTCCGTCTGCATTGGTTCAAACTTTACACTTGTAGGCTTTTTTTTTTTTTATAAACCAGCCAGAAGCTTCTTAAAATGACATATATGATTATGTTACCCATTTCTGGAGCAAATTATATTTTGCCAAGATTCAAGTAATTCTGTAGATATACTATCTTTTCCACAACTAGGAGAGTATTGACTTCTATCATAAGGTTCGTTTTCACAATAGCAGTACCAAATAATTCATTTTTTGAACTTCCCTGTTTCCTCCAAAAGCAAGGGACAATATTCTAGAAGACCTGAAGGGAATTCATCCCAATAGCTTTGATTTAGCTCCTACAGTAAAAACACTCTTTTCTGAAAGGTTCGTTTTTGTCTGTCATATCTGCCTCTCTGCTTCATCAAACCTCCTTCAAAACTAAGCCTTTAGGTGTACTTGGAAAAAATGTGTTTAAACAAAGTAAAGATCTTGGATGTGGAACGTCAGATCCAGCTCTACTTCTGCCGATTTCACTGGGAACTCCAAGTCAAATTTTCTCACTGTTAATAAAAGTAATTTATTTTTTTGAATGTAAGTAGCAGCAATACTGAATAATGTACATTAAATGAGTTAGAAAACGTATAATAAGGGCTCTATTCTTCAGCAGTTGTTTTCTATTACCTGACTGTTTTTATTATAATGTTCTTGCCTATAGCTGATATGTAAAAAAAAACATATCTACTGTTCTATGTACATTACTCCAGCATAGTGCTGGTCCATAATTACCTCTCCTAGCCAGCACAGCATCATAATTAATAATAATAATAATTTTTTTTAAAAGATAATCACATTAATAATAATACTTGATATACTCCACAGGAAGAATATGTACCAGTGATACATGTATTAAGATGAAGATGGGTTTTACCTAACAGGAGGCTAACTGGATGACAAGACAAGAGAATAGGGTGGGCACAGGTGGATCCAAGGCACCTGGAGACTGTATAGTATAATAAGGTCTCTAGATAAAAATGTTTTATTTACTTAACTGGTTTATGAAATTACACATACCCATATATATATTTAATACACATGGAATCTCTGCCCATTCAGAATCCATCACACTACTTATTTTATTCTGCGATTAAGAAGACCTGGTAATATTGCCATGTTCAGGTCCATTCTAAGTAGACCAGCTGTGCTTTTGTTCTCTCTCTCTCAAAAAAAGAAAGACCTATAAAAATGCATCGCTGATGCACTAACTCCTACTGGGGATATTTTCTCAGCTGGGAATGAAAAACCGTCAGCAGAGAGTAGATACTTTGGGGAAAAAAAAATGTAAAACAGTGCCGTGGAAAGGAAGGAGAGTCCACAAAGTGGGAAGCTCATCATGAATTAGAAAACCTATGAGAAGTTCCCTGTCCTGCCACTGCCACCTCTGTGCCTTGAGGCCACGCAGAGAATGTCTCTTTAGCCTCTCTGGTCCCCCTCCAGCAGTTCTTCACCACACGGCCATGTTGTGAGTCTCTCAGATCTGATTGTAATGAGGAACCATATCGAGAGCGAGCTGGGTTAGCTATGAGAGACAGCGGGATAATATCTGACTTTATTATGGGACAGATACTGCCTTGGAAAGCTGGGACATGGATCCCTGCCGTTCGGATATGAACACAAGGACTATTAAATGAATGGGTGTCATAACAGAAATAATAACACTGACCTCTAGTTTTCATCAGTCTTAATGTTGTTCCCTCATTATAACAAACTATTTACCCTTTGGCCTCGTTTTATGCACATGGGAATCAGATTATTGCCTCATAAAACAAAGGAGCACTGAGATTATCACTTAAGTAATGGCCCCAAACATACTGTTAGCACAGTGTCACGGACTGTTGCTACAGAGCAGAGTAGTATAACTCCTTTCATTAGGGCACAGTCCCAGCAACATGGGCAGTGGAGCAGGTAGAAATGTCACGGAGTGAGCGAGCACAGCTTCCCGTTCACCCCGGGAGCAGTCAATCCCCAGAATTTTATGCCTGCCACTTGTTAAACCTCGGAAAGCTCAAACCCGTTTGGAAGTGATAGCTACTGCCTCCGTGCCAAATTGCTTTATCAGTTTTAGATAGCCGATTTTCCCCCCCCTCCCTGCCCCCCCCAGCTCCCCCGGTATTTGCTGATAAAGTGTTTGCACGCTGTTACATGGGGAAATACAGAGCACTGGGGGGGGGGGGGGGGATGAATTAAAAAAAAAAAAAAAAGACTCCTTGATAATTTAAGAGCTGGCATTTCAGAAGGAGAATGTCAAGCAGTTTAGATCTTGTTGACGCTGAACCCTGGGGCTCTTCCTCCCTCTTTCTTTTTCTTCATGTTTAAAGCAGGCAGAGTGATCCTGTGTTAAGGGCGCGTAGTCAGATACCTCTGCTGGGGATTCTTCTGACCGGCTTCAAGCACACAGCGGTGACTGAAGTCCATGGAGACAAGGATCTGTGGATATAATGCCGGCATTGTCTACACTTTCATTTCTGCCGTACGCTGGCCCCTCTCCTCCTCTGCATTCATTGTCGCTGTTACATTTATCTTGGGAGAGAGGCCATCGTAGGCTGCATATTTATTAATCGTTCTTACCTGCTTCTCTTTTTGTTCTTTACTCTCATTCTTTTCTGTGTAGGGAGACAGAAAGACAGTGGCGTATCATAGCAGAAGTACTTACACAGCACTTTTTTTTGCCCACAGATCTCAAAATGCTCTACACAGGTAAGTGCTAATATAACAATTATCATCCCGGTTTGTCAAATTAGAGAAGCGAGGCTAAGAGAGAAACCTGAGGGCACACAGCAGCCCAGTGATACAGGGTGGAAAAGACCTTACGGGTTCCATACAGCATGTGGGGGTTTATGCTACGTGCTTCCTAAGCCAAGTAGCCTGCTGGCAAGGCCTCTCGTGTTCTTAATCAGAGACATTCTGACCAGCAGAAAACACCCTTTTAAACAGCAATTCTGAGAGCTGAAGCACTGCGTGTTTTAGTGGACAAGCCAGGGCAGTGTAATGTTATATGCACTGTAGCAATAGAGTTACTTTCATCTCAGGACTTTGCAAAACGCCTTCCCAACCACTGCTTCCCATAGAGCTTACGGGGCTGGCTGGGCCAGCAGGCTGCAAAGGGTGCGTAGGGATCAGGAAATGAATATATGCATCAGGAGATTTAGAAGAGGTGACAGAGGCTGGACAGATGGGCTGAGGCCAATGGTATGAGGTTCAACAAGGCCAAGTGTCGGGTCCTGCACTTGGGTCACAACAACCCCATGCAGCGCTACAGACTGGGGGCGGAGTGGCTCGAAAGCTGCCCGGCAGAAAAGGACCTGGGGGTGTTGGTGGACAGCCGGCTGAGCATGAGCCAGCAGTGTGCCCAGGAGCCAAGAAGGCCAACACCATCCTGGCCTGCATCAGGAATAGTGTGGTGAGCCGGACTAGGGAAGTAATCATGCCCCTGTACTCGGCACTGGTGAGGCCTCACCTCGAGTACTGTGTTCAGTTTTGGGCCCCTCACTACAAGAAGGACATTGAGGTGTTGGAGCGTGTCCAGAGAAGGGCTACAAAGCTGGTGAAGGGTCTGGAGGACAAACCTTATGAGGAACGACTGAGGGATCTGGGGTTGTTTAGCCTGGAGAAGAGGAGGCTGAGGGGAGACCTTATCACCCTCTACAACTACCTGAAAGGAGGTTTTAGAGAGATGGGAGCTGACCTCTTCTCCCTGGCGACAAGTGATAGGACAAGAGGAAACGGGTTCAAGTTATGTCGGGGCAGGTTTAGATTGGATATTAGGAAGCATTTTTTCACTGAAAGGGTTATTAAACATTGGAATAAGCTGCCCAGAGAGGTGGTGGATTCACCATCCCTGGAGGTGTTTAAGAAAAGGGTAGATGAGCTGCTTAGGGACATGGTTTAGGAGTGGTGGTGTTTTTATCAGGGTAGGTTAATGGTTGGACTTGATGATCTTAAAGGTCCCTTCCAACCTCACTGATTCTATGATTCTATGATTCTATGACTACTCCCCGGATTATTAGCAACTACCTCTAAACACCCCTCCCTCCCAGAGCCAGGGTCCACCCACCCCGGGGGTAGGCAGAGCTTTCCCCGATTACACAGGCACAGCAGCAAAATTTTGACTTCCCTGAAAGCAGTGGTGTCTGCATAATATCACGCTGCTGATTTTTATATCTCGATTTCAGCTTTGTTTATCTTCTGAGAACAGTTAAAAAAATAAAATCCAGATTTATTTTTTTTAAGTGCTGATGAGGATGGGAGTCTGGATGTCTCAGGGATTAGGTAATGGGAGAGAGAGCCTTTGGCTTGAAGTCACCCATTCAACTGTGGTCAGGTCAGCCGTGTGTTAGCATTTATGTTGTCCGCTATCCCATGTACTGAGAAGTTGGTGGTCTTATTCTGATGTGTAGCTCAAAAGGAACATTTTACTTGCAATGTAAAGAGGATTTATTAGCAACAAGGCTGAGGAGTACATGAGCATGGGAAATTAAGCAGACCTGAAACTTCTGGGCTGTGTCAGGATATCAGTACACTAGAAGATGCTGTGGATAATGCTGACCATGCTGCACATCTCTTGAAGGTAATGGACCCAGGGAAAAGCCTTCATTGCAATCAATCCAGCACCTTCTCAAAGGTGGTATCATGGCTTTAAAAGAGGCTGAACATTAATATTGTTTTCCTTTGATAATTGAAAGTTTCGGTAGATTCAAGATTTAGCCGAACCCTTTTTGGTTCATACCAGCATATGAACTTCATGTAATTTTGTATATTATTATCTCCACTGAAAATATTCTGTGGTTTCTTTTTCCCTCCTGGTATAAGTACAATATCTATAACGCAGTACTTGCAGCCACTGCCAGGGCCTTGGACAGTTGTGGGAGGAAATGTGAATTAAAAGCGGATTTGAAAAAAAAAAAAAAAAAAGAAGAAGAAATCCCTTCCTTAATAGTACCTTTGTAACTGATTAGATTTGGTAATGGACTTGCAAATGAAGTTTAAACATTAATCTAAGAGCTCAATTAGGTAAGGTATGATGGTGCAGCAGAGATTTCCTCCATTCCCCATGCTAGTGAAAAAAAACTTGGAAATGAAGACAAAATCGGCTTCTTTTCTTTCTTGTCTTTTGAGAGGTTTAGCAGAGGTTGTTACTGAATTAATGAAATGCTATTGATTCATATATCCTTTCTAATAAGTGAAAGGGAAGGGGATATCACTTACGTTTCCTGCAGCAATTTCACACTGCAACTGGTGACACCTTTGAACCCCCATAGGCCTGAAAATCCCTAAGCAAATCAGACCTCTCTGGAGGTCACCTGCTGACTGGGGACACATTAGCAAGCCATCTGAGTGCTTTTAATAAACTCTTAAGACTTCACTTTGCACTGGGAGTCATAAAGCACGCTTTTCAGTATGACCAAGTTACTGGACCCCATAGCGTTTGCTCACAAAGGTTCAAACTCAAAGTCGCACTTAACCGCATGTTTAAACGGGAATTAAGCATATGATTAAAGTTAAGTGTGTGCTTAAGTACTGCTCTAAATAGAAATGCTTTCCTGAATCCGGAATAGCAGCAAAGAGTAATTCCTTCCACTGTGGGCCTTGCAGGTTATGGAATGCCATAACCTACATTATGCCGGAGGTCAGACGGGATGGTTGGCTGTAGTCATCCTGTTTGGACCTCCAGCCTGTGAATAGGACACGTCGTTGATCAAATACCAACTTTCCAACTGGACTACGTCCAGCACAAGCGAGTAGTGTTTAGAATTATAAGAAGGAAATAAAGACAGGCTGGGGTAATTAAACACAGGGGAGATTTTTTCCATTCACAAGCCTCAGCCATCAGTGTTTTGGATAACTTGTTCTATTAAAAAGCTATCTTGCTACAATGTATTTGAACAGTCCTTTATTCTGCTCATTCTATTAAGGTTGCTCTAAAATTATTCCACTGAGTATTGCCAGCAGCTTTGAGACCTTTAGCACACAGCATTAAGTAGAAATGAATAAAGACTTGGCTAAAATAACACATGGCAACTCACTTAAAAGGCACTGTCAAGACATTTTATACACCTTTCCTTTTACTTTGCTTTGTTTGTAATATTCCTCCAAGAAGCCTGAAAATGCTTGATTCTTCCCACTGGCGTCTCGTTCCTTATTCTGTGCAAATAGATGTTGTCTTCCATGATAGAATGACTGGTCTTTCCTCTTCAGACCCTCAGCTTGCGTAGTCCACTGCACTGCTGGACCATCTTCATTGTGGACCAGTGATAGAGGTGTCCCAATAATTGCTCCTATGCAGACATGTGATGAAAGGAACATCTCAAATGCAGAATTGGTGGTCCATATAAACTAATGACTGTGAGACTTTTAAATATCAACTCTTGGAAAGTAATACATCACATTTGCATTCAGGCATTAAAATGCCCTCAGAGTACACGAACCCAGGAGATGCTGGGTTTGTTGAAGAATGCAGCTGTCCACTGCTGTTTCCCACCGCAAGAGCTGTGTTTGGTGAGGGACACTCGCCCCACATGTACCTAGTGATGCCTTACAACAAAAGAGGTCCTTCCGCTACTGCAGGGAGGACAGCCTGAGCAGGAGGACCATTTTGCTGGCTGTGACCTTCCATCAGTGGGATGGCAGCACTAATGGCACCTCAGGTATACAAACCTCACAGCATTAGCTGGGCGCGTGTAGTGGGGTGAGTGCTGAGCAACTCAGTGTATCCATCCAAACCGTTTCCTTCAGATGTGGGCTGACAGCCTCCACTGCGCCACTTTGTGTGAGGTAGAAGCCTTCCCTGGGTAGTGCTTTGAAGCAGGGAGCTGCTTGTCTCATCCCCCATCTTCTTGCAACACATTCATCACAGCTCCTCCTTCCCCCTCTCGCTGTCATTTGGCTGCCTCAGGAGAAGCAGGAACGTGGAGCCAAGTGACTACGTTGCTGATTCAGTTCTCTCTGAGGTAGCACCAGCGCTCTGCCAGCTTTAATTACATGAAAACAATTGTTTAGAAATGTGGGGGCTTTTTATAAGCCCTAAGGTAAGATCCTCTTCTCATCTATACTGGCGTCAATCAGGAGAATGTCAACAAAAGCCAGTGAGATCTGGTTTAAAGTACAGCCTTAATTCCTTTCCAAGTCTCCTAACAGAGTGTAGATGCCACTGTAGAAGAGTTGCCTGTCAGCAGCCAAACAAAATTGTGCTGGAAGTTGTTGCTAGGACCAGATATTAAAAAACTGCTTCCATTAGTCCAAGGGCTATCTCCTCTCTCACCATCCTCTTCCCTGTTTCTCTACCACCTCCTCATACAGACCTGGAACCATCCAAAGTGACAGTTGTTGGTGACAGCACCCATCCCTGTGAGAAAAAAAAAATTAAAATCCAGCCCAGGAACATCCCAGGGAACAAAACTGAAAATTTCTTGTATTCAGGAAAAAAAAACATCCAGAGCGACTAAGATTTCAAAGTATTGTGAGGTGGGGGTTAGGGGGATCTCCATCACTCTTCACAGATCTACTGAGAGCAAGGCTCTCTACCAGCGTTACTTCATCCATCTTTAAGGAGAAAGGCAACAGCTGTTTTATAGCACTGGGTAACATTTCCTGACAGCTTATGACAAAATGGGAAGTCGAAATTGGACTTTTTTTCCAAAGATCATTGCCACTACTTTACCCACCAATTCTCCCTAATGAATTTTGTGATACAGTCCCCAGAGACCTTGCTTGAAGAACAGTTCTCCCAAAGAAAGCTACTGTGAAAGCCCGTTTTGACAGGTTTTTTTTTCCAGATTTGACCATTTCCTTGGCATAAGATCCCCTCCTTCAGCCTCTTACAAACCACACATGAATATTGCTCGCTCTCTACTTTCCTTTCACCATCTTGCCATGAGAAGAATTAAAATCCTCTGTGCAAAGATCTCCCTGGAAGTTTTGTACCTCGAACACAGCCCTACTAAGATGAATATTCAAGGGAAGCCTGAAGTACTTTTGCAATCTTTGTGCCTCAGTTGCATTTTGAAGTGCTCATTGAATCTGCCCTGTAACAGGTAATAGATATTTAAAGAAAACAGACCCCCTGCTTCACTAAGGCTCTGGGTTCTCAACGTACATCAGCCCTCATCTTGAGCTGACGCAAATTTCCACTTTGATATACTGACAGGGATTTGACCCCATCAGGGTCTCGTCCTTTATGTTTCCTTTGCATTAGCCTCGTGTCAGCTCTTTCCCTCAGAAACAGAGCTCAGACTCCCGCCTGCATTATGAGGCCCAACAAATAGCCAGGCGTGAGGTAGGAGATTGTGCCCATCCCTTGGCCCATTGTAAAAGGGAGGTAGCATGACTGATGAGTCAGATACTTCAAGTGAAGTATTACAGAGCAGCTGATGCATGGTACCTTGCTAGCGGGGTCAAACGTGTCTGAGCACTTTACTATTTACAGGATGCTTTTGAGACAATATAGTGGAGATTTATTTCAGAGTATTTGATTCAGGGCACACTTACGGAGTTAAATTTTGTCGCCATACCTCTGTTGTTTATGTGAGTGCGCACGTGTGTATTTATATATGTGTGTATATATAGTAGGCACTTGCTTTGGTTGGCTGCTCTTCAGATTCAGGACACAAAAAATCAACAGTTTCATAATTCACTATTAACATCCACAGACCTTTCCAGCCTCCCAAACCATAACTGCTCTCCGTTTTGTAAGATCAGACAACAAGGACCACTGTCTCATAACGGTGCCTCATAACAGTGAGTATTGAAGTCGGACATTGCATTAGATGGCAAAATTGCAGCCAGTAATCACAGCTCAAAACAGATCTCCAACATAAGCATAAATATTGCTCATTAAATATTATGGGAGAGGAATATAAAAATCTTACTTGGTCTCTTATTGAAGCAGTAAACAGCACAGCCAAAGCACCTGCTACAAACAGCTCTGTAAATCTTTCTATAAGGTAGGTCATCCAGCATTGAAGAATTAATTTGTCATCATGTTCATCTACGTTTTGAGGAAAGCAAGATGTTCCTGGGGAAGCAAGTCTAAACTTTTCTGGTGGTGCTCAGCCGTGGGAACCTCAGCACCCTATTTGAGACCTCAGTAATTCTCCATATGACTGGAAAGCACTGCTGCTTCCAGTAGCCAATGCAGTGATATAAAACATGACAACTCCATCCTTTCTGAGGCAGATCCCCTCCTAAACTCAATGAGAATTTGGCGTCTGTATCAGCATACAGTTTGGCCCTTCAAAATAAGGTATTGGTATGCAGTTTTCAAGTCAGTTGCCAGCAGGGATTTGTTTCTGTGGGAAACGTCCCTGAATAAAAAAATAAATAAATCATGCTAGCGCTTTTGTTAGTTACATCAGTACAAAATCCGTGTATAGACCAAGCCAAAGGTTTAGGACTCAAAATATTCCTATTGGATGGTGGTAGTTCCCTGGAAACAAATTAATATATTCAAAACTCTCGTCCAGGCAAGATAAACCATACTTTGGCACTCGCTAAGCTGATGAAAGTGAAGCCTTGCAGGCACAGCCAGGCTCCAGTGCAGCGTTCGTCTCCATGAAAGAGGGCAGACAGTCATGTGCTGCTCCTCCTGTGCTCCAAGCCAGCCAGATGTGAAGCAGCCAAGAAGTCCTAGGGAAGCATGTGTACTGGATTCAGTGTGTCATACGTACTCTTGATTAGTTTTCCATTTCCAGCCTTGGAAGACGTCCTTATCCGTATGTGGATTAATTATGCATCACATGCTCTTTTTGCAATCAAGAAAGTAACATCAGCATTTTCCTGCAGCTACAGAAACACCTTTACATTGAAATAGTCTTGTAGGTCGGCATCTTTTCCTACAGCTAAGTTGGAAAGGTGGGGGGAAGGGAGAGGAGAAAAACCTTACTAGAAATTTTTCTTAGCTTTAATTTTCTTACTGTGAGCAGTGGGCTTACATTTAAAATAATTAAACCAGAAATATCACATAGGTAGCTCAAATAGGGCTCCTTAATTTATACTGACCACATAAAAATGACCGGGTAGTAAGAGATGTTAAGTATCAGCACTTTTGGAAATCAAGCTACTTGATTTAGGCAGCTAAACAGGCACACTGGAAATGGTTTGCCTTAATTAGTTCCCCAAAGTTACATAGATTATTAGAAAAATAACTAAAGAAGCATTTTTATTCAGGAGGCGAAATATAATGCAGTGTCAAACTATTAAGCGTAATTTGCATGAAAGGTGGTGCGCGCACACAACTGCCTCTGTTTGAACTTTACAGCCTTTCTATATAATATACTAGTAATAATTTCCCCCTTGTAATACTCGGCAGATTTCTCTTGCTTTGGGGGATATTAGGTGAACTCCTTTGTAGGTAAAATGACAACTGCAAATGAATGGTAAGATTGTGTAGCTGAGTGGATAAAATACTTTAAATTATGGCACTATGATAAAGACACCGCTGCAAAGGTTGCAAATCATTTTTCACTTTAAGGTCAGTGTTCATGATTCTGCTAACATTTTTAGATAGGTTTAAGAACGAGGTTCATTCTGTTTAAATGTATCAGAGGGCTGTAACGGTAGAAAGCTTTCTGTGCCTGCAGAGAACCCTGCTCCTGTTCCACGGCAAGGGAAGATACAACCCTCTATCTGGGAGAGCTCCTCGGGAAATTCTTTAATTTGGCACTAAATATTTTGAATCCAGTCTGGATTCTTTCTTCTCCAGCTCCAGTGGTAGGCTCTTTTTTTTTCTAATCATAGGCCCAGCTTGCACTAATGATGAGGCTCACAAGCGTATGCATACGGGGGAGGATATTTTACCTTTGAAAGCTGCCTCGTGCAAGACTGCTGGATTTCAAATTTGGGAATTTTCATGGAGTTTATACAGGAGAATTACACAAGCACTTAGGGGACTGTAAAATAAATCTCTCCCAAATGGATCACTACAGTATTAGGAGCTTAGCTTTCTACAGGGCTGTCTGCACTAGGAAGAATAATGTCCATTTTAAAGTCGAGTTCAGCTGCAGTAGAGCACCAGTAGGCTGCGCGCAAGGCTAGACAGGACTTGGCCTTATCATTCTGTCATGAAAACCTGCTCTCACTACTGCTGTGAAACTCATACAACTTTTTCTTGTGGCTTAGCTCCATAAAAGTTGATGTTGGTTTTGTCTTGACAAATGCAATCTGAAAGCTGCAATTTCCTCTGCATCCTTAGGGAGAAACGACTTCAGGAAGGTGCTTTGATGGGTTGGGAATTTTTCCCAGATTCTGCCCTCAGTTGACTTCTCAGAGTAAAGAGTAAAAAAAAACTTGGTGCCTCCAAGTTCAAGAGGAATTTTTCAGGAAAGCATCCTAACTTCATGAATCTTGATGTTGTTTTGGGCTGAGACTTGCGTCGAGCCTAAAGGTGTGACAGAAAGTTTGTACACGAGGCCAAATTCTGTCCTATTGCTCCATGTAACATCACAGACTTGAATATCTTTCTCCTGAGCTTATACTGAAGAAGACAGCTCAATCCTTTGGTCTTGTGATTTTATGGAGGTGTTCAAGACCAGGCTGGATGGGGCTTTGAGCAACCTGGTCTAGTGGGAGGTGTCCCTGCCCATGGCAGGGGGGTTGGAACTCAATGATCTTTAAGGTCCCTTCCAACCTAAACCATTCTATGATTCTGTGATTCTATGGCGAGACTGGTAGTTGATGCTTTTCTATCTTACTTTTGGAAACAAAGACTTTTCCTCTGGCATGGCATTGCTCCCTCCACGGGTCTCCAAGCAGATATACAGCTAAATTCAGTGCTAGCGTAAGCGGGCACAACCCTTTGTACTTCAGTTGGCTTGAGGACGCAACACCAGCCATGAACCTGCCCGGGTCTATCAGCGCAAACACCTTATTTATTACTGGAAGCATCTTATTCATCGCTGCTAGCACCATAAATACATTAAGATCCACCCGCTCCATCACTTCCCGGCAGCCGCATTCCCTTTAATTTAGTTTAATTCTCCGCCCTAACCTCAAATCCAAAATAAACCCCCCCTTTTCCCTTTTTTTTTTTTTTTTTGGGGGGGGGGGTAGGGAGATTTGAGAAGGGCCCCTATGGGCAGCTCAGCCGCAGTGGTGATTTTGCAGCGTTGCTAAATTAAGTCGCCGATTAAAACCGGCGCGCTGCGAGCTCCCCCTCCTGTCGCCGAGCCGGAGCCGGAGCCGGAGCCGAGCCGAGCCGAGCCGAATCGGCTCGGCTCGGCTCGGCTCGGCTCGGCTCGGCTCGGCTCCGGCTCCGGCTCCGGCTCCGGCTCCGGCTCCGGCTCCGGCTCCGGCTCCGGCGGTACCTGCAGGAGGGCAGAAGGATGCTGGAGGAAGGGGCGGAGGGAGGGGATGGTGGTGTTAATTGGGAACGAAGAAAACTCCGGGGAGGAACGGGACACTGCCAAGGGAGGTCTGGCGGTTGGAAAACTGGCACGTCGGAAAGCAAAGCGGCTTTATGTCGTACGCTAGAGCCTTCGTGGGCCGGGATGATAAAACTGTCTGGCACGGGATAATGCTAGCCTTTGCCAGGACAGCACTTATTTTAAACAACTGCATCTATAAGAAGGAAATAAATGCTAAAATTACAAGAAAATCCCTTGTTCCTTTGCTATCTTTGTATCTTCCCTTGTAATGGTTTAACTCAAAGGGCTTGGGATCTAGGAAGGAGAAAACAGAATTTTTTTCAGAGACTGTAAGCCTGCCCCTGAGGCAGAGAGGAAAAGTGAATACAGAGTAGTGTTGAGAGAGGGCACCACATGCATTGTAGTTAGAACAATTTTGTTCAGGCTCTCCCCATCTATGTTTTATAGATGCAGCGTGTATTTATACGGCAGGAGGACGGGCAGAAGCTTGCATAGTATACTCCAGGCATGACAAGTGGGAGAACCAGATCCAGAAGTGCATTTGCTGTGAGTGCTACTGAAGTTCATCTTCACATACAACGTCTTGAGAGCATTTTAAGAAGGAATGAGGTTTTCCAAGTGAAAGCTCTGCTGAGAAACCATCACCAGCCAGTGTTGCCAGATAACATGCAATCACTGTAGGTCTACCCTTGGGTCTGACGTGGTTTAGAGCCCAATCACACGGTGAAGCTGAGCAGATCAAGTCCAGGAGTTTCCTCTCACCCTTTCTCAGGGGCAGGGTGAAATCCGGAGCAACTGTGAACCAGCGGCTCAAGGTGTGTAGCTGTTGCCTTGCTTACGAACCAGAGCCAACTCAGAGGAGTTTCCTCTCACCCTTTCTCAGGGGCAGGGTGAAATCCGAAGCAACTGTGAACCAGCGGCTCAAGGTGTGTAGCTGTTGCCTTGCTTACGAACCAGAGCCAATGCTCATTTGGAGGGAGGGGGAAAAGGAGGAAATTGAATTCAGGGCTCTCTTGAATGTGGGCTGAGAACTGTGACTAAAATGGAACAAGAGGAGCATCATTTGGGGTGGAAGTGAACTCAGGCACATGACAATTTCACCTGTGTCCTTCTGTCACTTCCAACTCCTGGCAGGCCCTGCAAGTGCCTGGAGGATGCTCCGAGGCATTGGGCTGGGACAGGGAGGACAGAGGGGTGTTGACATACAAGGAAGGATGCTGGGGAGAGAGGCTCAACCCTGGAGCTGAAGTCAGTCATTAAAGCTGTGCATAGGGTACAATGAGTCAAGAAGCTATTCATTTAAGACTGGAGGTGGGAGTAAAGAATTTAGTACATTACTTGTGGGCTTTCACCAAAGCCTAAGCAAAAGTCAGAGAAAGAGCAATGTGTGTTTGCACGGTTTGCAGCCCAGCCAGGGAAACCTGGCAGAGCTCTGGTACCACGGGGTAGAAGTTTTCCAAAAAATACTACTTCCGTCCTCCCCCTTTCCATCTCTAAAAATCCATCAAGGCCATTCATAGGGCCTTATAGACTGTGGAGCGCAGTTAGACCATAGGACAAAACACATTTGTTCTTCTGAGCAGAGACTGTGTATGTGTCTCTGGATGCAAATTATTGTGGGCTGGAGCTGTGAGATGCATATACGAAGCAGGGCAGAAGGATACCACCACACAGGCAGAGAGAAATAAAGCTTTACACCTGGTGTGAAGGCTTTAACCCTTCCCAGATCAGGGGACCAGGTGGCGCAGTTTAGAATAGCCATAACCTCCATCAGGCAGCAGTTGTGGGTGGAGGTGCTTATGAGTACCCCATATGCCTTCTCCCTTCCTCCTCCCCAACTGCTCCATGCATCCTGCAAGCTCATCCCATACACCAGGGGCCAGGAGGGACTGACAAATTAAAATCTCACCCCTGTGAGCTGCTTCAAAACAGGTTTATGCTACAAGGCCATTGAGAAATATTCATAGTGAGAGCCAGACCCTTCCTCTTACTCAGAACTCTACGAGAGGTAAGTTTGTTGGTTTCAGTTGGATGCTCGTGTTACTTATTATGGTTTCTAAAAGTAAATCGGAGTCTTAATCTTAGAAATAAGTGATGGGGAAACCTGCCAGTTGTCAAAGTGAGGTTTGACTCAAAAGGGAAGAAAGAACCCGGTTGTTCATAGGCAGCCTCAGAAATCAAAGAAGCCAGAACCTCCACTTTCCCACTCACCACCTTCGCCAGCGCTGCCTTGGCACCAGGCTCCGCTCCTGAAAATGTGAGTGGGTGGAGTTGTATTTGCAGACTGGAGGGAGTTCCTGAGCTGACACGCTGCCAGGTTTGGGCTTTGTTAACTGTTGCTTTCGCTGTCAGCTGCTGAGATTATAACGGGAGCATTTTTAATAACGTGGGGGGCAAAAATTAAAAGAGGCCATTAGATTAAGCAGCAACCCTGGGACAATTTGTAAGTCACAGTTAAGAGAGAGAGATCTGGAAGATTTGCCAAGTTCAAAGGTCTTCATTATTAATGTTCCAGTAGCTGACTTGATGGATTGTCTCTAGTCTGTGTCTCCTTATTCCTTCCACCTTCTCTCCTAAAGACAAATGCTTAAGACAAATCTCTAGATGGAAGGATAGACTCTGTAATAGATTATTTCTTATTACTTAGAAATTGGTTAATAATTTACTAATTCAATTTCAGTGTTTCATCCCCCACTTCAATTAATCTTCAGAATATAAAGTAAATGCTGTTCTTTGTTCTTCCAATGCTAATGAAGAAAGAAACTAATGAGGAGACCTGGCCTTGATACCTTTCTAAAGATGATTTAGCTGCATAGGAGTTAATTTTCTTTTTTTTCCTCTTCTTTTATTTACTTCTACTCTTAAACACAAAATCCACCCATAAAACTGAAAGCTGTACAAGCTGGTTATGAGCCCAATTTCAAGTGTGTTACACAAGTCTCACTCTAGTAAAATTCCATTTTTTGGCAGAGTGTTACAAAAATCGTGCATACCTATACTCGGCCATTCTGTAGATAAATATTTTATACACATACTTTATACATACTCAAATAAAACAAGATATAGGAACTTCTGTATAGCGATTCAAACTGCTGTCTGCCACTCTGGAATGGCGCTTTAAGATGTAGCAGATGTAGAGAGTGATTTGTTTCTAACAAATTGTATCTGTGGCTCCGTGGCCGTAATGCGTTTCAAAGAGATTTTTTTTTTTTAAATCGCATCTGTCAGGAATTACACAAGTATAGTCAATCCAGCCTCCTGACATCCCTTCCAGCCCTGTTTCCTGTAATTTTATTACCTTTTGTTTCTTACTTTTCTTCTATTGTTTGTTCCTACCCTATCCCTCCCATCAGCACTCTGAGAAATGTTTTCAGTGCTGCCTGTCGCACTGTACCCAGGATGCACGGGAGTCGGGGATTGATGGCTGCTTGTCTGCCAATGCACAGGTGCGAATCGGGAAACCAGTTCAGATTCCAGCCAACAGACTCTTGTTCTTGCAGCACGTCGTGTCATCAGTGGCAAGCGTTTGGACGTAAACACTTAGGGCGCTAAACGACACATTCTAGCGTTCAGATGTTTTTTGCCAAGTGTGATTTCCCACCTTGGGGAACACACGCACAAAAAAAAAATCTGTCAACAAACCTCCAAACAGCAACATTTCTCTATTTTTACTTACCAGAGAGTCCTTTCTCTTAAAAGAAATATTATGGTAGTAGCGTGCGGTCCAAGTTGATGGGCTTGCTTCATGTAATTGCCACTGATCCAGGAAGAAAACAGCCTTTTTCCCCCAGACCTACAAGCTTGCTTAAGCCTGTCTCATTACAGAACGAGGGTAGCACATTAAGCCATGTAATAGCGGGACCAGAATCCCGTCCATGCAGTGAAGGGGAGCGAAGGTGCTGTTCAGCATAGGCTCTGCTATGAGAAATCCTGTCAGTCAGGGCAGGACTCCTCCCAGCAGGCTGTTGGCATCCTTTTCCCCGTGAACCAGAGCACTCCGACCTGTATCTAGCTGGAGTTTGCTTCTGAGGGCGGCGTGAGCAATGGCTGGCTGGAAGGCTGTATCCAGGGCTGCTGCAGGCCAGCACTCATGAGCTTTTTGTCTTTGTACAGGGCAGGAAATTCCCTATGCATCTTATTCTCTACTTTGCCCTTGAGCACAAGAGAGGGCAGGGCTTGCTGTATAAAGTTTACTTTACAGATAACTAATTCTATTAAGCAAACGCGTCTACACACCACAGAGCAGACCCCCAAATACGTTAGAATCGTGAATTGTCCCAGATCTTTGGCAGTAGGGGAGTAAGATTTTCCAAGTGACTGAGTAAATTGATGCCTCCAAAAGCGCTGTAAACTGATCCACTGGGCTTGACTCTGAACTCCCTTTATTCCAGCGTAAATGTGGAGTAAGCCTGCTGAACTCAACAGAGTTATGCCAAGGCAAAACCAGAATCGCTCTCTTTGCTTTTTTTTTCTTTTACTGTGCTAGCTAATCCCACAGCTGCAATGAAACTGAAAAATCTATATACACAAACTCCATTGGCCAGGCTATCTTATTGTGAAACCTACAGTATATCCCAACCTTATAAAAAATCATTCAAGTGTGACACTGTCCTCTCTCTTGCTTTTCTGATAAGCAGAGAGGAAGGGCTGCCAATAACACAGAAACTTGAAGACGGGAAAATAATATTTCACAGCAGGGGAGAAAATATAACAGAATAGAGATCAAGGCAGCTGAATTAAAGAAACCCACAATACCTGGGTAACGCGGCCACAACACAACACATGGCTGCAGCGGAGACATTAAGGCAACTATTCTCCCGATGGCAATCTTGGAGTTGCAGAAAGCAGCAGCATCTCCACTAATGAATTCCTTCCAAAAATCTGCTCCTATCCAATGGCTTGGTTTGAAACAGATTAAACTAGTGAAAAGAATCTTATTGACTTCATCACTCAGTGCATGAAGCCTAAAGAGTTTAAATAAAAGGTAAACTGGTGAAATACTGGCATGATAAATGAACCCGCGGTTTCCCAGACTGCAGATGATTGTACTGCGTTGTTTGTCCTGTGTGATACTGTATATTTAGAAGGGTGAGTGTCATCTTTCTATGACAAAAAAAAAGGGCATCTTTTGAGGTTTAAAACAAAAATAATGACCGAATTTAGAAGCGGTTAGTGTCTGTGTTAGGTGTTAGTCCTGTCTCTGCTATTTGAAAAATCTCAATTTCCTTGCCAACAAATTCCTAGAAGAAATGGCAATATTCCACTTCATTATTAGCTCTTTTTAAAAAATCATATGAATACGCCTTTCATATCAGCCCACCCTGTAAAGACTGCCTGTAGTTTGTAGTTTCAATACATAAATTCTGAGATTTGAAATGCAAATCTCATTTTTGAGGACACAGCAATTTGTGTGCAAATCTTCAAAGAGCAACTGAAAAGATTTTTCTCTGTCCTCCTGTCTATAACTGGTAGAGGAAGCACTCCTGACATCTGTTGTTCAGTGTCCTTTTTTTTTTTTCAACCTCAGTTTTGCACACAAACCCTTCCAGGGTGTGGTACGATTGCCATCCAAAATGCCGCAGAACTGTGCAGTTTTACTGACACCTGAAGCATCGTATTCTGTACAGGAGGCACATCCTTGTGATTTGCTTTAAGCATATACGCATGACGGGATTCTTACCAGCCATGTGTCTCTAGGCTGGTAGATGTCTTACTAAATCAGGTTCTATAAAAATATTTTTTGACTTGGGGTATTATTCAAAAAAAGAAATTAAAACTCACAAAACAAGAATTAAATTTTTGCGGCTATGTCACTCTGTCCTGTTCATATACTGGTAATGCCTAAAGCCGTTATGCTGTAAGAAGAAATAGTTCATGACCAGAGGGCTCTTGTTTTTATCACGCCAACTGGTGCGATAGGTAGTGGCTCTCAAACAGTGGCCACTGCAGACCAGTGAGGCTGCAGAGCATTTGCCATGTTACTGGTCCGTTGAGAGAAAGCAGGGCACTTCAAGGAGCAGCCTGGAAGCCTGGAAGAAGAAGGCAATAAGGAGAAGAAACTAATGTAGTGGTATTTGCTAGAGAAGTAGCCACCATACCACCTGGAAGGAAGGGGAACGAGGAATTAATTGTCCATTTTGTATGCTTGGAGAAGACGGGAGAAAAAAAACCTTGGCTGACTATACACACTGGCCAAAATTCAGGGCATCACTTGCAGGGTGTTCAAGAAAGCCAGAAACATGGAAGGGTGTAAAGAAGAAAATGTGGAAAAGGTTAAAAAGAAGCAGAGAATCATGGCCAGACAAACATGGAGAAAGAGAGTGCTTCAGGCTATGGAGAGAGGGAAAGAAAAGAAAAAGCCAAAAGGGGAGAAAAGGTGCAATGGATTCTTTGAGAAAGGATCACAAACACACCATCAAAGCAAGGTCCTTCTGTTTCAGTTATAACTCAACGAAAATGTTGAATGAAAAGACTGGCAGAGCAACTTCATTGCACCATGAATAAAGTTTCCCAAAACATGTCTGTGCAACAGAAAAGGTCATTATATTATGTAATGTTATATAATTATATTGATATAGTTCCTCACGTGAACACTCTAAAAGTGAGTCTTTTTGCAATTTTGACTTATATTGCTCTGGAAAGGGTTTTAATTGAACTGGAGACAGTATTTTTGTGTTGGGACAGGAGTTCACAGGTAGGGTTATGCTTGTTTAACTTTGTCTGTGTAGTTGTATTGATGTGAAGGGTGAAATGTGCCGGTGTGGACAAAGCCTGAAATATCTAGCTGTCCTTCAAGCCACAGACATGACATTCTTTAACTTAGCAAGAAGCCACATTTCAAAGACATCTTTTATGATTGTATGGGAACAGAGTAGAATACCACAAAGTTATTTAACAGAAAATAGTCTTTTACAGGTCTTCAGAAATGTTTAGGTTTTCTAAGCTTGTACTTCCGTGTAAGCAATTGCTGAAGATGCTACATGGAAGTTTTGTGATCATGAATGCTAGATGGGATAACAAGAAAATATTGTGTGGGAAATTTTAGTCCATGCTGTGCACACTTCTATAACCTTTCGCATAATCTGTGAGTCGCCATGGCCTATATCAGAAAGAAAAAAAATGGACAATGCCATTTAAGAAGTCTTAAAATGACGGGCTCTTGAATGCCAGAGGTTTTAATAGCATACACCTTTTTGTTTTAACTATGGACTTTACGTGGGAAATGAAGAATGCTTTGTCCCTCAATAAATATGAAAAATATATGATTCAAGTGTTAAATACAAGAAATGGTTAACAATCAGATGCATGTTCTATTCTTTGCTTCCATGTGCTGGTCAGACAAAAAAAAAAGAAGAAAAGAAGTGCTATACACTGGTTTCTCAAGAATGCAGCATCAGGGATCTGTAAAAGTCTGAGTGATTCTATTGCTTCCTTTTGAAGGGCTCTAATAATAAGGAGGCCTAGGGAGAAAAATTGCAGTTGAAGACCATTGAAGTCTTGAACTGTAGTCAAGCCACAGAGTGAAATTACTGAGCCCTGAACACCTCTCCTGATCCTTCTCTGTTGAGAAGAACCTTTGTTAGATGAGGAGGCAGAGGTTGAAAGACTCAATTGAAATCCTCACTAAATACATTTTCTGAGAAGTTAGGACATGTGGATTTTTTCCCCACATGGATTTACAAATCCACAGAATTGGAGCAGACAGGGAATCACTCATTTTTTTAGTAGAAAGAATAAACTAGAATAAGAATATTACCAATTCAGCATATGAGCAAGCAAAGCAGATTTTCTTGAACTAACCCATGTGAGCCAGAGTGACACATACTGTGACATTGGGAAATATTTGAAAGGGCAGAAAAAAAGGACTGTAGGTGTAAGTATTATTTATAAGGTGAGAAACCCTTTTGTCTCGGATACTAGGAAAATTACTTTGTCCACATATTGCTGAGTTCTTAAATAGCCCATTCAGTACACTTGACTGACATTTTATATCTTATTGCAGATTTGCATCTCCACAGTGAGTGATTTTCCAGGATACGTCTTCAGAGTCTATAGTCAACCTGTAACATTCTGGTGACCTTATGAAAAATACTGTCCTTTTCATCTGAATTTATCAAAGCACCCTACAAAGCCAGGGGCATAAACTGTGAGCATACACTGTTAATAAGCAAACCCCAGTGGCTCTCCTCTCTGACTATTCCGTTGCAAGATGGAGACACTCTGAGGTTAAGCTTAGACCAGAAAAAGATCTCTTGGGGTAGCCGTGCGGGCAAAACGCAACATCAGGAGGTGCAGTTTGTGCTGGCAAAACAGTCTTTTAGACTGGCTTTTCCTGGGCTACACCTGGCATCATGCCAGCGTAGGAATGTCACAACCTAACCATCTATTACTGTAGTGGAAAGCTTCAACTACGGATTTGGTCCAGCAGTGGCCGCTACCATTGGCTGTTTAGCAGTGACAAATAAAAGGCAAACACGAGTTTAAAGTCAAATTGGAATTTCCTGCAAGTTAGCAGGAGAAGAGTGGCAAAAATAGCGCATTTGCTGCTGCTTGACCCATTGCCTCCAGGAGTCCTTTTGTCTGGGTCATGTTGGCCAACACCTTTCACCTCTCCCGGGGCTCTTGCCAACAGGAATGCCATTGCAGGGGAGCTTTCCTGAGCAGAACTGATTGATAACAGTCTGTATCTACTGCTTAATCTAACATAATCACTCCGCTTTCTGAGTTTTTTCAGGATCTGCGTACTGCTGCCAGGGAAAATTGGCATGTAGAAATGGAGAGCTGATGACAATCAACAAAGCAGTGGTTTCCGTAAAGTGAAAAAGAGGCAGAAACAGGAAAAACATCTGAACTAGGGGAGCACGCAGTGCAAGAAGGGGAAAAGTCAAGGAGTCTGGAATACAGCAATCCAGGGAGCCCGTGTGCTGCAGAGACGGAGAAGAAAAGCAGAGCCAACTACTGCAAAGCCCGAAGGAAGCACAGAGACCGCTGGGGAGGCAGCATTCTGCAGAAAAGCAGATCCATCAGGCACAAAAAGAAAGGGACTGAAATGTCTAATGAGTGGGTAGGGGTGAAGTCTGTATGCGCACTTCTATTTACGCTTTCAGTCTAACTCCGGATTAACGTCCTTCTCTTCTTTTACGGGAGGGAAAATTAGGATCAGAAATATGGAGTCACGGCTAGAGACATAGGGAAAGCACCGCGTATCTCTCAGTCCTGATTGTTAAGTACCAGCTATAGACCGGGCAAACTGAGAAAGCAGTGAATCATCATATCTTCAAGGTAAAGCAATTTAAAGGCTCAATCTCATCACCAGGAAGCAAGGCAGAAACCCCTGGAAATATATCTCATGGAACTTCTTACGATGCTGTGAAACCGAATTGATCTAAGCATCTTCAGTTTCTCAGTTACCAAAATGAACACAACCACGTACCAGGAGAGGCACAGTAGAGGTAGAGACATATAGACATACGCAGCTATGCTTCTCTGCTTAAGCTTTTGGAATTAATTGCCAGCCACTCTTCACGTCTGTGGGAGTTCAGCCAGGACTTTAAGAAGGCCAAGACATGTAACAGGTCTCAAGTCTTTCTGCCCACAGGCCAGTCTCTCGGCAAGGCCTTCAGAGAGCTCCCAGGGCTACTCTCAAACAAAACCAAAACCAAGTAGCAAATAGCAGGGGTCTGACAATGAGACCGAAACTTTTCCCTCCACAACTAAGTCCTCTTTGGCACTGGAATAAAAGGAGAGGAAACAAGTCTTTTTCTGCTTGTGGACCCTTTCATTCTTCTATAAGGAATTGACAAAGATATCACTCTAAGGACTAAGAGCTGTATTGTGTGAGCAAATTACAGCAAGGGAAGTTGGACTGCATTATTAAGTTACGGCAAGATAGTTGTGAGCAGGAAACTGACGGGTGAGCCTGTAAATTCACTACCCTTATGTCACATAAATGAGCCACTTGTGTTCTCTCTGTTACGTTTTCTCTCATTTGAATGCAGTTCCTTCCTCTTTTGGCCCGTTTCAGAGTCCCTGCCTAGCTTTATTCAAATAGCCGTGTCATAAGTCCTGAGCTTATCGTAGCTTTTCCTTGCTACCTCACCCTGTAACACAGGGTCGCACCAAAAGGACAAAGTGTGTCATCACAGGACTGCGTGAGAAATCAGCATGTTTCTGGCTTTGCCGCTTTCACTTGCGAGAGTGACATTAGCAGCGAGCTGACATTAGGAGAGCCAAACAGATGATCATTTCTTTTCTGCTCCCCACAAAAGGCCTGACGCAAAACTCGCTGGAATTGGTGGAAATATAAGGGGCTTTGGCTCAGATCCAAACAGACCAGCCAGGAATAATGCCGAGAACGTGTCCAGAGCTGAGATGGTACAAAGGGACTAATCCCAGTCACCTTCCTTTAGCAGAAGGCTCAGGGTGATTTGAATTGGCGAGCTTCTGTTGTGAATTAAGCTCAAAGCCCCAAAGGCAACCTGACTCTAGTCATCTAGTTTTGCAGCCTCCTCCAAACTGAATCCAGAGGGAAAAGTGACTAATCCTATTCAGTTGCTACACTGAGCTAGTGCCATCGATTAAAAAAGCTTGGGGTATAGGGAAATGAATAATCTGAGTCAGTTTTCCTCTGCAAGTCCTTTGTACCGCTTGGCCAAAAAAAAAAAAAGAAAAAAGAAAAAAAAAAGAAAAGTAAGGAGGCAGCCAGAGGAAGCACAGATAAGAAGGAAAACTCACCCAATAAAATGTACGCACTTTACAGAAAAGAAATAGAAGCAGATCAGTGAGATTTAGTCAAAATTCCCAAGATGGGAAGAGAGAGTTTTAGAGGAGCTGGTTCTCCTGTTTGCTGGGAAAAGGATCATATTCCACACTCTTTTTCTAGTTCTTCAGTGTCAATGCAGGGCTCGGAGGACAATCATGGGTGGGAGCAAGGCAAGCTGCAAAAAAGTTTCTGGGCGTAGAAGCTGGCTTCTTGGCTCTCTCTCTTTCCAGGGCTGTGGGTACGGAATGACTAGCACAGGAGAGTAGCCCGTTGCCTGATCCTAGCCATGACCTAGGAGGTGAGTCATAAAATGGGAGTTGCCACTGTAACAGCTGCTCAAGTGATGACATTAGTAGGTGCTTTCTGCAAATGAACTTTTGGGTAGGCTTCAAAATAAATAACTGCTGCTGCTGGTTATCGTATTATTACTTTGAACAGGGTTACCAAGGATTGTGTGCCTCAGAAAAGGTTAGTCTACAGATAACCCCCTACCAAGGTTATTAACATAATAAAGGAAAAGTGCGTGTGATTTTGTAACAACCTTTACATTTTCCCTGCCCCCTATTACAGAAGTAGAGGGCTTTCATTATTAATATCAGTTGTCTCATTTGACTTTGGTGCAGGTTTCCTGTGATGAGAGGAAAAGGCTGGAGGTTTGTTTGTGGTCAAAGTGAAGAATTTCTGTTTTTAAAATGCCGTTCCATAAGCAGTGAAATTTGTGAAGCCTGGTCACCTTGCTTTGTGTCCTCTCATCTCCTGTATTTGTCGCCTGGCACGTACCACCATACACCAGCTCCATCCTCAACAGCCCCCTGGGTTAGTTTGGAGAATGCTGACAGAGCGGCTGGTTGCTGTTAAGTATATAAGTATATAGGAGCTGAACTCTGCCCCCTTCCCCCCCTCCCCCTTTCGTCAATGAGGAGCACCAAGTGATCAGATCACCCTCCTTTATCTAAATGCTAGTTTTCATGAAATTTATTATGTGCCTTCAAGGCTGTTGTCAGTGGTGGAGATGCCAAAGCTCCGCAGTTACTGGAGGGAAGGATGAACGTGACTTCTCAAGTGCCATTCCCATAGGTCAAACTAGAGAGTTTGGCTATGCCAGCAAGCTGCTTTTGGAGGACAATTCACTAAGGCTTCACGTGTAGTACCACAGGTAATAAAGACTGAAGAGGAGGGTTAGCAAAAATACCCGAAACCAAAAAAAACCCACCCACAGACCAGGAAGTGTGACACTGCAATGGAATTCCTTCACTTGTCATGGGGACTCTTGCGATGTCACTGGTGTACCTATCTGACACACTGCACTGCTCAACCAGCTGGAGACTGGGCACCAAGTCTGCGGGGAGCGTAGGTAGTTTTGGGATTAACCCACATGAAATGAAGTGCTGCTGAGATGTGAAAAAAAACCCACAGGGGTACAGGGCAGGGACAGGAGGGAGAAGCAGCAGATGCAGGGGTCCAAGGAAACAGAGGGGAGGCTGGCAAAGGGAAAGGCTGTCCCTGCTTGGGTGTCCCCTCCAAGGGTACCTCTGGCTGAAGGATTACTGGCTGTAAACAGTGAAAGATCAGTGCCACAACCAGATCCTTGTGGTGAGCCACAAAATGTGAAGCCGCTGTCCCACAGAGGCTCGGCTCAGCATCCCCAGGCAGTCCTGCTTACAGCTGGCCCAAACACCCCTTTTCTTCAGGTTCCAAGCGTCCTTGAAAGAAGCCATGTGTATCCATTATCTGACCCAACCTTTAAGGTTTTGTCCCCACTCAAGTCTGTGCCCTTGCTAAGGGACATGGGGGGGGGGTGGAGGGGCCCGGAGGGGCCCAGCTTCACACCACCTGTCTCCACCGGTGGGCAGAGAGCTGGGTCCCATGGCAGCCCGGAGACAGCACCCAGGCAATGCTGCTGGCCGCAGGGGCTCAGCAAGACTCCCCCCGGCTGGCCGCTGGCCCTCCGTCCACTGAGCCCCTCAGGGCACCCCAAAACCGCTGGAGGGGAAATTCGGGGGGTGGGTGTCCCACCACCTTCTGGGGCCATCTTGGTGTGCTGGGGGGACCCGGGGCGCCTGGCAGCGTGAGACTGGAAGGCTGGGGTTCAGGAGGGGCCAGCCTCCCCTGCCGCCCCCCCCTTCCCCCCAGTCGCTATGAAGCAGAGATGTCCAGCCCCGAGATGTCCCCCCCCGGGCACCCAGCCGTGTCGCCCCTCCGGCAGCCTCGCTTTTGTAATTGAAGCCTCGGGACGTCCCAAGGCGTCATGTCGCGACAAGCGCTCTGTCGAGGCAGCAGCCGCGTGTGCCTGCGGATCCCCTCGAGGTCCTCCCGCAGGAGGAAGGGTGAACGTACAAACTCCTTATTCATTATCGCGATGCGCGGTGGTGACAGGCATTGTATTTTCGGCCACGGCAGACAGCGAGTAATTCGATAGGCGATCCCTCGATAGGCTGTGGAAACTGGCGGCACCCAGCCAAATTTGCCCCGGGTGAGGTCGGTGGGAACGCTGGTCCCTATTGTCCCCTTCACGAGTGGGTCCGGCACCTCCGGGAAGAGCGGCGGCAGCGCAGCGGGGCGGCGGGCTGCTCTCTGCCCCCACGCGTGGGCTGGGGGCGGCGGGTCGCTCCGGCCAAAATCACTTTTCTCCGTTGGGTGGGTGGGCAGGAAAGACCGACAGCAAAGACTTCGGGGAGAAGACTCAAACGCCTCGCAAATACCATCCGCTGCGCCGTTCCCGCAGACGGGCTCCGCATCAGGGGACTCGCGGGGGAGGGGGGGGGGGGGGGGGGGTGGAGAGAGAGAGAAAAAAAATCCCTAATACTTTTACCTTTGGAAAATAGAAGGGGGATTTTTCGTGCCGTCGCTGCCAAGCCCAGGATTTTGTTTTCTCTCCCAGCATGCGTTGATGACATCACGAAGTGCCCCTTCTTTGTGTGTCAGTGATGTCACCAAGTGCAGTGTGGGGGACAATGGAATCCTGAACTCCGGGCGAGGGCGAGTGGGAAGCGCCTGCTCCTGCTGCTGGTTTGGGGCTGAGCCGGGGGAAGGGAAGGGAGGACACAGCTGCTGCTTTAGGGCTGAAACAGGTGAGAGACGGGAAAGCTGCCGGGGATCCCTTTTGGCTTGCTGGGGGGGGGCGGGGGGGGCTTTGTGCTGGGCTCTTTTCTCCCCCCCTCCCCCCCCGCCCTCGCTTTCCAACTGAGACAGGTGAGAAGTTGCTGCTGCTGCTGGAGGGACAAAGCAGGTGAGAAGCTTTGGGATTGAAACAGTTTTAAGAATAGGAGGAACGCAAGCAGCCCCCCCTCCCCCCCCCCGCCAAGCCTTATAACCCCCACTCAGCCTTTAAAAAAAAAAGCAGCCCCGGGAACTTGTCCCCCTCTCCAGCCACCTGCCTCGGCCGCGTCCCTGTGGGGCTCTCGCACGGAAGCAAACACGGTGCCGGGGAGGGCGTTCATCCCTCCCCCCGGACACCCCCGCAGAGTACTTTCCAGAGGGTCTCCATTAAAAACTCACGTTCCCCCTCCGAGCGCCCCTTTCTTCCTTCCTCAGTACCCACCGGAGCGGGGGGGGGGGGGGGGGGGGGGGGGGAACGACGACGGGACACGGGGTACTGTGGCTGCCGGGATCCCCCCTCCAGCCCCGGAGAAGGGGGGTGCTCCGCCGCCCCCCCCCCCCCCCCCCAAGCCCCCGCTCCGTGCGAGGCGGCGGCGAGTGGCGCCCCGTCCCCGCCGCCCCCCAGCCCCGCTCGGCGGTGGGGGAGGCAGCCAGGGAAGCCATTGCCTGTTTAATAGTTGCTGTTGCAGCACTTCCGCTTCTCTCCCAGCGAGAGAGACACGAGTGGCCAGGCCCAGCCGCACCGAGGAGGAGCAGCCAGACACAAAGGGAGAGGTAGGGGGACGGGGCACCCCCCCCCGCCGCCCTCCCCGCCGGCCCCGGGGGCAGGGGCGAGAGGCAGGGCCGGCCGCGGCCCCGCGATGGGGCGGGAGGCGGCGGAGCCGGCGGGGCAGGGGGATCGCGCCCGGGGCTGTCAGGTACCGCTGTGTCCGTGTTCCCCCCCCCACCTTCCCCCGGCCCCTCGTCGCCCGGCCCTGCGGGCCCGCGGCCGGGGGAGCTCTGCCGGGCCCCCCTGCCCCCGGCTCTCGCCTGGCGTGGGCAAGGGAGCTCCCCGGGGGCCGGTGGCCCTGGGAGGGAGGCGGCCGTGTGGCGGCCCCCCGGCCCGCTGCTGCCCCGCCGCCGCTCGCCCCGGGCCCGCGGCTGCCCCGCTCCCTCCCACCCTAACTCTGCCGGGGTGCCCTGCCTGACCCCCCTCCCCCCCCTCCCCCCCATCCCTCCCGACGGCTTCTCGCCCCTCTCCGGTGCCGACCTGCCCTCGGTAGCCCACCGTGCTCGCCCTCCTCCCCTATGTCCCCGTGGTGCCCGCACGAAACCGGGCTGCCTCCCCCCCGGCACCCCGCTGCCCCCCTCCCTGCCGCCGGCCTCCCCAGGCCCCTCCGCTCTCACTCCTTGTAGGCCCTGGCCCTTCTTTTCTCCTCGCACCCCTCAGCACAGACCGTCTGTTCCCCTCCCCCTTTGCTGGGATGCCCCTCGGTGCAGTGGGCCTCGGCGGGTCCCCTCCATGCACCCCACTCCCCGTTTAGCTGTTCCCCGGACCCCCGGCCCTGCTGCCAGCCCCTGATCCAGCAGGCAGGGATTTCCCCACCGCAGATCGCAGATCCTCCTTTCGGGGTCTCCCCGCTGTTGCCAGTGATGCCCCACTTCCATTTTAGTGCTGGCAATGGTCACACACACACACCCCAGCCCCGTCCATTCCCGCCTCCCCCACGTGCCTCCCGGGAACCCAGGGGACCAGAGCTGTTCCATTTTTATCTCCTGCACCCCTAGGCTGGATTGTAGTGGGTGGTGATGGCTCCTGTTGTGTGTGCAGTTTCGGGGAGATTAGAAGGAATTGCTGTGAGCTTTCCCGATCCTTGCAGCCGTCCTTGTTCCAGTCTCCTGTGGTTTCGCACTTGCTTTCTGAGAGGAAGCTTTAAAAGTCCCTTTCCCCCTGCTCCTCGGTGTTACTAGTGCAGGGGAGGCAGCTGCTCTTCCTGCCTCGACTGTAGGGCCTGAAGAGGAGAGGGAGACACGAGGACCCTTTAAAAGGAGCGTGACCCAAACACAGAGTGAGATTGTCAGCGGCCTTTCTCTGTGTGTGTTTGTGTTCACTGTTTGTTCCCCACGCCCCATGGTGTCTCCTCTCCAGGTTGGGGTGTGTGGTGGGGGGGTCGCTATGTCGGATGACGATTCGAGGGCCAGCACCAGCTCCTCCTCATCTTCATCCTCCAACCAACAGACAGAGAAAGAGACAAGCACGCCTAAGAAGAAGGAAAGCAAAGTCAGCATGAGTAAAAACTCTAAGCTGCTATCTACCAGTGCCAAGAGGTGAGGCTGCAGTCAGTTTTCTCACTGAGTCGCTGCATCTTCTTCCTCGTTTTATCTTGCTCCGTTACCCCAGTGATCCCTTGCTGCTCCCATTCCTCGTCTCTAGCCCTTACACTCCACCTTTCCACACGAAGCTGCCATTGTCTCACTTTTTTCAGCGTCTCTGTGCAGTGAGCGTCTGCCCAACTTCACTGCTCTCTGCTCGCTCTTCCTGCGTCTTCCTCCATTCCATCTCAAATATTTTCCTGCCTTTTCTTCCTCCAGGCTGTTTTTCTATCCCTCAATTATTTCTGCTGTCTTTTCCTTTTTCTTTATGAGCATCGGTTATAGGGGTGGTGTAGGATTGGCATGTAGGACCTTAATTCCTTCTCTGCTAGTGGAAGCTGTATGGTCCTGAGTAAGGCATTGCATTTCAACGTCAGTTTCCCTCTCTGTCGGTTGGGATTGATCTAGAGTGGCTTTTTCCTTTCTAGGACTGCCCTGGGGATTAATGTTTGTGAAGAGTTTTGAGTTCGCTTACATTGGGGGAGTGCACTCCAGTGCAAGTGGTGTAATACAGTCCCAAATCTTTTCCACCAAATATATTACTGTTTTTCTGTCTGCTCATCACTTATATTGAATTTTCTGTGTATGGTTGGATGGTGACTAGAGTAAATAACCCACAGCAGGTCCACTTGTGGACATTCTGCTCTAAAATAGTCTTTGCTCGCAGCACAGAGTGGGTTGCATTGTTGGTTGGTTTGGTTTTTTTTTGAGAATTAGGTCATTTTTGTTCCAGAATAATGTCTACATGGGGGAGAGGTGCCTGCGTAGAATAGTAATTCCAAAACAGCTACATCAGTCAGTTTTCTTCACCTGGACAGACTCTTGGAGCCACTCTTTTTTTTTAAAAAAAAATAAATGGTTGCCCTTTCTTGTTTATTCTGTTTCACCTGAATTCAGCACCATCCTGCTCCAGGGAGCTAAGCTGACAAATGGAAGTTTTCAAGCAAACTTGCATCAGTAAGAATAATAAACCATCTCACTGAACAGCTTTGCCAGGCAGCGCAGAGAAGTTGTATCTGTAGGTGTCAAAAGTGACTGGGGTTTTATGCAAATGCTCTGTCATCGCAACTGAGTTCTCTGTGGCTTTATAGAATTTAGGCAGTTTGGTTATTCCAGATCTCCACTCAGCAGGTTTCCATGGCAAACTGACATAGATGGTGGCGAGCGGTGTTTACGTGTTGTGCCCTTAACTGTTTTTAAAAAGAAGATTGTAAACCACCTAATGTGAAAAAGCTGTGGTTTTCATGTATGACAAGTGGAAGAGAGGCAGAAGATGCTGGCTGAGTTTAAAGGAGAAGGGAGACAGACTGAGTGCTGGGTGGGGAAATCTGGAGGGGAAGCCTGAGTGACAGTAATGGGACTCCAGGGAAGGGGATGATAGCTGGTTGGGCGTTTTGTGGCAAAAGCAGTGTGAGCCCAGAATAGTCTGGGCAGGGAGGACAGGGTGTTGTCTGAACATAGTGAAGAGAGGGAGCGTCTGGAGTCCTGAGGGAGGGGACGCGAGGATGTTGTGTGGCTCTTGAGGGTGAAGAGAGGGGAGAACTGAAGGTGGAAGGAATGTGCAGGAGCCTCGGAAATAGATATTCACCTTCCTTTAAATGTCCTTGGGAATGGCGCAGTTATTCACTCCCTTGGGGCTGGTGTTTTTTCTCAGGCTGGTGATGGGAAGCCAGGAGGGGGGAGAGGGGGAGAGCCAATTTGGCAATGACGGTTTCTCTCAATCCAGCAAGACAAAATTCCTTTTCAGACTGCAGTTTCCTCCTAGCACTTGGTGCATCACATTTGCTGAGGTTTTCCCTCATTCACAGGCTGGTTGGCAGAGTAAAGCGGACAGTCTTTTCCACTGCCCCTGTGCGGTCGGCATCTTTATGGCAGCATACAACAGTGCACCGGTCTGGGTTCAGTGCACGGTGCCCGTCTGTTGTTCTGACCGTCTCCGTAACAGGGTGCCTGTCCTGCTTAGTGTGTTTGGACCGGTGGGAGGCTGAAGCTGAGAGTGCCTCTCTTGTGTAGTGTTGCAAATTCGCGGTGACAGTATGTCTGTTAGGCGTATGTGTTAACTGCTGTCCCACACAGTGACTTACCTTTGTTCCTTCTCGCTTTTATTGCCACAGGATTCAGAAGGAATTGGCTGACATCACCTTAGATCCACCTCCCAACTGCAGGTTGGTGTCGATTCCTTCCCTGAGGAGGGTGGGGGAAGGTGAGGGGCTGAAGCG
Source organism: Vanellus vanellus (assembly GCF_965231255.1). Taxonomy (NCBI): domain Eukaryota; kingdom Metazoa; phylum Chordata; class Aves; order Charadriiformes; family Charadriidae; genus Vanellus; species Vanellus vanellus. The sequence goes on from NC_138906.1 coordinate 43,250,504, forward strand.
TGGTGGTGTGTGTTGTAACTGTCCTCAGAGGCTCTGGATAGAGCAGAGGAATGGCTGTTTAGGTGGCTGACAGTACTTTTGTGAATGCTTGGATGACATGAAATAGTTTCCAGGTGGGGGGCCTCCAGAGATCATATGTGTTTTGGTACAAGTTTTCTGTTTGTTTGAGGGGTTGTTTTGTTTTTGTTTTCTTGAACAATCTGTTACACTGCTTTGTGTGTATATTTCCGAAACTGGCCTATAAAGCAGAGTGTGAAAACTTTCTCCTTGTTTGTTTTTTTCTGGTTTATAAATCTAATGCCTGACTGCACTAATCTTATTTATATAAGAGTCCTGCCAAGGAAGCAAAGAACAGTAAAATGCTACAAGCTTTTTAGCTCAGAGTTCTGTTGTGAACAGTAACTTACAGTGGAAGAGAAGCGTGAATTCATCACTCAGTGGGTGCCCTACAGGAGCACATGAGTTAGCTGATGAAATAACAACCAGGGATATTCTGTTGCCCTTTTATAGAGCAGCTTGTTTTTAAGTATGTTTTAGAAACTTGCACTGTTTGTTTAAAACATCTAGCAGGTTGATTTGGTTTGTTGCATGGTGGCCCGAGCCTCTTTGCATTTGGAGAGGCGACAGTAGTAGTGTAACATCTTTGGTTGTGCTTGTTCATTCAAGAGGAAAGTGGCTTTCGGTCCGATCTGTGTTGACTGTAGTTGCCAAAGCACAGCTCTGTTCCTATCTTCTTGCTGTGGCTGAGGTTTGAGGCCTTTTGATATTGGTAATAGCAGAAATCAGAGAAAATTCCGTTCATAAATAACCGTTTAAGTTGCTTTTTGTAGTATTGAGTTGCCACCCACAAATGCATACGAACCTTTCTATTGAAGCGTTTTGTTGCTGTTAGTCTGCAGGGGGGCATTAGCACAAGACTTAGCCTGACAGGTCCAGAGCCACTCTTTCAGTACCAGTCCCAAGGATCATTATTAATGAAAGGAGGGATGGGATGAGGCATGTGAGTAGAGGTCTAAGCTGATACTAAGATTTTTGTACTGTTTGGAAGACAACTGATGAGCTCTGAAATCTTTAGCCGTGACAATGTTGTTTTAGTGACAATGACTACCTGAATATTATGAGAGCTTCCAGGTCTTGGGCTGGAAGTGTCTGTCCTGTCTGCATCCTGGCTCTGTGTCAGGATGAAGTCCACATGCTTTCCCCTCCTCCTCCCACCATATCCTGATTTTCATGGGAAAGAAACCCAGAAGCACAGCTCAGAAAGGCACTGTGGCTTGATAACAACTTAATAATAACTTAAAATAACTGAGTCTGGATGATCAAGGTGCTGGGACTGCAGTCTGAACTTTGCAAATCTATCCAAAAGTTGTGATAGTGTATGATGATGTCAGATTGCAGGCTTCATCTGAAGGTTTGTGTAAATAATACTAGAATCCTAATTTGTCCTTATTTCAATTGGCATCATGCACAGGTAAAGACGAGCAATCAGACTACCTGTCAAAATAGAATATGGTTGTGATTTTTCTTTTTTTAATTGCATAGACGACTGAGGATAATGCACTTCAAGGCCCACATGGTAACTTTGTGTTATTTCAGCCTTTATAAATATTTCTAATGGTAAAAATCGGTTCATAGTACAAGTAGTGATGATTAATCTTCACCCATAATGCAATTACAAGTATTCTGCATTCCTTTCAACCTTCAGGTGAGTGACAGCGAAGGCTGGCAACTCTGGCAAATAATACACGAAACTGGTGTAATTGTTTCTGTCTCTTAATATGTTGATAGATAGGAAAACGTGAATGGAGGGGTTTGTGTGTGTGTGTGACCAGAAGAGTTTTGGTATTGCTCATCCTGGGGTGAAGTCATTCTACCTCAGTAAAGATAGCGCTGAGAGTGATGGAGAACAGCTCTGCTTATGGCTAACAAGATTCCAGTTGCACAGTCAAGCACTGGGAATTTGCTTCTCTAGTAGCTGGTTTGTAAAAGGGTAGGCAGGTGCTGATTGCTGCAACAGTGAGATGATTTCAGCTATCACAGTTATGGGGAAAGTTCACTTCTTGTGGAAAAAGAAACAGAAATAGTCAATTTGAGAGTGTGAGGAGATTAAGCAAGTGAGAGATTCTGGTGGCTGCGTGATGTTTAAGGTTGCCAAAATTTGCTCTGGGGAAGCCTGCTAACAGTGTCACTGCTTTCCTTCTTTTTTTTTTTTTTTTTTTTTTTCCTTTGTAAGAACATTATTAGCATGCTGTGAGGGAAGTATTAAATACATAGTTCCAGAACTTAGATTCAGTTTCTTGCCTTCATGACTTTGCTTATGCTCACCTTTCCTTTGACCTCCAGCCCCCATCTCTCTGCTGCCTTTGTGTCTCTACAGACTTTTTTCAGGTGTCACTGGAGGGGAGGACAGTCCTCTCCTTTTAGGCATCTCACTCTCCTGCAAGACTAATCTCAAAACTTGCATATTCAGGGAGCTGTATACGTACTGGGTACCACCTGTTCTGCTGTCAAATTTAGGGGTGCCAAAGTCTCAAAAGTCACATTTGAAAATCTGTATCTGAAACTGTATTTGGTGTTATGTTGGAAATGTCATATTCTTTTTTTCTACTGGACGTTTGTTCTTATACCCCTCACCACCATCTTTCTGTTTTCCACTGTTCTGTGCCGTGCCCAGTGTTTGATGGCAGTTCATTGTTGGCCACGCTTTAATTTTTGTCCTCATTGCAAAGTGCTGTTCTTCTTCCAGTCTTATTGCAGTAATGGGAGTTCAAGATATTTAACACATCCCAGAGCAGCTCTGCATATTGAAAGAAAAAGCTTTAGGTTGTAAATGATTTTTAGTAAGAACTGTTTTATTTTTCTTCTTGTAAAACACCACATATAAGATGCAATTACAAATAATGAAAACCATTTGATATTTCAAACAAAATAGCTTAAAAACAAATGAGTTTCATTTTTATTTTTGTAGCTCGTGGTGACCGTATTTTCATGAGAGTAACCCACAGATCATCTGTTTAAAAAAAAAAAAAAGGGCAACAAAAAAAACCCCAAACCCCAAGCACACTCAACACCCTGTGATTGAGCAGCTGTGTGGGTTTTACATGTGTGGGTAATATGAGGGGAAGTTTATCCCAGAACTTCCTCTCCCCTCAGTAGTTTCCTTGCTTCTAGTTTTCCATAGCTTGCCAGTGTCCCTCAAATGCTTACCTGTGCTCGTCTCTCATTGACTGCTTCATCACCCCATATAGTCCCTCTGCCCTTCATGTTTCCCTCCCCAGCCTGTGATTTTGATTTTACGCAGACTGGTGCAGTTATTTGTACAAAGATGCAGGTTATGTGCATGGAAACACAGTATATGTTTGGCCTGCATTTAAAAAATTTTAAATTTTTTGTACTTGAAGGCATTTTCTAAAAAAATCTATTTAATACACATCACAAATTTGTGGATAGCCGATGGAGGCAATGCTGTCCTCATAAGCGTCCTAGTGTAGTATGTGTGTAGTGTTTGGCTACTTCTAAATGGTTTTTACCCTCTTCATCATTTTCAGTAGGCTGGCGCCCTGGAGGTCTTTAATTTTCTGTTGTCCGCAAGATGCTTTGACTTCTGAGATTAATACTGAGTTATGAAAGTTAAATGTGGCTTTCAAGTTCAAAAGGTGGTTAGTGGTTAATATGAATTGGAGAATAACTGTTTGGACCTGAAGTATTTCAAATCTTCTCAGGGGGTACCTGGTGATTTCTTTTCCTACTTTGTATTGTATCAGACAATTATAACTTCTTTTCAGAACTCAAAGAAGGTACCTAGAGACTTTGGACTTTTGGTCTCCGCTGTGTTTTGGTGATAGAGGAGTATGTTGTGTTTTTGCGTTGGGTCATGGAAGCCTGTGTCTGCAGGTGCCTGCAGATGTCAAAATATAGTTCCATCTTGCTACATGGGGAGACCTGATCTTTGTAGGTAACACTTGTGAGTATTGTGCCCAAAGCTTTGCTTCTGTCACTGTGACGAGCTTTCCAAAGCTTTAAGTACTGTTTATTCTCTTTATGTCATTTATTTGACCTCCACATCTAAGCATCTGATAGTAAATCTGCTAATTGCTGTGAGGTTATGAAAGAAATGTTTTTCCCCATTTTAGGGATGGGGAGTTGCAACACACAAAAACCAAGTGACTTGTCCAAGGTCACGCAGGAAGTCTGTGGCAAAGTGGAGAAATGAATGTAAATCTCCTTTGTTTCAGGCGAACTTGCAGCTGAGCTGTTCTCCTGGAACTGTGTGCGTTGGTTGCATTATGAGCAGGGCTTTGAATTTGTGCTTTATTGGGTGTCTGGTATTGACTGTATGTAAGCATGGTAATTTAATGTTATTTTTCCCATCTGTGTAGAGGGACCAAAATGGATATTAACTAGAATTAATGTTTTTTAATCTTTCTTACCCAAACTGAAACAAGTTTGTCTCCACATGGCTCATTTAAGTCCATAAAGGCAAGACCAGCTGTTACTTAAACAAAAATAATTTTCAAATCTTTACTGAAGGAGGCATTTGCCTGCAAGGCTTACCATCCCTTCAGAGTGAAATGCTATCACAAATTCATTATTTAAATAATAATAAAATACAGTTGTGTTTCCTGGCTCCTTCAGCCCAGTTTTTGTAAATGCACAGAATAAGGACCAGATCTCCCTGAGAGTCTTGTGAAAGTTAACTGTCAGCACTTAATAAATATATGTATCAGTATAGATAGTGGGGAGAAGTGCTCTCTGCTATAACGTGTGGAATATTCATAGTCTTCAGAACTTTGCAATGTGGAATTAAGATTTCTTGGCTAGAGAGAAGTCTGCAGAAAATGTGTGGCTTAAAGGCTGTTTTGAACTCAGTAGTTTCGTATTATAATTAATGTATTTCATCTACATACCATGAAAGTCTGGCATTTGTTTTGATTACACTTGTTTTTATGGTGCTTGTAATTTTTCTGCAAATGTATTTTCTCAATACCTCCATCTCCAATAATGCTTTAAGTGGTTTTGCTTTTAAATTTAGTGTAGTATCAAAGGATGGATTGTCACTGTTAAAAACAACACTGATGTTATAGTTTATTATTTTTCTGCTTGGAATAGTCCTTCCTGAACATAGCCATATTCTAGTATAAACTTTCTGGTCTTACGTTTTGTAATTAAAAAGGTTAATTTTGGTATGACCTTTTTTTCAATGTGCACACATTATTAGATCAAGAGTGACACAAATTCTGGGGTTTACTTCCTTGTAGAAATAAAAGATGCAGATAACGTTTAATGAAAATTATCAGCTTACAAAAGCACTTTTTTTCTCTTCCCTCCATCCCCCATGTTGTTTCTCTGAAATGGGAGCATTTTCTGTGAGAAGTTTCCAGCTGTAGGATAGGAAGGACCTTCATAATTAGTGCTGTGTGTAGTTGAAAAATATCTTTTGTCATATAAACTACCAGTGGTTCAGCATTCCCTCCCCCCCTTTGTTTGGCACATGATCCCTGGAGAAATAACTCTTCCTTTTGAAACGGTGTATTAACTAATTTAGAGATCCTCCGCAGCTGTGTATGGTCTAGCTTGCAAACCATAAAAATAATACCGTTTCTACACTCGGTGAATTCAAAGTATGTGTAGGTAGCAGCTCCTGCAGGCGAAGTCTTCTGCTTGACGTACTCAGACAATAGCTGCACAGGAGCAGCTTCTTTACTGTGGATTGATTAGTTAATATTGCAGGAATTCACCTTTCTGAAGATATCCCTTGTTTAATTTATTGGCTCCCTTTCAAAAAAAAAAAAAAAAAAACAAACCCAGAAACCTTCTGACGGCCAGGCTCCTCGGACACTGTGGCAGGAGCTGGCTGATGCTGTGGTAGATTTTGTTTGGCACACGCTGGCTTAGTAATTCCCAAATGAACTGCATTCTGTGCTCTTGCATGCCAAACATCGGAATGATGAATCTTGAGAGCGGCTGTGAAATTGTATCATGGCTAAGAACAAAGAGGATTGAAATCCCTTCTGTGCACACTCCCTTGTATACCACTTAATTTTATTATTTGACTTTCAGCTTTGCTGCCCTTGGAGGGCACTGTGCAACCATGTTTATGATGCTGCATATATGCTTTATCTGACAAATTCTAATATTTCCTCTTGGTTATGCAGTCTTTAATTTGGTTTCATTTCCGTTGTATTCCAGCTCTGCTTGTCTAGATTTTTATATTGGATATGTGTATAGCAGCAGGTTATATGTCTGGTTTTATTTTAAGAAATATTCATGATATGTATATGGTACTTTACAGACATAAATAGGAAGCGCTGTGTGTGGAGTATTTATACTTCAAGGGGATGAATCTATCTTGTCTTTTTATATGAAGACAAAATTATCCACGGAGAACTGGCTGGTCTAGGGGATTGAGAAGGTGATAGGGGATGGTGTTGTGTTTGAGGATATCAACAAGGGCAGGTTACTAGTGACTGAGAGCTTTGTGGTGTCTGAAGAATGGATTGGTCTTAAGAGCTGATAAGATGCCGTCTGACAAGATGTTAACTTTGGCCCTGCTGTCAAAGGGGGTTGTGCTGGGAACGGAGACAGAGCTCGCCTGCACCAGTACAAGTTATGTCGATGGATTAAGGTTATTGATGAGTTAGTGCATAGTGAAACTTCTGCAGGCTCTGCTTGCACTCTTCTGTAATTGTACATGAAAGACCACCCTTCCATACAGCACCTCTCTCAAAGTATTTAATGTGCTAAACAAAAAGAAGGTACCATTTAATGTGAATGGGTTAAGAGATTATTGCACATCTGTGCAGACTTGCACACCACATACAAAGTTAAGGGCTATGCTTTCTCCACCAAAGAAAGTGCTTTAAACTAAGTTAAATTAATGATGTAATTTAGTCATTATAGTAAATCTTGCCAATCTGTACATTTATTTGAATGAAATAAGTTTATACTTATTTTTCCCTCTGAGGCTTAACAGAGGAGGTCTAAATACTGACTTCATTATTTTACAAGATGAACTAGAGAACATGTATTGTCAAGTACTATAAATAAACTACAACTGTCAAAATAAACACTGTATGCTCTGGAATTCAGAGGGGTTTTCTTGTTTCTCTTGCCAATTTGCAAATTTCAGCAATATGCAATTCGTCTTCCAAGGCTTTTGTGGAAAGTATAGTGTCTACTACAGTGCTTTTAGTACATATTTTTTGTGCATGAGGGGCTAATTGACATTGCCAGGAGAATATGTCACAGATCTGTATGCTTAACACACAACTTGCAATATGCAATCTTCATTTCTTTATTAACCTGGACTCCTGGGGATGGGAGGTGGTGGGGGAGAAAAGGAGAGTGGGGCACGCAGGTTGTAGCTAAGGGCAGTTGCGGTGTTTGATTTCCCCCTACTCCCTCCAATCTCTTCCATGATTTCACAACTGAAAACATAGATCAGGTAAGATTAAGTTGAGCTGTTCCGAGAACTGGGTCCAGGCCAAGTTTTGGCAGTTCATTTGTTTAAGAGAAAATACAAAGTAATTGGATTAAAGAGGCTGTACGATTAATGATGTAGAGTCCTGTTAAATTTCTTTGCTTCTGTGAATCAGTGCAGAATTCAGGTCTTGATTCCTCCAGGGGCTTCAACTTTTAGAGTCAAAAGTGAGTGTAAACCAAATCAGCGTGTTAGTAGGTGTGTTTTGCACTTTCTTTGTTATCAGTGTAAATGGTTGTTTAAAAGATCTCTCATCTTTCCTTCTTGGAGCTGCTGGACTTGCTGGAAACACAGAGAATCTTGAGCTCGTACTGAGAATTCTAAAGCAATAGTAAATGCTGTGGGCTAGAGGAGAGGTGTTTCCTGGGGCAGGTGGGCTGCCAATATTTAATGCCCTTGCCGCTATGAGTATCTGAGCAATAGATTTTTTGCCAGTGACTTAATTCCAGTGTCTGCTAAGGAGAAATTGTGAGAGGGGTCTTGGGGTCTTTCTTTCTTTCTATTGATGACTAGGATACAAGAGAGAGTTGCACACAGGAGTGAAAAGACCCACAAACATTAAAAATTAATTCTGAAATTGAAGGTGTATTTTCACAATAACTGAATTGATGAAAAGAAGAAAAATACTTCTAGTATGGAGTCAGAACTTTGTCAGAGTTATTGGAGACAACGGCAAAGCTCCAGGGCAGTGGTGGTTGTTATACAAGGAAGCCTGTCAGGGTAACTGTCTCAACGGTTTTACACGCAGTTTGAATATCTTCACTGAAATTTTAAGGTGCTAATTTAGGTGATCACTGTTACGGATCTGTCATATGTTTGAAATTTTCAAGTGGACAACTTCTAGAAAGTTTCGGTGTGTTATCTGGTATTCTGAACAAGTGTAGGCTGCTCTGAGAAGTGGCCTATAAATGGTGGAAAAAATGCAATATATTTAATTAAAGCAATGTTTAACTGCTGCAGATGGTTTTGAAAGAATGCTAAAATGCATACAGTTGTGATAACATAGTTTTAAAGGATTTATATCAATACTGTAGTATACCACAAAAGGTCATTTCATCAGAAGTTTCTGATCAAGCTGATCATTGTAATACTATATTGGCATGTTATTTCCTATATGTCTTGGCAACCTTTTTAAAGAAGATAGATTAGGTGATGCACGCAAGCATTTCTAGTTGGTGTCCTCCTTGACTTCCTTCTAAGTTGTTTGTCAATAAGAATTGTCTAGTTTTGGTTTTGATGGAGTAATTCTTAATTTGAGAATCTCACTATGCATTGTATGGCTTCTGACAAAAAGTATTTATGCTAACTTACACTTGGGGGACTGTGGGAGAGAGGGAAAAGACTGAAAGCTTTAAATAGCCGTGTCAAATAAAATCTCAGAATATGAATCTGACTAGAGTTCTCCATTGCATTAAAGCTGTGGTTATATTTTCTTTCCTACTGCAAATTAAACTTCAACAGAACCCTTGTGATCTAGAAAATCAGGCAAGAAGATGTATAATAGCGACAAGAGTCACCCAGGAGATCTAGGACTTGGGATGTAACTAGTGTCAGGCCTTCAGCTGCCCTACTGCTTGTCTTCTGGGTACATCCCAGGAAGTCTTTAGTGAAATTTGAATACAGTCTTTAAAATAGCATTTTTCCTTCTCACGCCCCCCCCATCCCCTCACTCCCGTTATGAGGTTAATCAGATTGCAGACATTGCTAAGACTGAGAGAATTAATGAGTTGCAGGTGAGGAACAGAAAAGAACACAAACCCGGTGGAGACAGAAGGGTTTTATGTTCCTGTGAACAGCAAGATCGTGCAAGGCATTAATGGTGAATGTAAGGGGCAGCAGACAGAGATGGCCCATCAGGGTCGCTGAGGCAATTTTGCACTGGTTGCTGAAATAGTTGCGGCAAAGGTAGAAGCAGACAGACTGACTCTTTTTCTGCTCCAGCAATTTAGCTTCACTTTCTTATTGCCTTCTATAAGGAGCAGAAGAGACGGGGCATCTTCCTCTTGAACGGTCCATCCATGAGCCAGTTTTTCCTTGGGCATGAGTGAATTTTTAAAACGGGCCAGCATGTAAGCTGCAACAATAGCTTTTGCTGTGCTGCATGTATTACAGCCCCGTGTGGGAGGCAAAATATTCATACAGCAATAAAGTCAATGCATTACACAAGCTTGTCCTATTTACAATGCTCTATAAATCAAGAAGGCACAACCTACTATAGCTTGAAGAATACAATGCGTGTAACAGGTGCCCAACTGTATCTTTGCAGCCCTCCTTGAACTGCTGCATGAGCCGCATGCGGCTCTTGACCCATTGACTGCCCTCCTTTATTTTTAGAAGTGCATGAGCAAGAAGTGAAAAAACAACAGTAAGGAGTGGGAAAATTAGGGGAGGGACAGCAAGAAAGCAGCAGAGGGAGAGAAAGACAGACATAGAAATAGAGGGGGGAGAAGAGGGAGAGAGAAATGAGTAAGCAAACAAAAAAAGGGTAGGAAAGTTAAAAAATCGGTTGAAACTTAGTCAATCCCTATCAAGTAGACTAGTATTACAGCTAGGAAGTTGCAAATTTAATTCGTTGAAGGCCCTGTGAACCTGCATCTCCCAAAGAAGCACACCTTACTTTTGTAGCAACTGGATGAGAAGCATGATGAGAACCATTATTCAGTAAATTCTATAATACTAGAAACACAGATATTCACTTAAACTGTTAAGAGATGATTTTAGAACAGATTAAGTCTTTCTACCCAGTAGGCACTGGAGTTCTGAAAGCTGTTCCTGCAAGAGGCAGATAGTATCAGCACACTCAAAAACGGGCCAAACAAATTCATGGGCAACAGGTCCGTAAACAGACTGAAAGAGAAAAGTCGGGGATGTACCCTTTAGCATCCCTAATCCAGTGGTTGTGGATGCTGCGGGAGTACAAGGGGAATGGATTTTTTCCTTGTTCAGTCGATGTTGCTTTTAGCCTCATAAAGTGCTCAACTTTTGCCCTTTATGGAACTGTTCCCGCCTCTCTTCTTTTTATGCTGTGCTGTTTAAAGCAAGCCCTGGTTTCCTGTCACTCAGCCACTTCTCCTTGCTTTTGTGAAGGGTTAACCTTCATGCGTTTGTCTTGCTGAATTTAGACTGTAAAATTCTCAGGGCAAAGGACTTCTTTATTTTTTGTCCATTTGTGCAAAGTGATATGTAAATTTCCAGCTATGCTTAAACGTTCTTTAATAATAAAGTAGGTTTAGTCCTTGGGCTTGTAGAAGTCTCCCTATCCCCACTTCCCCAAAAAATGAAGTTTGGCTTATGTTGCAACGTTGCAATTTTTTTCGTTATCTGATTGAGGTAAATAAGTGAGTTGTTTTATTCAGCAGCTATTGTATTATCTTGAATACGTGATTTGGTTATTTTCCGGTTTTATGCACATGAAGGTTATCACAGCTGTTACTTTGATACTACTACATTGTAATAGGATAATGTGTTTTGAGATATATTAGTGTTGGGGTTTTTCTTCTTCCTGGATGGTGACAGAGAAATAATAAAGGTGTCCAGCAGCTAATCTCTTTCTTTGCTGTCTTTGTGCTCCTACTTCACCTTCCACCTCAATAACTGGGAGGACTGTAGCTATTTGTTAGGGAAATATTAGTTAAATTGCAGAGCTATTACGTGTGCTGAGACATTCCAATTTAAAGTACTTAGTATTCAGTGTGTGTACTTAACTCCTAATGACTATAAATATTATGTTACATTTGAGGCTTTGTAATGTATCAGGTATGTCTTGTACATTGTTTTTTCCACAGAAAATGCAAATTTTCTAACCCATAGATGGTGCAAGCTGTACTTTCTACATTGCTTTACAAAGATTTTTGCTTTGCTTTTCATAGTAGAGTCTTATTTATGAGGAGGTGTAGAGTTCAGACATAATTTAGCGTTGAGATTGCTCAGATGCATGTTTCACTGCAGCGCTAAGTAGCATAGAGCTAGCTATTTAGGGCATCTTTAATAACTGGTGCTGGATTTTGTCAGGAAAGACTGAAAAATAGGGATTGGATAGTGGAGCCTTTGTGTGGTACCACTTTGCAGCAGGGATGCGATGGACTTGCAGGGTCCAGCCGCAAGCTGTAGCAGCAGAGTAAAGGGCTGAGGGCAATTGGGGATGTGCTGCGACCTGTGTCATGGCTGGCTGAACAGCTGGATGGGATTTGTTAGTGATTCACAGCTTGGCTTAAAGAGAGATAAGGAAGGCGTGCTGATTGAGGTCTGGATCTGGGAAGGAGACTTGTCTGTTACCTAGTGAAGTCTGTTCTATTTGCAGCAGTCTTCATCGATCCAGAATGAATGGGGGAAAAAAGGATGGAGCTAGAGTTGATGGCTAAACTATGACGGACTGGGAAAGAGTGAAAATATAGGGTGGGGTTAGATGTGACCCGTAAAAGATGAGAACAACAGGGGAAAAAATGCATTTTGCCAGATCACTTTCCAACAGTAAACCTGCCAGTCTCTTGCACAGATTCTCAGCTCGCTCTCTGTACTCCTTTCCTTGGCCTCTACATTACAATCCAATATGTCCCAAGTCACCAGTGTGGTATAAGTTCTGCAAAAGAGAGCTAGCATGCCTATTCTGGCCCATGGAGCTGGGCCTCTTTCTGCAAACCACCACAGGCTCGTTAGGAACGGTGCTAGTGTCTTCTGCCGCCTTATCCTGCTGAGCTAAGCGGGGTCTGGTCCCTTCTCTTTCCCGATGGCTGCACTGATCCTTCAGCAGTAAGCCGTTACATCTGTCAAAGTCTGCAGCCCGTGCCTGCAGGGGACTGAAGAGGCAAGGTTGTCCTATTGACAGAAAGAAAACGTTTATGAGGAATTAAAAAATAAGCAGACAAAACCGTTCTTGAATTTACTTGCAAATGAAGTAGCAGTGATCAGCTAAACTACTGAATGTGTCTATAGATTAATTTTTGTAATTGCTTAAGTATTCAGATCACAAATCTGAAAGGGAAAGAGGAAAGTGTTTTTAAAGTACTCAGGATTATTCCAATTGCCAATTTGAGTGGAAGGTATACGTAAGAATTGACATTTGTTGTCATTCTTTATGTGGTAATCTTTGGTCATTGGAAAAGTGTATTTGATTATCTTGAAAGGTTTCTAGCCAAGAGGATGCATCTAAACTTCACTTTGGGCTTATGAGGACATTTGACATGGGCAGTAGATAAGCCTGTACAAGCACAGCAGGCAGCTGTATGCCAGGCAAATGAAAGATTCTTTGGTTGGTATTTTTACTAATCTTTTTCTCATGTACACATTGAATAACACATCTTGAAAGTCATCTAGTTGCTGTTTTAGGAAATAGTTTCTTTTCAGAGGGAGAATCTCGTCTTCTGGATATTAAAATAATAATGGAACTGTGATGTTTGCTTAGATTGGCTTTCCTGGAAGTTAATGTGTCATATCCTAATGACACACTAGGTCAAGTGCTAAATTTCAGTTCTTGATGGAGATAGTGAATGAACTGTGCCCAGAAGTAAGTGGTTTTGTATGTCCCTGTTCATATTACTAGAGTTCAAGGTCACTAGAAGAGTTGTGGGTTTTAATGTACAGATTTACCCATTCTTTTTTTAAAAATTACAGACTCTTTACTGAACTATGTGAGCACCTTAACTGTTTTATGTATAGTCCGTGATTTTCTTTTTCTCAGCTAGTTATACACAAAGAGCATAAGCATTTTTTTCTTCCTTTTTTTTATTTATTAATTATGCTGAAGCAGCTGGATGAAAGAGTGCATCTTGCTTTCGGCATCTGAAGGAAAGATCTTTTTTTTTTTTTTTTTTTTTTAGTATACTGGGTTTTATATAGGGTTATTGTCTAGTAGGGATTATATAATATGATTATGAAGTTATCCTGTCTTCAAAAGGGTCATATATGTGATCTCTGGTCAGTAGGGAGAAACTCACGCTTTTGACCCTTCTGTCTCTTTGGACTCATTAATGTTGGACATAGTGGCGCTTCTAAAATTGCTTAATTGTTCCAAAGAGATCATTTGTGCTTACTCCGTTATTGCCATTTGATGCTGTCTCTCTACACACTGCCAAAAAACCCACGGTATATTACATTTTTATTGTTATGTAAAGCAGCTGTAAAACAAACAGTGCGGTTGTGTAAGTGTATTTGAAATCTTTGCTATTGGCTACTTTATTTTTTGCCTTTATATCTCTAACTTTTACATTTATAGTTTTGCCACCACAGGGAGTTAATGAAAAGCAAACATATAGACTGTTTGTTTAAAACTAATAATAGTAATGCCATGCACAGATTTATGTTGCTTCCTTATGCATATTTACTATCCTGTTTCACAGTATAAGAAAAGCTGGGTCATGCTGTGCTGGGTGCTTTTTTTTTTTTTGGTGGGCGGATTGGTTTTTTTGTTTTCTCTGTGCGTTGGTTTGACTGTTACAGTTCTGATTTAAAAAAAAAAACTTCAACAACTGTAGAGCAAGTGAGCATATAGCAAAGAAAGAAAGGAAAAAGATAAATGCATGCGCAGCAAGACATTGATCTAGATGAGGGGAGATCTGTTGAACTGTTTTGATTTTGTAATACTTGCATGCCTGTAGGGAATCAATCCTGTGTGCATCCTTAGCACCCTCACAGGATTGTGAAAGGTGATTTATTTTATGTGTTTGTCTTTACAAGTAGTACTGAAGAAAACAAGTGCTTAAATTATCCTATATTTTAGATTCTTTCTGTACCTCTTTTGATATGTAGTAGAACTGCATGTCTCAGGAGTAAAATTACGACATGCATATATTTATTAAGGGTCTGACTTTCAACACTAGCTGTTTACAGTAAGAGTACTTGTTGAGATGATGAGTCTCTTGATCATTCTTTGCCCTAGTGGGAAAAGTGCGTAAAAACAGCACAACAGTCACTGGGCAGCCTCTCTCACAACTTTTCATCTGTGTTGGTGGCAGCTGCTAAGATATTTTTAATAGATAGACTTTTTCTTAGTTTAAGCTATTTTTCTACTTTAATTGGAGCTTGCATAGCTTAGATCCTGCTTTCCGCTCTATTCGGAAAAATACCTGAACTCAGTCGCCACTGAGCCAGAGCTGCCTGCCCTCTGTAGCCTATGCTGGGGAGGCATACCTACTTGTTGGGGGTCTGCTCTACTTGGATTAAAGGAACAGAAACAAAACATAAAGATTAAAAGATGCTCAGGAGGGGAATGTGTACTTGGATTTTGCCAGCAGTTAAAGGTAAATCCCTTACAGTAAGGAAAGCTCTAAATAGTGCTTCTTGATACGTGTTTTGCAGTAGGTGAATTGTTCAAGAAGAATGAGAATATAATACAGCTGCCAGACTTCAACTTTGAAATAAATGAAATAGATTTTAGCTTGGTTTTTATTTTGCCCACCATTTTATTTTGCAAATTATGAGGGAATAATAATTTACAAATTTTAGAACTGCTAACTATTATCTGTACCACAGCTGCAAGGGAACAGTGTTGCATCAGATCTGCTTTTTGTTAGTGTTTGGAGCGTGCATGGGTGTGCAAAAGCCCCTTTTGCATTCACTTCCTTATTTTTTCTTTGCTTTTCCCAACCCAAAAGCAAAAAAATAGCTGTATGGAAAAGGATTATTGTAAGATCAACCTTCCTTTTCTTTAGCATTTAACTTGACTTTCATAAGTTGACAGAATAGGCATTTTCCTAAACTCTGAATGTTACATCACCCAGAAGAAACACACATGGGAAAGTCTCTTAAGTGCAGGCAAGACAGAATCTTAGGATAACGCTGACTTGCCACAGTTAATACCAGTGGTTTAAAGGGTGAGACCAAAATTCTTGTCATGACTGAGAGCAAAAGGTGTTAGCTGGGATCAGTGCTGCAATGTTGTATATTCTTGTTATTGTTTTGTAGCAAAAAATATAGTATCATTCTAGATCTGCCATTAGGGAAGACTATATAAGAGTGTGTGTGTTCTGGACAAATGTCTAAGCAAAGGGGCTGAAGTGGGCTAATTCTCTTTTATCAATCCTGGATGGTCTTTCTGCACTTCTACAGTATTATTAAGGTAGCAGTAGCTATTCATTTTAACTGCCATTGAATGAGTTAGTACAGCTATGGAGGCGTACAGATTTTGTATGTCTATATGCATGTTTACGCACACATGCATGTATACTCAGATTTTATATATGAAATAGTGTGTGTATGATCAGAATTAAATATAATCGTACCTTTATCACCCAAGTTTGTTAAAAGACATATGACATTTTTAGAAAACTCAAATCTGAATGTCATCACACTCAATTAGGACACCTCATTTTGTATTTCACCCACCTGGGTTTCCTTTTTCCATCCAGTCCTTCTGTCAGCAAGTTAGAACTAATTGTGCTCTTGTGCCCTTGGCTAATCATAGCAAACTGGTGGCTTTCCCCCAGTCTTTGCAGAGTTTTGACTTGGAAAAATGAACTTCTTAACTGTGTAAGGACACTTTATTTGTTTCATAAACTGTTTCATTGTTGAAAATATATCTTTAAAAAAAAATCTGATCCAGATGTTGTATATTGTCAACAACAGTTTCTCTGCTCCAGATACTTGTTTGCAAGTCCTCAAAGCTGATCACATATAGTTGGTGCCTCTTCACGTGTAACTAATGTATATTAATTATGCTGGTGTAAAGGTCAAGGATCCCATGATACGGCAAAATGAAGCATTGCGATGTAAGCGTATTTTTCCTCAAGTACAGTGTCATTTCCATTAAACATAAGGACAACCAGATTATTCAAAATGAAGAGGTTGTAGACCTCATTTAAGTAGCATAACAGAAAAGGACTATGATCTTGGACTTCTCAGGTCTGTTGGTTTTGTATTTGTCCTTCTGAATTATTATCTTCTTGTGATTTTCAGTGCCTAGCCTGGGAGAGAGGTTGAGCCAAAGTCATGCAAATATCATACAATCATAGAATAGATTGGGTTGGAAGGGACCTTGAAGATCATTGAGTTCCAACCCCCCTGCTGTGGACAGGGACACTTCCCACTAGACCAGGTTGCTCAAAGCCCCATCCAACCTGCCCTTGGACACTTCCAGGGATGGGGCATCCACAACTTCCCTGGGCAACCTGGTCCAGTGTCTCACCACTCTCACAGTAAAAGATTTCTTCCTAGTATCTAATCTAAATCTACCCTTTTTCAGTTTAAATCTGTAACCCCTCGTCCTGTTGCTACACTTCCTGATAAAGAGTCCTTCCCCAGCTCTCCTGTAGGCCCCCTTTAGGTACTGGAAGGCTGCTATAAGGTGTCCCCGGAGCCTTCTCTTCTCCAGGTTGAACAACCCCAACTCTCTCAGCCTGTCTTCATAGGAGGGGTGCTCCAGCCCTCTGATCATCTTCGCGGCCCTCCTCTGGACGTACTCCAGAAGGTCCATGTCCTTCTTATCTTGGGGGCTCCAGAGCTGGATGCAGTACTCCAGGTGGGGTGTCACAAGAGCAGAGCAGAGGGGGAGAATCACCTCCCTCAACCCGCTGGCCATATTTCTTTTGAATGTCTTTCAAGCATGCTCTATGCATACTTGACAGGTGGCTAAGATTTCATACAGAAACTGCCAGAATTCTGAAGGCAGTTTTTTCCTGCATTCTGTGGTTTTACTTGGATGATTTGATGCTAGTTTGGATGCAGCTAATTGCAGGAGTGTCTCAGTCATTGGAAAGTGAGGGAAGTTGGAATTGGTCTCAGTAAGCCTCAGTGCAGGCTGGTTTTGGATCTGAGGGTGAGTAGCCTTTGTCTTTAGGGATCAATCCTATAGCTGAGGTAATACAAAAGCTCTGTAGTTTCTCTGAATTGTCCTTTTCTGTCCTACAATAACTAAATCAAGCAAGGTTTCCACTGAAATTGTAACACCAATGTCATCAGTCTGTAATCTGGTGAAGTCACTCTGAAGTCTACTCCCACTGCTTTTATAAATTTAATGCCTCTACATAGAGATACCAATTTTATGAAATGTTTTGGTTGAAGTCACACTTGTGTTTGGTGCAGCTTTCACCCAGATAGTGGTATTTATACACAAATACAGAGGTACACCCTTTCTGCAAGTGCCCAGAAATGTCATTACAAACCTGTGGCATCAATCCCTTTTAAGCCATTCATCCATGACCCTGATGATGGCATCTGAGAACTTGCTTACGGTCACAAAGTAAGTTGGAACTGTTGACTGCAACTGCTTATACAATGAAGTTTAAAATAGCATGCTGAGTGTGTGTGATATCAGAGGTTCAGGTGACATTCCATGACAGGTTCTCTTTTGCTTTTTTTATTGTCCCTCTCCCTCACTAGCATCTTCAACTATACATGCTATATTTCATTTTGTTAGAGTTTGTGGTTGTTGGTTTGTTTGTTTTTTCTTCTTCAAATATAGGCATGCCAGCATCGAATAGGGGACCATTTTTTAATGCTTCTAGTAGTTGTTTTCTCATGTTTTCTCATAAACCTCGTGCTCAGAGTTCATAAGTTTGAGGTTTTTTACTTCCTTTACTTGTTCATCTTTCTCCGATTCTCCTAATAGGTAGGCAAGTTTACTCTGTCTGGAAGAACACAGTCAGGATGAAATACTTCAGTCATTTATTTAACTGTTAGCTTCATCCTGCACTGTGTGTAAAGTGTAAAAGAAAATAAATTGGAAACATCTGTTTTCTTTTTCTCATAACAGAAGAACAAAGAGATATGTTCTATTGAAATCAAAGGTGGCAAATATAAGAGTAATAAAAGGAAGGTATTATGTGTGTCTTTCACACATATAATTAGTCTATGGAACTTACTGTCACAGGAAATTATCGAGGCCAAGAACATAACAGAATTTGAAATAGAATTGGGCAGGTATATGGCTATCATGAATGTTCAAAGCCATTCTTATTAATTATGGTGATTTTGGAGCAATATTAAGCCCATGTTCCTAGGCTTAAGCAAGTTTATCTTGAGATGTTTTATCAGAAGAATGTGCTTTTTTGTGTTCCTTCAAATTAAACTTGCCTATAGACTAAAATTTACTTGAATTCTGAGCATTGCATGGAAATCTTTTTTGTCCAATCCCAGCTTGTACATATGTGAGCATTTTTCTCCCTTTCTTCTTCCACATACACATGTACACACCTGTCATATCTCTTTGGGACTGGGTATCCTCCTCACATATTTTCTTTGTCCCTTTCCATGCCACTCTTGCACGTCCCTTTCCATATCAGCTCATCCCAGGAATGACCATTATGCATCATGTCTGATCAGGTTGCACAGGAATGACTGTGGAAATGACCTGCAAAGTGAGCAATACAATTCAAAGACTTATGAATGATTAATACCTACACAGAGCAAGAGCCACAACGTTGATTAAACTTGAGTATGCTGTGATGAGTGAAATCACTATATTTCTGCAAAGGAAGTGATAATGGTAGCAGGCTCTTTACCATGTCTTAGCTTTTTAATAAGTGGCACTTCAAGTTATGGAATTAATTCCACAGAGTGCAAAAATATCAGGAGTGAAGTAATAAATATGTTAAAAGGTTTGACTATTGTAATTGACATTTATGCCTGCAAATCTCGGCAGGCCTTTAAACCAACCAGTTCCTACACTTTGGGGCCAGGGAGAAGAAATATCTTCTTGATGTGCTAAATCATTTTTTTAAACAAACAAACGAACAAAAAACAACAAAGAAACACAAGCAAACAAAAAGCCCAACCAAAAACCATCAAACCCACATCGGTAGTATCAGAAAGAAAAGAAAAAAGTAGTTGAGCAAAAGCATAATAGAAACAATTCGAAATCTCTGGGCATTAGCCAAAATATTCCATGTCTTCAGATTCTCTTCTGGGGAGTTTAGGAAAGGTAACTTGAATGAATCATGTGGCTTTAAAGGGAAGAACCTTAAAATGTCTTCTGTAGAGGAGTTTAGCTCTCTGCAGAGCTGCGTGCATTCCTTTTTAAGGTTCTGCTCTTCTGTAATTATCTAAAAACTACAGTCAGATTAATGACAGAAGCAAAGCTTGTTGCTTGTTTCTAAGATGCTCAGCAGCAGCATTGATTGATAACAAACTCTTAGAGTTTATTCTTCCATAAAGAATAGAGGATGCAGAGGCAACATGGATGGTTTTAAAAGTGTGCTTTGCTGACAGTCAGTGTGAGAATGAGGAATGCCATAATTACTGCCTGGGCTAAGTGTGATGAAGCAAACCCCCAATCAAAGTGCTTTGCAGCAATCTGGCTTTTTCAGTCACTGCTGTTTTTTTCCAGGGTCCCAAAAGAGATTTCTCCTCCCTGCATTGCATATGAAATTGTTCAGCTGAATTTGATGGAAGTTTTGTTGTCTTCAACTAGCCTAGACTGATGCAGAAGTACTGGCTTCTAGAAAGACACTTGACAAATGTGTTTCCTGTCAGGATGGATCTTTAACACCGCATGGTCTGCTGCAAACTTCTTTCTTTGAAAGTAGGGAAGAAACTTAGTCTTTACTGGCCTAGTGCTTATTAAGGGCATACCTATGGTGATGTCTTCCCATTTTGAAAAAGGAAGGGCAGTAGGTTTTTCTGACACGTGAATGAGAAAAGAGCTTAATATAAATACATACAAAGTAAAGTCTGGTCCATCAACTTTTGTGTAATGCTGTCCACTTTATCTTAAAAAGAATATTGGAGAAGTAGGTGGATTTTGGAGAGGAGAGCTGGAAATTATTAAAAAAAAAAAAAAAAAAACCAAAACAACCCAAAAAAACCTGGAGGAGTTTTCATGTGAAGATATAGGGATTATTTCCTTCAGAAGACAGACTGAATATTTATTTTCCTTATTTTTATTCTCTAGAGAAAATAGATGGGAAGCCTATTTTCCTCTGTCTTCTAATACAAGAACAAAGGCATATGGAATGAGAAGTTTAATTTATTTATTTTTTACAGAATGAAATTAGACACAGGGGTTCCATGCTGTATTACGTTGCTGAAGCTAGGAATTTAGCAAGCTTCAAAAAGACTCAGACTTCTGTGGAGGGCAAAACCAGACAGAATCACGGCAGCTTATTTGTAATACTAATTTCAGAAAGGAAACATAGATGCCTGTTTTTGAGGCTCAACCAGTTACTGCTGAGGATGTTGCTAAGGTAGGGGAAGGCTGAAGGCCTGGCGTAACCATCTCTGCCCCATTTGACACTGGAAACCAGTCAGAGACAGGGCATTGGAATAAGTGGACTTCACATCTGAACCAGCTTGGTGATTTCCCATATTTCTTTTGATAAGGTAGTAGAAGAAAAAAGTTCTGTAACAAAATTTGCATTTGACCTGTGATCAAAGTCTTTCCAGTAATACTACTTCTATTAGAGTAGTGGGTGGACTGAGCTTTATTTTAACATTGTTTTATAGGGGAAAATGGTGTTTAGAAAGAAGTCTTTGTAAGTCATGTTGTAAAAATTTTGTGCATTATGAAACACACACATATATATGTGTGTGTGACAAAAGCACCTTTAAGAGTAATTTCCCCAAACTATTTCCCATAATGTTTTTGTGAAATTATCTGTCTCAGAGAATTGAGTCTTAAAGCTGACAAGGGGTGCATACATATTTTGGTGTCTTCCTCCAGTACTTAATCTTAAGGTTGACTTTAATCAAATTTTGTGTGTGGTGTCATTTGGCTTGAAAGTTGCGTCTGTGAGATGTAGTGGTATGTATATTTATACGGAGTGAATTAAAAAATCATTTTAGTATTGGTTAGTTTGCTACTCTGTGAATGATATTGCCATTGGAGTGATTTTTTTGTGTGTGATCTGTTTTGCTTTTCTGTGACAGGCACAAACTCAGCAGAAGAGAACTATTTTCAGTTAGTTTCCCTTAATTGGAAAAAGAGAGTTGTCTCATTAAAATTTTTAATTACAATTGATTAAAAACCCAATATAAAAAAAATATTAAAAGTTTGTTTTAATGATGGGATTGTCAGCTGCCTTTGAAATTTCTCTATTCTTACTCATTTATGAAGAAAACTGTACTCTAAGGGTTTTATTTACTGACCTTTCTGAATTCAGATCGTGGCATAGAAATCTAAATGAAGAAATATCTCTTCATTATTTTATCTTGAAAGTTCAGATAGGATTGCCTAGACTGGCTGAGGAATTTTCTACCATAATGTAAATAGTATAAATATATTTACATTGTAAATGTATTGCTGTTTGAACATCTTTATTTCACTAAAAGGAATATTTGAAATGCCTTTAAGTGAGAAAATCAAAGTGAATGAAGCTGTAGTGACTGGAAACAAGTCATTTTTCTTTGTTCTTACAGTGCTTTTCCCTACCTTCATATCCCAAATCCCTGTGATTTGTAGTTAATGATAGATTTATTTCTCTTCTTATGTTGATGTGTATGTAGAATTACATCAAGCATGGATATTAAGGCTGTCAGTTCTTCCAGGTGTTTTGCCATACTACTGTATGCTGTTGTGCAGGTTTCATATTTGTGCCTAATTATAAGTAACATATTCAGGTTTTCTTCAGAAAATTAATAGTTTAAAATTAGGTGCAAAGGGTACATCTGTCTCTGTGTCAGTTTTAAGGTTTTGTAGGCATGCCTCTTAATTTCTGTTGCCATCTGTATGGAAATGGTTACAGTATAACAACTCTCAAAACATACACAGGAACTCTCTCCTAATCTTGTCAGTCTTACTTTAAGGTGTTACTTTTAACAATGCTCAGGTTGAAAGACTAGAAAATGTAAACTGCTGCCTTTGAAACAGTGCATGTGTCTGTAAGGTGTGCTTTCCTCCTTCTGTCTCTATGAAATGTAATAGAAAATCTCATGCTAGCATTACTAGAAATTAAATTGTTAACACCATCCAATAAAGAAATGTGAATTTTTACTAAATGCCTCTAAAGATCCTTCTCTGAACTTTATGGGTTGTGCAGGAAGTTTGTGGGGAAAATAGGTTGTCTTTTTTTTTTTTTTTTTTTTTTTTTTTTTTAACGAGTAGAAAAGCCTCCAAATCATGGGAACATACCTGAAGTATTATTTAACATCAGTGTTTTCAGCTAATTACAGTGTAAACTTAGCATGATTTTTTTTTTTTCCCCATGACAACAAAAGGCTGAAACTTAATTTTAACTACGAATATCAGTGATCAGCTGAAGGAACAAAATTTCCAAGCCATGAGCGACCAGGGGTGGTGTTGAGGGGGATGCCTGGACTACTTGTGCTCCCTGGCAGTTCCCTTTTACCTGCCTGCTGCGGACTGCTGTCAGCAGAACTTAACTGCCAGCCGTAGATGTTGTTTTTTCCAGCTTATTAAATTGTTGCTAAGTCTTCTCTCTTTGGTGGAAAACGGGGAGGAGCAGACACCCGTGTTGGCTTTTATGTGTGTGAATGTGGTGTGCTTTTTATAAAAGGTGTAAGTGATGTAATGCCCTAAGTTGAAACTCTTATTGCCTGGCACTTCATTGTCTTTAATGTTTCCTTACATTCAAGAGATGCTTCCAGACAAAAATGTCATGAAATTAAGGCATTGGGAAGTTTGAAAGTCAATGATGTGGATTGTTTGGGTTTTTTGGTTTGGTTTGGTTTTTTTTTTTGCTTTGGGGGGAAGTTACTTAACGTCAATTGCCAAATAGGGTTCTGGAGAGAAAAGATAATTTGTGAAGGACTATATCTGCTTCTTCAAGTCAAGGCGTGCAAGCTGGCCCCAAAATTGTGTACAATATTTAAGAGCACTGCTTAGTCCTCTTGTGGCTTCTAATGTGGATTAAATTTAATGTTTCTAATACTTTGAAAACAGAAAAATAAACAAAACTTTAGAAGGCCACCACAAATTCCTACTCAGGCTATCCTTATGTGTGTGAAAATGCTATCAAGAAATCAAAAGCCTATTTTTGTTTTTCAATCCCTTGAAAGATTGTTGTGTGTTTTGTTGTGGTTGGTTGGGTTTTTTCCAAGCTTTTGCCCTCATGTCAGCTTCAGAATAATGTTTATGTAAGAAAATGCTACAATAAATGCTGATTAGCTATTGTGACTGGCTCATGTTTGCAACTGTTATTAATGAGAACAACTTGCAGTGGTATATAAACAATTTTTAGTGACTGTTATGTAGTTGGCTGGCAGCTGTGCTATATTAAAGTGTAGGTAACCTTGTTTTACTTAAAAAAAAAATAATAGTAAACTCGCATCTTGGATCTCAGATAAAATTTCTAGTCTGTGCACGTTAAAGTTTCAAAACTCAAAGGCAATGTTTTCAAATTACTTTTCTGCTAGGCAGCTTTGATAGTTTAGAATTGTGAAAATCAGTAAAGATGGTCTGGGTAGTGCAGCATAACTGATGATATTTTGGTTTTGTTTGAGTGACCAAGTTTTTTTTGGTATTTGGTGGTTTGTTCAATTTTCCTGTTATCACCTATAGTGGAATATGTTAATCCAGTTGCAGTGATCTTGATTTGTTTAGTGAATGTCAAGGAAAGGAAGTTAATGTAAAGAGTTTAATGTAGATAAAGGAGAAGGGGAAGATATCCAGATTAGATTTTTTTTTTTTTCTTTCTAGATTTCATGAATGGTTAAGATACATCCTTCGAAACATAATATATTTTGATTATCAACATAATGTTATTGGTATCAGCATTGGTATGCTGATGGGAAGCAGTAGAATGATGTGAAGCCAAGATCATGGGATGACCTGGTTCTCTAGTTAAGTAATCTTGACTCTACCTATCCTTAATCTAATGGGAAAGAGACACTGTTGGTATTGATTAGCTGATGGATTTGTTTTAATTTGTAGCATGTTTTTAGGGCAAGTTTGTTGGTAGATAGGTAGGTGGTAGGACAGGAGGATCAGTTTTGGAGCATGTTGTACATGTGCAGATTTTTTTTCTGTAGGTTATGTTCTCTTGATAACTTAAAGTTGCATATAAACTAGCAATCCTCAAATACTGCATCATCTGTTCTGAGTACAGACTTTAAACCGAATTTCTGTAGTTCAGTGCAAGAGAGATAGTAGTATATCTCTAGTCTGGCAATGCATTGTCTGTCCTCTTTAAAATAGCCCTTTTCCTCACCATGGAAGTAAGAACGGTACTTGAGGAGACAGTTGGGTGAAGCCACAAGAACCATGTCCTTATTAGTTGGAAAAAGTTTGAGTCTTGTCTGCTTTCAATTTTCAGCATAGCAGGGGCTTCTTGCCAAGTATTGCACATCATCTTTAACTTTCTGGGGCCAGTTTTTCCTTTTCCAACCTGGTTTGTAGCTGCTGTTGCCCTTTTGATCTAAGTTATCTAGCATATGCATTTCTTGATCTACAGAATCACTAGTTATAATGAAATCAGTAAGGCAAACTGATGATAATAAAGTCTAAGTTAACCAGTCCACTATGTTATCTCAGTGCTGGATAGGTAATCTCACAAAATAAGTGCAATACCTGCCCGCCCCCCCCGCCCCAACCAGGGCAAGTGACTATTGAAGAGACAGAAGCCTCCAGATCACATTGGTCCAAACTTAGAAGTTTTACAATTGATTTACTACAGGGTACATAAATATCTATGATGTGCTGGACTTTTTTATCCATTTATTGAGACCACTTTTCGTATTCCCACACTGATACAGACAGGACAGGAGATGGGCATGGAGGACAGAAACACAGATGTTGGTCCCAGCTTGAGTCTGGAATGGCAGGTCAATTGTGTTGGATTTCCATTTTCTCTAGTGGATGAAATAGGGGAGAGCCCTCTAATCATTTTAATGTAGCATAGTTTGGGCTGCTTATGGGGGGGAATGAGGCGTTATTGAACTGTTTTGTTGTCAGAGGGGATAGTTTCTTTTCCATTTGTGAAGAACCTATCATGTGCAAATAAATACCGGGAGGAAGTCGTGCTTTTGTTTTCTCTTGAGGGGTATGCCACATTTGAGATTAGTGACGCAAGAAACTTCATATTTATTAATAGTAGTGATTCTCTTTTATTGTCTTTAAATACAGAACTGTCAATTTGATGCTGGGGAACCACCCAAAGAGTATGTTTACTTTATGAAAGCATTAAAATTACAGAAACAAATAGGTTTACTGGTTATTTCTATACTGACTTCGAAAAACCAATTGGAACATGAGGATGCCTGGACCAAATGGTGTAGCTGCAAAAATGCAGCATTTGTGAAACTGCCTAGTTTTGCTTACCAATTGTAGATTACACATCTATGCCATAAATACTAAATTTGGAAATGAGGACTGATGATGTGAAGGAATTTCTGTCACCATGTTGGCAGCTAATGGTCCGGTTGACAAATGGCAGGAAGGAAATGGATGTAAAAATAACACAAGGTTAAGTTGGCAGAGCACAGTTTCTACCATCACATCTTCTTGTCATTTTAAATAAGCCGTTGCTAATTGTTAGGCAGGTCAGATTCTCTTCTACTCTTTCCCAGTTTGTTTTATTGTTTCTTGTGCAGATTGTTATTTAATGGGAGATGCAAGGTCAAATATAAGCTAGTACATTTTAATTTATTTAATTTTTGGTCATGGTGTCAAGCTGTAACTATGAGGAGAAAAAGAAATCAGATTTGCATATAAAGATAGTAATTTCATTGACTACTTAAAAGTCTGACATTTTCTGTATTTCCGTACTGTATGTACTAAAGCCACAGACTTGCAGAAACAGTCAGCCTCTCTGTAGTCATGCTGGATACAGAAAATGTTCCTACACGTAGTGGGACAAACTTCCAGTGCTTTGAGGTGGAGAAGGCTAGGAAGAAGCCACTGCAAAGAAAACCAGAAGCCCTTGAGAGCTGAGCAGGCTGGGTTTATTTTCAATTTTGGAACCAATGCTAAAGGGATTAGTTTCTCTTGAACCTTTTTATGAGGACTTGCTCCTAAATTGAAGTGATTATTGTTAAACTAAATAGAGCTACAGCACACTCCTGAGAATATCGTAAGTCTCCTTCTGACCTCCCCGTTAACTGAGATATTATTTTAAATCTTTGAAGCCTGGTTTGAAAATCAAACTCTGCAGTGAAACTATTCAAGAGAGTTGGCCTTTTCACCAAGTAGTTAAGTAGTAACTTCACAGTAATATTTTGCAGAGACAGAAGTATTTCAGGTGAAGGTCCTAAGTTTGCAAGTACTCCTGGGCATTTCTCTTCCTGTTGTAATTGAAAATTCGAGTGAGATCTTGGCAACGATAAGGCTCTTAGTTGTTGTGTGATCTTGTTGCCAAGTATTTTTTCTATAAACTGGAAAACTAAGTCTTTTTTTTTTTTTTTCTTCCCACAAAGAAATCCCCCTGAAACAGTTTTCCTTGAAGTCTCATAAATCCCCGCATAACACCTTATCAGCTCCATTATCAGAGCTATTTAGTTATTTAGTTCCCTTTTTAACCTCGTAAGAATATAATTCACTGCACCGTTTATCCTTCAGTTTAAGCTTTGTGCAATTTATGTACAATTTTTCAAACCTCCTCTCCCCAGTTTTACATTAGTCTGATACTTAAGGGAAAAGCTTTCCCAGATGCTAAAACAGAAATTTTGTGCATGCTCTTCTCGGTTAGAAATGTGGTGGGATTTGTAAAGTACTTACCCCTGTGCAATAATATTGTGACTGCCATTTTAAATTTAAGACAGAAAATACAGAACCATCAATGAGTTACAAGAAAAATAATAATATTTACTGCTTTGTACTTGAAAACCATGTCCCTGAACATGCATTATAAGAAGAATTAAATTCTGTTTTCGCAATTTGCTAGTTGGGATTGCTGTAACAATATAATGTTCCATCTTTGCTCACTTACCTCTCCTTTCCCTCCTTTGCTGCTTTCTCATGTTTTAATTAAAGCCAGCTGCAACTTTTCTCTTGCTGTCTTTTCCCTGTGCCTCTCACTTTGCTTGTAGGCATTTCACCTATGGTCAATCCATCATTTTTAGCTGATGTTAACAGAGAAGCAGCTTGGCTGTGTATAATGACAGTGGGCAAAAAATATCACTCTGATTCACGTAGTCATGTTGGTAATTCAGTATGTTACCTTTTACTTTCCACAGTTCCCCAGGAGGGGTTTTGTTGTGTTGTGATGTATTTTTCTTTCTTTTCCTTTCATTTCCATTCTTTGACTAAAAAGAGGAGGCAAAAAAGTTATATCTCGCTTTTAAACTACTTGACCAAAAAATGGCAATTAAATGGATGGCCCGGGGTATCCTTTTAACTACTCCTATCTTGTGTGGTTGAATTTCTTCCTAATAACTGTGTAACATTTTAATGCTTATTTTATAATTGAAAAACCTATGTAAACTGTGTACACGAGCCTTTGGATTGCTTTATAGCATGCTTAGCATAGTGAGGTCCTGACTGTGAATGGAGTGTCTTGGTCCTATAGTAATAAAAATAATAATAATACATTTCGGTAGCTAAAGCATATGCAGAAGGTGACAATTTATTTCTAAAATTAGAGCTATGCATTAATACAAAGTTTTTAAAGTGATATCCTAGCCAAAGGATTAGCTGCTTTTTTTGTTGGTTAGTTTTAACTCTGTTCTTGGACATTCCCATTTTTAACACAGCTTGCTTAAAGACCTGTAGAGCAAAACCTCTTTGAATGAAGGATTTTATAAGTGTATGTTTTTTCAATGGCGAAGCTAGATGAGCTGTCCTGCTTCTTTGTAGATCCTGCACCTGCCTCCCCCAGTGATCTAGGACTTCTGGGGTACTTTTGCAATTTCCGTGCCAGATTCAGCCTAAGAATGTAGGTGAACAAGCTGAGTGTGGACCCACTTGGTGGACTACCAGAAAAGAAAGCATGTTTACCCTGAGGTCAGGAATGGGGTGGATTAGGAGGGAAGATCAAAGTGCACCAGAACTTCATGTGAGAATGATATGCTGCCTTCCTGCCAGTCAAAAATGCTAATGCATTTTGGGCTTGCATCTTTTAAAAAGAAAAGAAAATAATTTAAAAAAAAAAAAGGAAAATAAAAAAGGGAGGGGGGAAGACAGGGAATAAGAAACCTTCTAATATTCAACTAAATATTTCCTAAAGCTGCCTAGTAAGGTGATGTGTACATGACCGAGATGCAATAACATGTTCAGTCATTCACTGTTTCTTACTACAAAATAAAACAACAACAACAAAAATGATGTTGCTGTCAGCACAGCTTTACGTTGGAGATCATGAGATTCTTTGCCACCTTGGAATTCCCTTGTGCTGTTAGTATGTTGTTTGCTTTCTGATTTGAGTTATGTCCCTTGGAAAAGGTCATGTCTGCAGTGTTTTTGGAAATTATATTTATTTTCCACAAGTGTGCAACTTCAAAACCACTTAGCTACTTACATCAGACTCTTCTTGTTCAGGGCAAAATGGCCTCAAAAA
Source organism: Vanellus vanellus (assembly GCF_965231255.1). NCBI lineage: Eukaryota > Metazoa > Chordata > Aves > Charadriiformes > Charadriidae > Vanellus > Vanellus vanellus. Next base: position 43,279,298 of record NC_138906.1, read on the forward strand.
TAACATCTAGGGATATGGAGTAGTTGGACTATGAGTTCATGGTATTTTACTTGTGGCTTTAACTGAAACATATTGTAGTTTTTCATTAACTGCTATTTACTTCAGCATACCATGAAATTGCCTTTCTTCTCATAACCCTGACAGGTAGCTGTCTCTGGCATTTTTCAACTAGTCTGCTAAATTAGTTAGCTTTTAAAAGGCCTATGTGCTGCTTTGGTATATCAGGGCATTAACCTAGTGTCTGTAGCGTTGACTGACTTTGATTCATCTATCACTGCAGTGATCTGCTATTGCATATTTGCTATATCTCAAAGAAGAGGAACTGAAGTATTCACCAGGTTGTATTTTCACTAGAGGCAATGCTTATGTTATCATTTGGTCAACTCCTAGAAAGGACCAGGTAGTTTCCAAATGTACTAGCAAATTGACGAAAACACGGGGCTCTTTCTGAGTCATTCTCCTGGAAAGTACCAGCAGTGTGTTGCCAGGGATTTTTGTACATTAGCTATATGTGGTGAACACCACAAAATCTTGCCTTCCCTCCGTGGCATAGGCATACTTTGAGTGATTTGCCCAGGGATGTCTGGGTAGAGGAGGGAGCTGAGCTTGTGTGTGTGAAATGTCAGGGTAGTGTCATGTAAAGCAGGACTGGCTTAATACGAAAAAACCACAGGGTGGCTCTTAGGCCCCTCACTACAAGAAAGACATTGAGGTGCTAGAGCATATCCAAAGAGCAGCAAGGAAGCTGGTGAGGGGTCTAGAGCACAAGTCTGATGAGGAATGGCTGAGGGAACTGGGAATGTTTAGCCTGGAGAAAAGGAGACTGAAGGGGAGACCTTATCGCTCTCTACAGCTACCTGAGAGGAAGTTGTAGCGAGGTGGGGGTTGGTCTCTTCTCCCAAGTAACAAGTGATAGGACAAGAGGAAATGGCCTCAAGTTGCACCAGGGGAGGTTTAGATTGGGTATTAGGTAAAATTTCTTCCCCAAAAGGGTTGTCAAGCATTGGAACAGGCTGCCCAGAGAAGTGATTGTGTTGCCAGCCCAGAGAAGTGATTGAGTCACCATCCCTGGAGGTATTTAAAAGACGTGTAGATGTGGTGCTTAGGGACATGGTTTAGTGGTAGATTTAGTGGTAGATTTGGCAGTGCTAGGTTAATGGTTGGACTTGATGATCTTAAAGGTCTTTTCGAACCTCAACAATTCTACAATTCTTGCAGACTATCTGCCATTTCAGCCTTTTCAATATATGAAAAAGTGTGTGTGTGTGCGCTCCACGGACACTTAATCTCCAAGGCAGAGTCCTATGTTTGCAATTGCTTGGTACTGCAAGGCATCTGAGTACGCAGCTGATCTACCTAGGCATCAGTCTGCTCCCCAGCCTCTGCTGCAGGCATTTCTAATTTACCTGTTTGGTTTTTAAGTTGAGAAAGAACATGGCACCTGCCAGCAAAGGGAGGCAGAGCAAGATGTGATTTTACCAAAGCAACACAAGGCTGGCTGGGACTTGGCCCAGGCAGAACTTTGAGTTTGGTCTCACCTGTGCCGAGATTTTCTCTCTGCCTTGCATTTACCAGGAGTATTCAGACAGCTGCTTCTAGACTTGGAAAGTTAAATAGTCCTTGAACAAAAACCACCTTGGCGCTGGGCAGTTCCCTAAGGGCATTAATGTCGTAACAGCTGTCCAGAGGATAAGCCAGCAGCAACTTGGGAATGACCAGGAACAGTTGTTATGGTGGGGACAACCCATCTTCACTGAGTTTATCACTGTTTTTCCAGGGAAGAGAGATCTCAGTTGCACTGCTGTGTAACACATGCTGCCTGCTATGATAATCATGGGTTGGGATTTTTTCAGTTTTCTTTTGGATGTCATCTTTCGCTCTGTTTTACTGGTCTTTCTCTCATTTCTTTCTTTGGAAGGTAAGAGGTTGTGGGCTATTGAGTTCAATACATAAAGCTGTTGCTCATACTCTTTTCTGGCAGTGGAAACAATTTCTATTTAATTGTTTAAAATTGTCTTCCCAGTGGTCATACGTTGGACAGCTTTAAACTGTTGTGTTAGTAGATCTAGACACTTAATTTGAGCAGTGGTGACACACATCAGGCAAGGTGGCAGCTGTGTTTGCGAGCCCTGCATCTGTGCATCAGTGAATTTCTTTTTGAAGCAGATAATTGGAAGGATTTTAAACAAAGAATGTAATCTTTAACCTTTGACAGTTTTTATATCTCCACCAAAAGTTAATGCTGCTGCACTTATGCTGTGGTCCAGTATCGTCACTTTCCTATTAAGCACTAGGTCGTCTTGAGCTGCTTGATATTACCTAATCCTAATTTAAATCCAAGCAATATTGCGCTCTGAAGCTGACTTGCATCTTCCTCTTTCAGTCTTTCTTTTACAAGCAATCAATGTTAATATGTAAAAATTGGACATCTACAGCTATTTCACTCTGTTAATTGAATTATGAAAAGCTTAAAAGGTAGTCTTAGTACATCACTGTTAAAGCCTACTGATGTCTTACAAAGATGTTGCACTCTTTTAATACAGATGCCTAGCAGTATATTACTTGCATGCAGTGATAGCTCTAATTGGAAACCTAATAGGATGCAAGAGATTTCTAAGACTATTACGAATAATAATATATTACTTTTTAAATCTGTGGGATTTTTTTATTGACAGTCCTTCGGGTTGAAGCTGGAAATAAAATGCAAAATGTTGAAATATTTCTCGTTGGTTCAGAGGGCTCTATTCAGTGCTAATCTCACATCACATTTCTTGAGTGCTGAAGTGCTCCCAGTTGGAAGTTCTCATGATATAAATTCCAACAGTAAATCGGTACTAACAAAGCTCAAGTACCTGTTCGGTTCAGTAGCTCCATCTTTAGGGGAGGGAGGGGAGGATGATCGCTGGTGCAACTTGCAGTAATGACGGTGTGTCAGTAGGTTGCTAATATGTACATAAAGAAGTGATTCCTTGGAGCTGTGGCTAAGGGTGCCCCAGGGAGTCCTTTTCAGAAGGTTTTCACTGTTAAGCTGATGTCTTTCAAGAGGTAGAGCTTCCTGTCGAAATACAGCGCTCTTCCAGTCTAATGCACAAGTGGTAGCTGGAGAGTACTGAGTGCCCAAATATATAGACCTGCACAGGACAGGGACAAGTCATTAAGGTGGAGCAGGATGCCAGGAGTGTTCAGAATGGAATGGCTTTTACTTTAATTTAGTACCGATCTTGCACTGTGCAGGGTTTTGTGTTCTGAGGAGAGAAACTTTTCCCTAGTGGCTGGTGCATCACTTTGCAGAGACCCTGTCTCCCTTTACTGCTTTCTTACATGCTTTCCTTCCCCTGGAAGCATGCTTTTAGTCATAGCTTCGCTAGTGTTGAACTATTTAGCACCAGCATATTGTGAACCTTTATTTTTAGTTTAATCTAAAAATAAAATTTTATGTTTGATAACAGAACTCCCTTTCTGTCCCCTGATTCCCCTGCTGTCAAGAACATGTTCACCAGTACTGCAAAGAGCAGGGGTAAAAAGCATGTCTCTGATCCCTGTTGTTACATTGAGAATTTGTGTTTCTGAAGTTGTATTTATATTTGTAACACTGTTACTAACACCTAGCAATTACTCTGGTTCCCGTCACATTAATCAAATGCATGTTGTCATGCATATATTGAATTTATTCTATTGTCTTCCCTCTCAAGTAATACTGCTCCATGATTGTTATAATATGAAAAGAGCCATTTTATTTTAATCTTTCTGTCTTATATTAGCCTTGTTAAAAGAATGGGGAAAGAAGAGCAAGGCTGGTTTTCATTGTTTGAGGGATGTTAAAATCCAGCCCCTTACAGAACAAGGGGGAAGAAAAGATTTCTGAAGTCATAGCACATCCACGATGGAAAAAGCTGTGTCAGCACCTCCCTTTATGCAAAGGGAGTTTTCAGCTCTGGCATCTTACTGATAAAATACTACCATACCAGCACAGAAAGAAAGAGGTAGCAATGGAGTCCTAAACCATTAATGGCTTTATAGGTTGAGCTGTACTTAGAAATACTCAGTGACATATGGCACGCTACAGACTACAAGTGTCTGAGGATCTCAGTAAAACTAATTTTCAACAAGCAGACATTCGTGTTCTCTAATACCTTTAGTTTGTACTGCTCTGGTGAGCTGCTGGCAGGTTGAGGAGAATCTAGAATTAGACAAAACTGGTTTGAGAAAGCACTGTTTTAATTTGACACAGGGATTTTGATTCCCATTACAAAAGCAGTTCCACAATACAAATAATATCAATGGGATGAGTTCACATGGCCTCATTTTAGAAATCAGTGTAGCAAAATTATATGAGTGTAGAAAATGTTGACATTTAAGAGTATCATCATGTATTTGGCTTCATTCAATTATACAATGAGGCTTGGACTAGCAATAATACAGGAATATATTTTAATTTTAAAGAGCACACAAGATTAATAAAATCAACACAAGTCCTTTATTTAGTATGGTCTTTGTGGTGCGGTTCTATTAAGGCTGAGCTAGAGCAGCTATTTCTGAAATATAGTAGGAAATTGTTCTTTGAAACTTAACTTTTCTGTTGTGTTGAGATTGTGTAGCATGTTTAGGAGTAGTTCTGGGCAATGCTGCTCTTGTAAATGTCAGGAAAGAGAAACTGAAAGCTATACCCCACTTCTAGTTTCTCAGCTTTGCTAAGCAGTGTGGAACACTGGGAAGTCCAGGTAAGATTTCTGAGATTTTGGAAGCATTTCATCTACTTTTAATCCTTGTCTTTACTCCAGGTGGTATACGAAGTGTAACACTGAAAACTTTCTTCCATATCATACTTGAAGAATGTAAGAGGTCGTATTTACTTGAACTGTGGTAATATTCCTGAACCTTTTTTTTTTTTTTTTTTTTAATTTTGATCTCAGCGCTGGCCCCAAAGGTGATAACATCTATGAATGGAGATCAACCATTCTGGGACCTCCAGGTTCGGTCTATGAGGGAGGTGTTTTCTTCCTTGACATCACATTTACACCAGAATATCCTTTCAAGCCTCCAAAGGTAAGAGACCTGTAGCTGACATCTTAAGTCACCAACGCTCAACAGCACGTCAAGTAGCAAGCGGTGTTAACGGAATGCACCCATTTGAAAGGCACTGTTTTTGAGAACAAGCTTAAGCTCATTTCAGACATTATGATGGTTTCTGTTAGCTAATGTTAATGGCTTTTCCAATTCACTTGCTCGCTATTTTAAGGTTTGTTTTCTTTTTCTCTGATTCTGTTTATAAGAAGTCCTAAGCAATTAGCAGGAGCATCAGGACAGGACTGAGAAACTGAAAAGTAAATAAACTTGGGGAGAGGAGGAAGGATATAAATACTTGTTTCTCAGAGCACACAGTTACCATAAGAGTAATGGTTGTGTGTGTTTTGGCCACTAAAGTAGTATTTAATTTTTCAGTTTTGTTGGGTACTTGTGTTGTTCACCTACTTGTACAGTAACAAACTTTTTCTGTAGGTGTGTTTTATATTTGTGAAGCTCTTATATTCCAGTGTTGTGTTCCAATGCTACAAGGCAAATAGCAGTGCACATGGATGCTGTCTCGTGGTTCACATACTTGGCCAGAGGAAGAGGGTTGGGTTACAAGTAGAGGTGGTTGTGTATACCCTTCATGTTTGCCTTGTATCTGAAAGCATTTATGTACATGTTTAACTTCCTACTTAAAAGTAGTTGCACTGATGACAAACACCAATGACTGCCCCATCTTCAGACTTTGGTCTAGTTTACAGTAGAAAGGACTTGCTGCCATAATTGAGGCCGTCTATCCATCTCTGCAGAGACTATGCTAATTGGTCATACAAGCTAAATTAATAGGAGCTTCCCAAATAAAGGAAACTCTTCTTGCTAGCATAACTTCAGGGTTTCTGGTAGTATCAACAGGACCTTAAATTCTACCCCTAAGCTAGGGCTCCACTTTACCAGCAGCATGGTCTGCCTTGGGACCTCTCTTGTGATTTCCTGCTGACGTGTGTGTCAATCCCTCTTTGGAGGTTCTCTGGCAGCACAGATGGTTCTCTTGTGTCTTGTGTTAGAGTTTAATTCAGTTCAGAATATTAGTTTGTATTGGATAACTTATTGTCCAGCCAACTATGTGCATTATCTTATGTCATGACCCCAGTAAGTATTTAAAGAGGGAGCTTTTACCTTCCCGTGTGTGATTTGCTACACCTTTGCTTTCTCTGCTACAGGTCAGAAGCATTTATGGTCCCAGGCTTCTCCAGCCTGATGCCTTACAAGACCATATTATAACTATCAGTGGTATCGGGACAGCCCTATATGCCCAGTTTCCTGACACAGAAACAAAGATACAGTTTTGTTGTTCCAACTCAGCCCTGCTTTCTGCTCTACACCTCTGACCGGGATCTCTTTGCCTTTATCTTTGGGTCTACACCCAAACCCAGATGAAAAGAGTGGGATTTTTAAAAAAAAAAAAAAAAAAAAGAAGCAGGCCTTAAAAGACAGTTTAGTGGAGATTCACTGTAAAATGTAAATGCAGAGTTGCATTTAAATGGAGTCTTTCATCTAGCAGAGTCCAAGTTGGTTTACAAACCATATATATGTATGGAAATAAAATACATACAGCTCCAGTCACAGTGGGATGGGTTATAGGAGAAAGCATAGCAATGCTCTAATAGAACATACTTGTGCTACTTGAGTACTTCAGGTTTAAATGAAGAACCTTTATTTTGCTGGGAACCAAAGACTCTTACAGCGGCTCCTGTGTTAACGTCTATGCTAGTGTTAATCAATGATAATGTGGAAAATATAATTATCATATTGCTCCTGCTTTGTTCCCACTAATTTGTTGATTTCAGGTTGCCCAACTGCTTGCAGTGACTGCTAAATATTGTTTCTGGGTCATGTGGAAGTGGTGGGACTAATGTAATTACCATAGCCTTCCTACACTTGTCTTTTAGTTCAAGAAATAAAGAAACAGCTAGCTGAAACAAAACCCAGTGTATCATTTTGATGATAAGCAGTAGAGTGGTTGAAGGTCCTTTCAAAAGCCTTGATCTCTGAAAAGATTAAGCTGTCTAGAGTGAAAGGACTAGTTTCCCATGAATCTTCCTTGTTAAGCCTTGTAAGAGCAGTGGAAGAAAACCTCTACTGCCTCTTTGAATCCTCTGTAATCCTTATGAGGACAGTCCCTGCTGTGGGCTGCCCCGTGGTGAAGTGCCTATAGCAGAACACGTTTCATAACTTGGAAATGAAATGTCATTAAAGGATTTACCTTCTTAAATAAAGTAAGGTGAAACTGGTCATCCTGGTGTGCTTCCAAGCCCTTAGAAATATGAGTGAGAGAAGGTGTTAAGGCATAGCCAGTATTGACAAATGCCATGTGGTTGATGAGCATCCTAGAGATGTGTGGTGAAGGACATACAGGTGCAGCCTCTGAGGAGTGGGTCTATCTCCAGCTGAGGGTTTGATTCAGTATGTTGGAGCAAACTTCAGCAGGGAGGGTGTTGCTATAGGAGACCCAGAGGGCTGTGCTGGAAGTGGTATTAACGGATTTCTGGAAGGATATAAAGAGGGACTGCACTACTGTACTTAAGGCTGGAGAAATTAAAGGTCTTAAAATGTGACTTGGAAATGCATTGCACAGTACAAAGAAATTCAGTGGGAGAAGTCTGATACAGGGACAGATACTCTCTCTCCTGTCCTAAATGTGTATAATGGGGTTCTTTTGCATTTTTTGAGAATCCATGCAGTTTTTATATTTTCTCATTTTGTGTGGTATTCTGGTTTTGCCTTTGTTTCAGATAGCGATTGTCAGGCACATGCTGGGTGGGCCTGGATTCAGAAGAATCCAATAAACAAGTATAATTAGAATTTAAGAGTTCAGTATTTAGTCCTCAAGATTATTGTTATCCTTTTGTACTATTACAATAGACGTTTTCCCAAGAGTTACATCATAGTTGGGTTAGATTTCATTTATTGAGGTGAAAACAGTAGCTTGTGTTGACCTGGTGTGTGCTTTGATCATTTGTATTAATAACCTCTAACCACTTCCTTCCCCCCACTCCCATTTTGCTCCTTGTGTAAATTAACCTCTGCTATCACTTCATGGTAAGGTTGAGATTAGCTTCTTTTATGTCTTTTCAAAAACTGTGCTTACTTCTGTGTAGTTACTGCATTAGTGTAATCTCAGGTGGGACGTTTCCAAAGGATTGTTCAGTTACACTCTATTTTTCTGCTATTCCACACGCTGTTCTCTTGACCCTGAATACATTGTACTACCTCTTGGTTCTGGTCTGAATCTGCTCGGGTTATGTGATTTATTTTTTTTCTCACTCTTTAAGGTGTAATGAACACTTACTTTAAATATTTTTGTTTGTTTTTAAGTGGGCCTCTAATTCCTGCCCTTCTCCCAGCTTCATTTGGGTTCCCTGCATGGCTGGCTTTTATATCATCAGCAAAAATTGTAAATGGCAAACAGCTGGACTACATGTGTCTTAACACCATCCCAGTTCTGACTTGCTGCTTAAGTGAAAACAAATTTAGATTATTCCCACAGTGCTCTGGTTAGGTAGAGCTCCTCTAACTGGAGAAAACTGCTTTTAGTGCCATGGAATATAACCCTTGAGGATTATATCTTAAGGTTTCTTAAGGAACCAGACTGTTCTGCAAATATGTGGGAGTCTTCTTTCTTTCTCTCTTTCCCCTCCTTCATGAATAATAATTAAAAAATAAGTCTTATTAAAGGCAAACAGGATTCATGCATTATTATCAGTTATTAGTCAACTGGACTGAGAGACTGCCTACAGGATATTTAGCTTTTGTGCTCAGAATCAGGATTAACAACCTTCCGTCTTTAAAATTAGAACTCTTGACCTCTCTGTTAATTTGGTCGTTATTGTATCAACTTGGAAATACTCCACGCTTCCCCTTTTGGAAGTGTTTAATCTGTTAAAATTATTACCTCACCTACATCTAGAAACCTTCTTGGAAGGAGACCAAATCTGCAGGTCGAATAGAGAAATACTGAGCAAGCGGTAGGGCTGGGCTGAGGGCTGCTCGGGAACCCCGAGGCAGAGCCATTGCCGGCAACTGCACATGCCACAAACTTCTGTTTTGCCCTAAACAGGTATGGGTTGGGGCAGGTACCGCAGAGTCAGATCTGCCCTCTGCTCAGGCTGATGTACGTGGACTTCCACATGACTGTAGGGAGTCATTGCTGCTTTTCCTCTGAGGATTAGATGATCTGGGAAACAAAGGTCGTTTTGGTTTCTTACCTGCTATACCTCTAAGGTTCCCTAGGTAGCAAGTAGCAGCGGTTCTTAGTTTTGGAGTTGCAGCTTGTTGCAGAAGGTGTGGGAGGGGAACACGTCTGCGCTGTCTTGCAGACATTTTGTTATTCCCACCCATAATGGGCAAAAGTGAAGGGATTTGGGCTTTGGGGTTTTTTTTGTTTGTTTGTTTGCTTCCTGTTTTAATCTAAAATCCAAGCTGCCTACAAGGAACCAAGTAGGTCTCCCCAAGCATGCAGTGTGGGTGTCTCCTGTGTGACAAGTAACTGCAGTTGTGAGTCTGGGACCAAAAATAGCTGGTGTGCTCTGTACATCGGGAGCATTCTTGGGAATACTGCACGGATGCCGTGCACAGGGACATGCCACGCACTGGGGTTTTGTAGCTGTGTCACCCCACCCCGTGCCTGCTCCCCAAGCCTGCGAGGCTTGGTCACAGGCAAAATTTTTGCATCTGAAAGAGGGTAAGAAAAATGAGGGTTGGCTGGCAAGTTTTATGTGTGGGCTGGTCTAATCTCAAGAGAAAGCACTAGTGTGTTCTTGTCGTACCACACACTTACCGAGCATGTTTCACAAATACCCCTGTGACCTATAAACAGACAATAAAATTTGTGGGTGTGGAGAGCTGACAAATTCTGAGGATTTAGGGCATGAACCCGCCAACCTTTATTCACACAGATAATCCTAATTCATGCGAGTTCCACCGAATTTGTTGTCGCTGTTCATCCAGTGAGTCAGAGTAAGGCCTTTCTGCAGGTCACATTGTATTCTTCTGAAAATGGCTCGTGGTGCTTTTGTTTCCCTTTCGGGTAACTTCTGTGGCAAGCTGCCCGGCTCAGTCACATCTCCCAAATTTGAAAATAATAAAATCCAACTGCCTCCTCAGCACTGGGAAGTGACGGGAGCCGCAATTCCAAGCACCCTGGCCTGTCTGGGGGATTTTACAAGTCCTTGGGAGCCCAGTGGGACAAAAACGCTGGTGTTAAAGCCCCAGACCCCTTTGCTGCTGTGAGCAAAAAGACAAAAGGTAATAAATGAAAATAATTAAAAAAAAATAAAATTAAAACACCACAAGCTGGGTTTCACAGTGACGGTGAGCACCCAGGGTTGGAAAGTTGGTGGTTGTTGTGCAGGGGGATGGCACAGGGGTTGCCAGCCACGAGCCTGTGCTGAGGCTGCAGTGATTCACCCCGGGGTTCCGGTAAGGCACCCACGTCCTACGTTTCGGTTCCCTCTCCTTCGGACGGGAAACCTGTGCTGGCACCTGTCACGGCGTGTTTAACACCACTCAGGTCTACTCGGAGGGGCTGGAAACGGTACTGCCAGCCACGCGCTCGTGACACTTCTATTTGTTTTTTTGTTTTGTTTAAAATCAGTCCCTTATTGATTTGCCTCCAGCATCAAAGATGTATTGATGTATCTGGTTTTGTTTGGGTTTTTTGGTTTGGTTTTTTTTTGTTTGTTTTTTTTTTTTTTTTTTTACCCTGGAACTACCGGTGAGAAATGGCTTTTTAGTGCAAGGCGGCTGCGGTCGGCCGAGGTGGGGGTGTCGGGCTCCCGCCCCTCCTCTCCGGGGAGCCGGACGGTTCCCGAGGCGACGGAGCGGGGACACGGTGGGTGTGCTCCCGCCAGCGACCGCGAGAGGGCGGCGGCGGCCCGGGGAGCCCGCCCGGCCCGGCCCCGGCTGGGTCAGGCACCCCGCCGGCCTTCGTTGCCCTCTTCCCCGCTGGCGTGCGGTGGGCTCTTTTCCTTTCCCTTCAGTTCTCGCTGCCTGGCACGTCGCTGTCGCGGCTGAGGTCGCGTATTACCGCATTATGTGCGTTATTGCCGCAGCGCACCGGCTAATAGCTGTTTCTTGCAGGTAACGTTTCGGACGAGAATCTACCACTGTAATATTAACAGCCAAGGCGTCATCTGCCTGGACATTTTAAAAGACAACTGGAGCCCAGCATTAACTATTTCTAAAGTTCTCCTCTCCATCTGCTCCCTCCTCACAGACTGCAACCCGGGTAAGTCCCTGCCTGGCCACGCAGGCCACCTGCTGCCTTGCACCCTGCCTGGCACCCAAATAACATGGGCCTCATCTCATCCTGTTGGCTTTGGCCAGCATGGCTCCGGCCTCCAGCGTAGCACATTTCCCTCTCCAGGGCAGCTGGAGAGGGGCTGGGGGTAGTGGTGGTGATACACCCTACCTGCCTGCTGTTCACCGCTCCTCAGGCTTACCCACGAGGAAAGCGGCGGTCCTCCTCCTGCACATGAAAATTCCTTCCCCTTCCAAACGAACTCTGGTTTTGGCTAAGGGTTCAGCACTCTTCGCTGGTCTGTAGCACTGTAGTCGTTGAATAGCAGAGCTAGAAGATCCACAAATGGAGTTCTGAAAATACAGGGGTTAGCCTTCTACTTTCCATCATTCATTTAAAACCAGGGACCAACTGTGCCACCAGTAATCCTCGCTGCTTTTCTAGCCCGCCTGTTGTCCACACCAGTTAAGAGGAATACGTCTTGGTTTGCAAAGTCAATTTTACAGGTTGTATTTCTATATATGTCTAAAGATCAGAGAAACACTAGAGTTTATGCTATATTACGTATAAGAAAAATAGACTTGTTGGAAAACTAAAACCTCCCCTTGTGACCTGATCTTTCCTAGAAGGCAGATTTATATCGATACAAGTAAACTTAGCAATGAGTGTGTCCCAGGCACTTTTAGAAGTGCTACAATAAACTCAAGCGCATGAATTGGTAGAAGTCATCACTAATGCAGAATATGACTATTGGATGGTCTTTTAAACTCCTTAAAAATTTTAATTGGCATTTCACTCTTTATTAGGTAATAGATTAGTATGTCACCAAAAACACACACAATCAATGAAGATACAGACCATCAATTCTGTACATTTTGATTGTCACAATGTACCTTACCTGTGTGACTCCCTTGTATTAAATTCACACTTCAGCTTGGGTTTTTACGTTTTTATTCAGTAACTTGTCAGAAGTAAGCAGTTTGCTTTCTTTTCTTTTCAGCTGACCCCCTGGTTGGAAGTATTGCCACTCAGTATATGACTAACAGAGCAGAGCATGACAGAATGGCCAGACAATGGACCAAAAGATACGCTACATAAACTGGATTTTCGTCAAACTCTTACATTATTTGTCTGTGATGGAAAGAGCTGCTTATGATTTTGAAGGGGTGGGGGGAGGGAGGGTGCTGGTAAAGAGTAGGGTATTTCTATAACAGATTTTATTCAGTCTTTTATTTCTTAAGGTTTTGTTGTTGTAACTTAAGGTATCTTGCTACAGTAGACAGCTAGGATTGGGAATAGCATATTTTAAGACTGTAATTAGTTCAGCAATATTAGCTCACATATAGTACAGAGAAGAATGTAAACTTCTTAGACTTCTTTGGTTTTCAGTTTGCTTGCAATATGTAAAAGATTAAAACAGCTTAATTTTGTACAGGTACATATGTTGACCTTTATGTAAAAGTCCATTCAAGACTCTACACACTGTTTTTGCTTTTTGTTTTGGGTTTGGGGGTTTATTTTGTTCTAGGTTGGGTTTCTTGTTTTGTTTTGGGTTGGTTTTTTTTGTAAAAAGATGTCGGCTTTGTTTTCCCCTATGGAGGGCACATTGGTATTTAACAAATCCTTTTTAAAGACTGTCATCTCATGATCTGTGATACGGAGAGGGGGATATATGGCCTCATATATGAAATGAGAAGTAGTTAATGTATTATTTTATAAGCCAATCTATCTTTGTGAAAAGAATAAAGGTTTTAATCAGGACTTGCGGCAACCTGTAGTGAAATACCTTAAGCTGTTTAACTGTAAGGCGTGGAATAGGAGTCACTCAGTGGATTGGTTGTATGTTGTGGGCTACTTAAGTCTGCATTTGTTACTGTGCTAATAAAAATATGTTTAAAAAAAAGAAGAAGAAAAGATTTCTGCTTAGTGCCTTGCTTTGTCATTTTGCCAGAATAGTGTCTGCCAGTACACTTTGAGGTTTACCATATGGATAAGGACAAGGGAATCTGCAGGTGAGTGCACTGACAGCTGCTATTTTGGGAAGATACTTCTAGACAAGTTACAGTGAATGACAGCTAAGACTTTTTCAACTGTTTACTGTGTAAGCGTTGCACAGGCTGGTACGGCCCGTGAGGAGGTAACCTGCTGCAGAGTCCATGCTAGTTACTTTTTAGCTTAAGTTTTCACAGCATTGGCTTTTCAGGACTGTCACATTATTTGAAAGTACAACTGGAAAAGTGTAAGACATCTGGAAGGGAAACAGGCAGGAGGGAAAAGGGAGACAAGACTATCTTCATGGTTTTCTGATGGAGTGGTCTATTCCCACTTGGAAGAGGAGAAGGAATTGTGTCCTGGTAAGCTAGCAGAAGACACCTTAAAGGAGAGTAAAGGAGACTTGATCTGTAGATCCTTTAACTACCTACAAAGATTATCTCCTAGAGACATGGTGTTTACGTTGAGGTGTGTGGCAACAGGGCAGGTAGTTGTGGATATGGCATTTTTGACCACTCCCTTAAGGTAAAGGCCGGAAGTACAGATTCATTTTCACACAGCAAGTACTTCACGTTGCGACATTCTTCTGAGTGCTGTGCAGTCATCTTGCTCTCGGATTTATTTTGGTACTTTCAAATAAAGTCTGTATATATTTTATTTAGATACTTCTCTTCCTATCTATATATGGATCAAATCTACCTTGAGCCAAAGTAATCTGTTAATTAGAGGTACCCTTCCTTTGGTGGGTAGTAGTACGTAAGTCTCATCTGCTGAACTGCCGCCTTTTGAGACAACGTATGTTTTGGTGTATGAGCTCCCTCAGCTGTTTGGCTCGACCTAGGAATATTATTGGTATACAGCTACATCATACGGGAGCGTCTGTGGTAATCGTTTCCTCCTCTCCTTTACTGTGAGTGAGGAGGTAAATGGCTTAATCTCAGTATGGTTTTTGTCAGCTCCTCGCTTTGTGCTACCAGGACGTGCCAAATTAACTCTTGTGGCTGGCGGTGGGGAGGGAGCTGATTTGGGGTGCCTGATCTGCACAGTATTTATTCAGCAGGATGGAAGTTTAAAAGGAACAGAGACAGACAGTTCAATTTCCTAATTTATTTTTCTTTTTTATAATAATTTTTTCTCCGTTACCTTGTGTAGGGGCTGTCTAGCTTTGTAGTAGGTAAGTGAGCCCAGTGACTTAGGACAGGTTTTGAGTCAGTGAAATAGTAAGAACAAAATACGTGTTCTGCCCTTTAGTTGTTACGTTATACTCTGTACTCATTAACCCTGTGTAAAACTGTACTACAGTCAATTTCATTTTGACTCAGTACCAGCCACTGTGTGTAGATTGTTTGCAGAGGAGACACTACATTTTCTATCACTTCTCAATAAAATACTGTGGTATTTAGGAAAGACAATTGATTTGAGTGCATAAAAAGCATCAGAATAAGCTTATGAAAGAAAACAGCAGCGGGTAGTTGCTTATGTGATCGCCCAAAATGATCTAAACTCGTTTCTAACAAATTAAACCAAATCAAAGATAACGTGTTTGCCTTTACGTAACCTTTTTGGAAAAAGATCCCTTTGCTCTTGCCTTTCTTAAAACACTGTCAAGTCCTGAGTGTCCAGGGGAGTGAACGAGCCAGCTGATCTCGCATGACACGGCTCTGGCAGCCTACAGGTGACATCGGTCTTGGCAGGTGGAATTGGCACTGAGTCTGCGGGGGCAGAACTGGACAGGAACCCGTCCTCCTCTCCATTCCATCTCCATACATTTTAAGTTAATTCTGACTTGTCAACCTGCACTTCTTTGGCTCAAGGATCAGCTTCAGTGACGATGCGTGGTTAGTAGAGGTCTTTGCTTATTTTTGTTGATCCGAAGCTGAATCAAGTCCCTTCTAGAAGAAGGGTTTGGCAGAGCTGAAGAGGAGGAACATAACCAATTCCTTGGTGAGAGGTCACAGCAAAGAGGTGAACCACTAGTGCTCTGAAGTCACCCCTGCTTCCCAAGCACGCGGGCAGATACGGAGTCTTCTGGGTAGGGAAAAGCCTGAAGCACACGTGTGTTCGGTAGGAAATGAGTGAGGCGGGAGCGTTGTTCTGCAGCATCGTTGGGGACAATGACTATTACTAGCCGGGTTGGGGGAGGTCGTGCTATAGTGCTTACTCAGCTGCTGTGTTGCAATGGAAACAATTGTATGTTTCTAGCAGGGCATTACAAGAGCTTGCTCATTCATAATTGCTCTCTTATCTTACTCTCTGGCCACAGCAATCCAAACTATATTGAGCAAAGCACATAAACAGTTTCATCTACCTTCATTATAAAGGTAGGAATACCTGCTTAATTTTTAGTGAACTGTACTGCTGCTCTGACATCAGTAATGCTGATGGACTTTAGTTGTTGGTATTCAGGAAGAGCAATGCTATAAGCACACAGCTTAATTGTGATCATTAAGCACACTTACTATTTAGCAGTTATGATATGACAGTGCAAATATGGCTTATGGTTTTGCTGACTCACAGTGAAATTCTCAATATTTGCTCCAAACATCATTAATTTAGGGGAAAATGAAGGAACTGGGTACTTCAGTTCACTCCCTCTCCCCACTCTTATCTTCAAATACAAAGAAGAGCTATTATCAATTAGTATAAGAGGTTAGAAGCCAAAAGCTGGCCACTCTGTCTGGGAACAGTTGCTCATTCTGTCCCTCTACATCCAATTTTGTTTAGTTTACTGACAGGCTGACCCAGGACAGCAGGTTCCTGCAACACAGATTTACCAGCGTGGAGCGTCATAGAATGGTTTAGGTTGGAAGGGACCTTAAAGATAGAGTTCCAACCCCCCTGCCATGGGCAGGGACACCTCCCACTAGAGAAGGTTGCTCAAAGCCCCATCCAGCCTGGCCTTGAACACCTCCACGGATGGGGCCTCCACACCTTCTCTGTGCAACCTGTTCCAGTGCCTCAACCACCCTCATAGTGAAAAATTTCTCCCTGATATCTAATCTAAATCTACCCTTTTCTAGTTTGAAGCCATTACACCTCATCCTACCACTACATGCCCTTGCAAAAAGTCCTTCTCCAGCTTCTTGTAGACCACCTTCAGATACTGGAAGACTGCTATAAAGTCTCCCCGGAGCCTTCTCTTCTCCGGTCAAACACAGCACATACAGTTGTGCTCCTGCTGCTGGACAACGTGCGGCATATTAAGACCAAGGCCGTTTGTACAGGTATTTCTGGGCATTTGCTACGGGGACATTTCCAAAGGGCAGTCTCCTAGGCTCCATAGCCCCCTCTCCCAAAAGTAGTCCAGCGCTTCGTAGCGGTTGCTCGCTGGCCTGTAGATTCGCACCAAGAGTGGATTACTGCAGGTTGGCTGTGCCACCGGGTAGGAGTATTACGCAATATGCTAAGCACAGCCTGGGCACTACCTCCTGCCTACAAAATTGTTCCGTATAATTTCTCGGCAAAATGATCACCTGTGCGAATGTGACTGATTTGTACTGGACACGCTGGAACAAAACCACGTTACAGCTATGCTGTCCTTCAGGTCGCGGTTAAATTAATGAGTGCTCTGAGAGCTTTTCTGGTTCACACAAATAAATTCCTGAGCTGAAAGCACTATTTGCCAGGCTTTGCTGTCAAGCTTCATGTCGGGGTAGATCTGTTCTGATATCTCCCACAAGATTTGGGGTTTTTTTCTTTTTTTTTTTTTTTTTTTCTTCCAGACACTAGCAGAACTTCAGCAGCTAAATCTGCTGGTAGTTGTTCCTCCTTCCCCAAACGCTTCTCCTGCAACAACACACCGACCTCAGCCTTCTGCAGCATCAAGAAGCCCTGTGGCCCTGTTTCAGGTCAAAGTAAAAGGGCTGTTGCCATTTCAAACATATCCTCTCTCCAAATGGAATGCTTTATTGCAGCTACTACTGTTTGTGACCAGAGGCTATAGATCTGCAGGGGGATTGCTTAATGATTGTTGATTTGGCCCTTAATATGGTTGCATCCAGGGATAGTCAAAGCCCCTGCTGGAGGTGTCCACCTGTCCCTCCCTCCTCCATGACCCTCGTCGCAAGACAACCCCTCTCATGAAGTTCTTTTTAAGGCTTTTACCATCAGTGACTTCTTCAAGCCAAGTCTGTGAGAAGGAAGGATACCTCTTAGCCATAAGCTCGCTGATTTTATTGCTGAATGAGATTATTGCTTTAAGTGAAACCATGAGAAGCAAATGGCACGGAAAGGACTTAGGCTGTGACCTGGCAGCAGCAGACAATACTAAGGTAACTTAGTTATCGCAGTTATTCCCTTTGCTCTTCCTTCCAGGCAAGGGAAATGTTGATTTGTTCTGGGACTGGGAGAGTTTGCTAGCTAAGAAGGTGAAGGGCTCAAGCAGGGTCTTCCGATCTGTCACAGTCACTTCCCACAGTCTCACTTTCTCGGCCCTTGCCCACTGCTGTGCCGCTTCTGTTTCCACTTGCCTTTGATCCAGGAGGTCAGTCTTGTTTCCCAAGACAATAACTGTTACCTACAAACAAAATGAAAGGGTGAGCTTTATACAAAAAGCATCCACTGCTCACAGTGCTTTCAAACGGCAGACAAGGAGCAACACAGTTCAGACCCATTCTTCAACTTAGTACTGGCACAAGGTCAGCTGCGGGTAGTTCGGAAGATCGGGGCCTGGGATTTGAATTAGCCTCACGTATTTGCAGACTGGGAGCTGGTTTTATAGGATATGCAGGACTTCCCCTTCTCTCCCTGATTGCTTAAAGGGAAACAATACCCAAGGGAGCCAAAGTTAAACAACCCTGTTCTCTGTTGACTTTGCAGTTGAGCTGCCCTAGGCAAAGGGTGAGAGTATGACATCTGAGTAGGTCCGAGCAGCAGATGCTTGAGAGGTGAAAAAATGGATGGCAGCAGAGAAAGCCTGCACCCCACAGCTGGGGATTTTGCCCAGCTTGTTCCCCCCGCCCCTCCAAGCCCCAGCCCGCAATATAACCAAAGCCAACCCTGCCACAAGGGTGGCTGCCGGGCTGCCCAAGCCCCTCCGCCAGCCCAGGGGCTGCCCGCTCCCCCAGGCATGGTGGGCCACCAGAGGGACCTCAGTGGACAGTCTTCTGTGGCTGAAAGGGTCAGATAAGCACCAGCACCATCCTCTCACAAGCAGTTTCAAGAGCAGCTGGTTAGCTAACTGGAGCAGCACGGCCGTATCAAGTCAGACCCTTAGTCATAAGGATCAATCAAGTGACTTCTGTATCACCGAGACAGGACAGTGTGACTGAGCTCAGTGGCCCGCCCGGTACTTCGGTTCTAGGAGGTGCTGAAGGTAGCGCCGGCCACATAACGCCACTGCCCCTGCTTATTTTAAGTTAATCATTTTGTAAAAAATGTTTTACTAGCATCAGCTCTGAGGGGAAGCCGTGCCTATATTTATAGTTTAAGGTCCTTAGTCAAACCCTCGTCTCATCTCTACACTAGTGGTTTGACAAAGATCAAGTGATAAAGTCGTCTTTTGCTGATGATTTGGGTTTTCTGCAGTGGCCACACCTGCTTGCTCTTTCCTGTTCACCAGGCTAACTCCAGTATGTCTTCTGTTTCTTTCCAGTTAGAGATCTTTGTCCTGTTCCTGTGAGGTCTGAGGCTTCCTTTCTTTTCTATAGCAGCCCAGGCTGTTCGGAAAAATGTCTTTTCCCTCTGCGAAGGCTTCAAAAGAAGCTATAATCTTCATAAGCGTTTACCACATGCTCCAACTGAGTTTTACCTATGCTTAAGCTCTGTCAGTATGAGAGAACACAACCTCTATTTAGTACAAAATTTGGCCAGGCTTTAAGGTGCGTGCTGGAGAGCCCCCCGCAGGCAGCAGAGGCAAGGAAGCAGCCATCGGTGCTTTCTGTCACCTACCACACAACGGGGGACTGGGCCACTCAGCAAGGTGAAGTTCTGCCAGCTCAGAAGCACCATGTGTGGAGACACATCCCTAATTCGGTTAAGGATGCATTCTAGCAGAGCCCAAACTTTAAGTCCGCTGATGCTATCTTAAGGTAGGACTCCTGACCTCACCTTCTACGCTTCAAAGCCTATTTTATATGGACCAGAAACCACAGGAATAAAACTAATTTATCCAGGTTATTGTGGGCACTGCTCTTTCGACTGCGTTATCCTCAATCAAGTTCACAACTTTAAGCTTTCCCAGAGGATAAGTAAATGGGCTGTTTTCTAAAATACCTGCACACAACAAGAAAGAAGACTTCTGGCAGGTAACACAGAGGAGAGGGACGCAGATCCTGTTTGGGGCTGTGACTCCCTCTCTGCATCACAACATGCTGTAAAGCAACAAATCAGGGCTCTCACAAAACACAGCGCCTGGGAAAAATTTCCTGCTCGTCCACCTTTCCTTGCCCTGCAGGGGAGTCGTGATTGACTCCCGTATCCCCGATATACGTGACAGTCTGCAGCTCCCGCCAGCCCTACCAGCTAACATACCTCTCCTGTGACTGCACGTTCAGTTGCTGTCAAATTTCGAGCCTGCCTTCCTCCGCCACCCTATGCGCTGTCAGTACTAAACGAGTTACATTTTTGGAAAGTCTCTCCCTACCATTAGCCAATTAATTCTTCGTGCACTTTTTTTTTTTTTTTTTTTTTTTAACAGCATAAACCAGACATTTGGAAAGCTGTAGGCTAAAGACATTTAACAGGGAAAACTACTCGATAATATAAAGATACTGTAGGAAAAGCCACAATGCTAATGCCACATGCAAGTTATATTTGTTTAGCTAAGCTGGAACATTGTCAGCTGAAAACACTAGCTGCTTTCTAAGGGAAAATAGAGCAGTCATTTCACACAATTGAATTGATTCAATATGGTTGTTAAAATACATTAAAGCTGCTTTGGCAATTGACTAATGTCTGGGAGACCCATCGTCAATTACACTAGTTTGTGAGCCATCAAGTACATGAATACAAAACAAACAAAGATAATGCCCTTCCTTATATTATTCTATGCACTTGACTTCCCGTGTACAATATCTAAAAAAACATATGAACTGCACTGCTGTAGACCATATGTTTTATTAGTCATAAGCGTCTGGGCTGGTACATTCAGCTAACTGAATTTTAGCTATAGCGGAGGAAGTAAAGAGGTTAAAAAACCCCACATTCTTTTGCATGACCTGCATGGCATGTGAATTAGCCTTCCCCACCATGAGAAAGCTTCCTTTTGCCGGATTGCCCAAGGCTGTGGGTACATTTGTTTCCCTTTGTATGCGAGTTTTACAGAAACAATATCTACGCTGCGCAACCTTAACTTCCGATCACCGATAGAGCGATAAGCCAAGCAGTTAAGGCACCGCGCATTTACCTCCTTTTTGTCTCTGAAGACGTCGATCTCCTTTTTGAGCAGTTCGACTCTTTGAAAAGCTTCGAGGCTGGTCACGGCATACACCAGAACGAAGCCGTCAGCGACAGAGAAATAGTGTTTTGGCAATTCTACGCCCTCCTGCAGACCCCTGGTGTCATAAAGCCGTAACTGTTCCTTCACGCCTCGGTCTGTCTCCACCGACGCCAAATACACATCTTCCATTGTGGCCCCCTCTTCTAAGCCTGTTTGAAAACAAGCAGGAAAGTTCAGCTGGTGTAAGTACAGCACCGCTGTAAGAATTATTTGCCGTACAGCAGAATTTTACCCCACAATAGCTTTCAGAGCATGTTTCCCAGAGTGACTTGACCTGGACTCGACCTTGCCCGACATCCCCATGAAGGGCTGCATTCACACATCACCACACCAGCTATTTACAACAGCGACGCTGCGTAAACGCAGCCATCTAATATATGAACACGTGATTGTGCCTGTAAAATTAACCTACACAATACGCACATTCCGCATAGGATAAGATATATGGCTCTTCCCCCCCCCCCGGTTTCCCAAACTCCAACCACCCAGTGTACCAGTTCTGTGCCAAACGTGCTGCAAACGGGCCTGCCCAAACATAGCCTTTTGGAAGAACAGCCAAGGAACACCAGATAATCAAGTACTAACACCTTGAGCCTACTTCTCTGCCTCACACTGAGCTGGATCGCACGGCAGAAGCAGGAGCCAAAGGAATAATTCTGGAAATGAATGTGTATTGGTGGTACAACTAACCAACAAGTGAAATCCAGCCAGAAAGGGAAAGGGATGTTTGCATGCAAGCAAAGTTGCATGCTATATTTACTCAAATACACAGAGAGCTTTTTCCATCCCTTAGGGATTTAAAATGACTCAGATTTGCTAATAGGAGCTAGCTCATTTACTGCAAGGTAAAAGCATGCACAAGGTAACAAGCTTTCATGTGTATATATATATATCTCTATATATCACCTGCTCCATGGTAACTATCTGCATACTGGCTCTCCTTCCTTCCTCTCCCCATGGTAAATGTAAGGTAATTCAAGGCAGTTTATTTGGAACTAATTAAAATGATATTTTTTTTTCCAAGCCAAAGCCAAAGACACATAGATCACCTTAGCTTTGTGTTCCCCCCGGATGCAGGCGCATAAGGTTACAGGTCCCAACAAACTATGTACAGTGTAGCTGGGCCACTTTCAGAGTTGTTTTTAAGTATTGATGTAAACCCTCTGCAATCCACGTTTTTGCCTCTGCTGCTGTCTTATGTACATGAATTGTTTGCTGTTGCAGGGCTACAGTGATGAGTCCCGCATGATTCTCTTTGTCTGCCAAAAAAGGGACCATATTCGCGCATTGTTTAAGAAAACACAAGCGATTATCCGGCCTGTGAAAATAAGGATTTTGCTATATTCAGTGTCACTATTCAAAATACTTCACGTTGACAAACAAGCTGAAGCATTCCACCCACGCTGATGGTTTCCCATGATGTATGCAGCATTCCTGTGCAGGAAAGTGGCACAAGCTGTTCTTTTTGCCCCTCTCCGCGCAGTCTTCGTAGATCAAACTCTTATTAGGTTTGCAAGGAATTAATTTATCTCGCCTCCAAATATAGCCATGCTAACGTGCAGGAGCAAAACTAAGAGAAGGAGGACAAAACAAAGGTTAATAAAAAGAGGAAAGGTGAACACATTCCGTAAAGTTGGAGAATGTGTTACAAAGGCATTTTTAAAGACTGAAGTAGGTAACAGAGCCCTTTCTGGATATAGCACTGTATTTTTTCTTGCTCTGCCTCATTGCATTGTACAGACAGGTCAAGGAAATACCTAGCATCAGTAAATATTATGTTGGCAAGAAGGAATGAACCATAAGTACCTAAGCTTTCTTTTTAGAAAGCAATGAATAATGTTGTACAGGTTTTTACTACCTGAATTCGGCGCTGTAATTCAACAGTCTTTAATATATCCACATCCTCCTGTGACAGTCTCTTCCTAATAGAATTAAAAGTATCAGTGAAAAGGATGTCTTTTAACTTCCGCCTTGAAAACGAAGAGGAAAAATTAAGACCTGGGACTTAAGTCAGCAGAATAGAGCAACAAATTTTGATGTGAAAGGCGGGGAGGGAAGGGGGGGGGCACTTTGTAGGGAGCTGGAATTTATGCATCGGTATCAGATTCCAGAGGTGAAATTTCACCTACATACATTGGGGGAGGGAGTGTATGCAGGCAGATTCCTAAGCAAACACAGATAATTTTTAGACATACCAGTGTCACCTTATCCTAGGCCCTGCTTCTAGAGCCCAGACTGTGTGGTAGCCACATCTTGCTGACAACAATATTCTTGTTAGTTCCATCCCGCGCAACCACTTTCCCAGTGTCCATTCAAACACGGGCCAGGAAAGTTGTACGAGCGGCAAAACTAGTGAGGAAAGCCCGGTGTCCCAGGAAGGTGTCTGGCACCATCCCATCCTCCCTGTCACAAGGACCCTGGTTCTCCTTTTCTTCACCGGCATCCCCAAGCATCCTCCCACCTTCGCTACCTGGGTGGCCATGGGCAGCTTGTGCTGGGGCATCACCGCCCCGCAGGCTGCTGCCGGCTGGAGTAAGTTTTTCCTTGGAGGAGAGCATTATCGTGGGCCTTTTCTCTCTTTCCTGCAACCAGTTCTTCTAAATTCACAGGAACGTTTTTTGAGACATCTACAGCTGTGACACAGATGAACAGGCAGATGGAACCAGCTTTCGGGTTCAGAAGCTATGGGGGGAAAGGGGAGCTAACAAGCCAGTGAACAACCTCGTGGTTTCTTTGGAAACTAACGATGAAAAAAAGCTAGGGAGGGAAAGGAGGAATAGACAGGAGATTGATTCCATGCTCTAGCACCTACTAAGCTGGTGCAAGTCTTGGGAGAAGCAGAAAGGTCTTCATCTACGTTACCAACTGCTGCCACAGAGGAACTGCAAGGGGAAACCTCAGTTATAAATTGGGTGGCGTTTAAACCCTTGGTGGTTTCCCAATGAGGAAAAGAAAAGGCTCAATACACTAACGAATACTGCGCGCTCAGGCTAGACAAGGCACAGATACTGCAAATAGCAAAATAAAGCAAAATTTCAAGATGGACAGAATTTCAGAAGTTCCCAAGTGACTCTTGCACATAAACGCAGTGCAAATTTTATGTCTTCTTGAGTACTTTTGAAGATCTCCTATGTAATCCCTCCTTCCAATTTTCCAGAAGGAATTTAGTAACGAGCTCCTAAAACCTGCTATTCCTTGTGTTTGTAAACTGCGGGATAACAGACTTTGTTTACTTAGATCCCAAATGACAGCATATCACAGGATCCCTGACTCAGAGAAGAGCTGGACAGGCCCCAGCAAGAGCTGGTCTGTTTAGATTTAGCTGCTAGTTAAGTACTGGTCCCACCAACCAGTAGTCACCGTTGTGACCCACAGTTGCATACATTCAGCTCCTTTTTCATCTATGTCTAAACTGCAAAGCTGACTGCAGCTCTATGAGGAGGTAGTTTTGAGTTAGGAAACAAAGATGTAAGAATGCATAATTTGGTTAATTAGCCTCCACATCTTTGGAGCTGTGAAAGCCAAAACCCCAAATCCCTCCAGCTGAGACCGAGAGAGGCAAATTCTCTTGTCACGGGTTCTACCACAGTAATATATGGTGTTTTCATTCCCAGCTAGTCAGATGATTTGAAGTAGCTGCTTATGAATAACCTGACCATACCAGCTATTTACACAGCCAGGAGGCAGAGATAAGGAAAATCGTGTTTTCTACAGGAAGAGTTCTCGTCTCCTCCTGTTGAGCTGATAAGCTTTACCACAGATTGAAGGGCCAGAGATATTTTAAAGGCAGAAGGAAGACTCCTTTCAGTACCATCCCTGTTTAACGAAAAATACCTATCCCCTTTACAGACACGTCCCGTGCCAAAGTTAAGCCAGCAACTCTCCTGTTAGCCCTCTCAAGAGAGCCCAGGCCAAGCAGTGCCAGGTACCACAGCTATTTAGTGGGACAATCTCCTACTGCCAGTCAAGGGCCCATTTCACGACCGAGGAGAAAACACTGGCCCCTCTTTCTTCAGGAGTGCAAGAGAAGGTGGAGGATTTGGACAAATGCAACACCGAGGCCACAAAAAGAGAGATCATCCCAGGTACCAGGCAACCGTATACATATGTGCAAGCCTTAACAACTATTTGGTCTGACCTATGGCAATATAGCCCCTACGTGACTCAAAGCTAAATCTGCACTCATTGCAAACATCTCCTTTCAGGTTTTGTCTGATTCCTCGTATCAGTTCAGCCAGAGATGCCGCCATGCAATAAGTACGTTGCTTTACGCAGCTCTGACAGCGTCTCTCCTCTTTTTGCCCCCTCCTTCCTCATCCTGGGGCCCAAGGCAAACAGCCCCCCTTGCAGTTTTAAAGCCTAACACAAAGCCCAGTACCGCACGCTGTTGCTCACATGCTCCAGGGACACAGATATTCCTTTTTGGGGGGGGTACTCCTCCCTCCCGAGTACTGTTTCCTCTTTGACCTCAAGCAATCTCAGTGCCTTTGCGAGAGTGCTAGCTGCCGACCACGAAAGCAACGGCAGCAGTCAGGGACTTCATCCATGACAAGCCAGGGAGAGCTGAAGGTGCCCAAATTTTCTAGGAAAAGAAACGCGGCGCAACTGGGTTTACAGCACCATCACCAAGCACTCGGCCAGGGGCATGGGCTCAAAGCCAAGGGCTTTATATAGCAGCGTGAAACCTCCAAGGACACTAATCGCCTCCCTGATAGCAGCTGTGCCACACTCATTTTTCCAGGAAAGCCAACAGGAGGCGTGTGAGCACTGACATAGACTCATGGCTGATTTACAGCCAGGAGACCCCCACGTCTGGGTGGCTTGGACCCCTCAGAAGATGGCACCAGACCTCATGTTCTGACCCTACAACCAAGTTCAAGCACGCCTCTTGTCACTGGGAGGAGGATGTGGATGCCTTCAGGAACAGAGAGACTCCATGCTTGTGGCTCAGCAGTCCTCCCCATGGCTTCCCGGTCCCTGGATCGGCCACAGAGCTGCTCCTGACGTCAGTCAGGAAGCACAGGTTTTGAAACAGCTTGTGTCCACGTTGCCATACCTGGTGAGCTGCCTTGCTGGTTGGCTCTGAACAGACAGGCTTTCAGCAAACACACTAGCCCTTTTCGCCTCCTGCCAAAAAGGCCAGCAGCCAAGATGTACATGTCAGCTTTCTGGAGCTCACAAGCTTTAGGAAATGGGGATTGAGATTCAGTAATGTTTTAAGCATGGAGGGGCCACCCCTGCAGTGGGAGCACCAGCAGCGGGTCTGTGCAGTTTAAAGCCACTCAGCTGAGGAGCAACCAAGGACTCACCGGTCCTCAAACCCTGTCCTTGCCCAGTGAGAACCTCACAGGGGTGTCCTGCCTCCACAGTTGGAGAATTAAATCAACACAGATCAGCGCATTAACTAAAGATCTTCTGGGAACCATTTTCACCACGCTTTGAGTCACCGTCTGCCAGAACAGCCCGTGGGCTGAGGAAGAGGCAGGGAGGACGGCGGCCACTCAGCGGGACTGCCAGAAACACCAACGTATCAGTCCGTCCCCCAAAATGTGCCTGATGGCACACATGGGTGATACCAAAAGTGCTGGGCCGTGGCCGCTCATCCCTTGGGGCTGCGGTGGCTCTGTACGAGCCCTCTCCTTACTCTGATCATGACTCTGCTACTTGTCTTCTTTCTCCACCTGTCTTGGCAGTAAGATTTGACCAAAATCATAAAAAACGGGAGGCTACCATCTTCTTTCTCCCCTTGCACCCCCTTCTCCACTATCAGCTGCTCCCTCCCTTAATGTTAACGCCAAAAAATAAGAGTAGAGCTGCGGGAAAGGAAAACTGATCTTTTTGAGAGCGGAGGGGGAAAGTCTGCATTGCGCAGTGGCTGAGCCAAAGCGGAGTATCCGGGAGCCACCGAGGGACACCCGCAGCTAAACCCCGGGCACGAGGCCTCCCTCTGGTTATGTCAGCCCGTATCCATGACGTTGTATAATCATGTACATGGCTGGTTCCACAAATAGCTCCTCCGATCAGCAACACCCGAATATCCTTCCTGCCGGGCTCGCTAATAGGAGCTCCAGGCAGGAAGTAATGCAAGGCAATACGATTTAAGCAACGTGGCCTCGCTCACGCTGCCCGGGTGTCTCTGACGATCGCCAAGCGCGGAGGAGAGGCAGGTCAGTGGCAAAGGGAAAAAAAAAAAAACAAAACACCTTCAGCCTGCAGGTTTTGCAACCCTCACGCTGAAAGCTACCCAGGGCTACGTGCATAGGGCTCGGTAGGACACTGGAAACAGATGTTGCTGCAACATCAGAGGAAATCCTCCTTTTAAACAAGGGTATTAGCACGCAGTTCTGTATCAGGCTTTGTCAGCAAATTCCTCCCATCCACACATTTTAAAGGCACAGTGCCTGCAAAGCACCGTTCTAGAAATCCTCGTGTTTATCCGATAACTTACCCCAACATTCAATTTACTGGCCCAAGGAAAAGATGCAAACGGACCACACACCTTCTGTCAAAGCCCTGAGATTCATCCCTGGTGCCACCCCGCGTTTCTGGGTGAGGCAGGAATAATTCATCAGCCTCCTGATCGTTGCCCTTCCTCTCAAAGCCGAGTCATGTGGAAACAGAGGGAAACAAGCCGGCTTTGCCTTCGTTCCCTTTCTTTTGTGCACTGCTTGTCTCAGACGTCCCATGTTCCCCTCTCAAGTCCATTTTCCACAGGAGGATTTCTTTGACAGCTGAGAAGCTCGGCCCTTGGAGTTCAGCACAATGTGAGACCTAAAAGCAGACCTGTTTTTCTTTTCAGCACCTTGATTAAATATTAGCCCAAACCAAGCAAAATAAAGCTTTAAGAAGACCGAACAAAAGTCTAAACAGTCTCTCCACTCATCATGTGATATCTATTTATTTTTCAGGCATTTACAGCATCTCGCAGGGAATGAGGCATTATGTAAACAGGCAGCGAGCACATCACCTCTTTTCTGTGTTTGTTTCTTTTTAAACATTCATGTATTTTATAACTGGGAACATCACGGAAAGGGTTCTTCTCCAAGCCTCTTTTGAAAATTGGTAAGCAATGGACTATGAATTTCAGGAACTGCCCAGAGATGTAACACAACCACATTAATTTCTTCCTTTCCTCGGTGCAGTTGGCAGTCTTTGGTTACTGCTTTTTGGGGGCCCACACAGAACAAGATTCTGGAAAAGGAAATGACCCCCCCCCTCCCCCCCCCCCCCCAAAAAAAAAAAAAAGTAAAAAAATCTCACCAACAGTATGCTTTCCATAGAGAAGCTGCTCCAAAATCGCAGTCTTTCCCACCGAGGCCATTCCACAAACCACCACCTTGTAGCCCTTTCCCATCTTTCCCGGGAGGGCAGAGTCAGCAGGCGAGCCCTGTGCAGACACAGGAGTCTGTTAGCCTGGCGCGGTGGCAGAGCTCGGCACCAGACAGAAGCAAAGCCCCCGAAAGGCGCAAGAGGCAAAACGCGAAGCAGCGGGCGACTCGGAGGCACAGCTCCCTCCCAGGCGCTCACCAGCCACCGATATTTTTAGGACTAGAGTTTCCTCCCACACCATTTTTTTAAGGTTTTAGGCTGCTGCCATCAGTGCCGATGCTTGCCTGCAGCTTCCACGCTCGTCCTGTCGGGATGGGGGAGAATGTTTGCAAGTGCTGTAGGTGTGTAAGCCCTGCGGGGCAGGGGCCGTGCTTGGTTGGCGTGTGTGTGCACTGCACGGCTTGCGTTATCGGGCTTCGCGTTTTTGCTGCGGGCCTGATGCTATCTGGTGGTTATCAGCCCGGCTCCTGGAATTGTGACAACACGGCTGTTCCTTCCCTCTTATTTCGTGCACCGAAAAGTTTCGAGCTTTTACAAACCAGGAGCTAGAAAACAGGAGCATTAAAGGCAGAAGCACGGGAAAGCAAACGCAAAAGCGGGTTTTTGGGGGGTCTGTTTTAAATGGGTTCGGATGGACGGGGGGGTTGGTTTTAGCAGAAGGCCTCCAGGAGCCAGGGGCAGCTCCCTCTGGAAGCGCGCCCCGGCAGGGCGGCAGCCCCGAACCCTCGGGTCGCTGTTGGGAGCAGTTTGCGGCAGAGCGAGCCGGAGAAGTACCTTTCTTTTGGGACCAGGAGGGGCTGGCGTTGACCTGTTTCGATTCCAGTTTAACCGGGCAAAGGCTTCACAAGCCCGGGGAGGGTCGGGGGTGTGTGGGGGGTGTGGGGGGGTGTGTGTGTGTGCTCTCTGCAAAGCAATACTCCGAAAAACAGAAAGGTCACCGGGCAGCCGCAGGGCGGCAAGGGGGGGGGATTTTCAGGCAGGGAAAGCCCCATTCCCGTGCTGATGGGCCGGCAGGTCCCCGACACCCCCACAGCAGCACTGCTGGGACCCCGGAGAGGGGGACAAAAGCCTCCTCAGCGCCGGGACCCTTCTCTGCACATTCACCTCTGCGGGGGGGGAGGGCACAGAAATGCTCGGCTACGCAGGAGGGACCTGAGCGGGTCGGGCTGGGGGACACCCTGCCGACACCGACAGCGATGGGTAAAGCCAGGGCCCCGGTCCCAGCACCGGCTGGGCTCACGCTCACCTCGGCGGGGACCCCCCTCCCGCGCCCCGGGGGAGCCCCCCCCCCCCCGGCCTGCAGCACCGGGGGCTCCCTGACGCCAGCCAAGGGCACTGCGCTGCGCTTCCCCCCTCCCCCCCCGAACAGGCTTTGAGGTTGGTTTTAGGGTGTTTTTTTCCCCCCCCTTCGGATTTATGCAGCTCCGCGCGTGTCCCCCTTCCCTCCGTCCTCTCCCTCCCCAGCGCGAGCGCGCACCTGGGCCGCCGAGCCTCCCACGGTGCCCCATTGAGCCGCGCCGGTCCGGCGGGCCCAGCCCCGCCCCCTGGCGCCCATTGGCCGGCGCGGGGGCCGGGCCGCGGCGGAGGCGGGGCGAGGAGGGGGGCCCGGCTTTTTCGTCTCTCTCCTGCTCTTCTCCCCCCCCCCCGGACTACATTGCCCATGAGGCCTCGCGGCCGCCGC